>NW_006921762.1:5787679-5812683 GCF_000298275.1 Orycteropus afer afer
AACCTTCCTTCCGAGGAGTGGCTAGTGGATTTGAACCGCCAGCCTTCTGGTTAGCAGTCAAGTGCTTTAGGCACTATGCTACCAGAGTGCCCCTTCACTGATAATAACTCAATCTTACTCAAAACCACCTAAGATCTTGTACCACCTCAGCTCTTCTTAGTTTTCAAAACTGCCATAGCTGCTTGGGGATGTCATATGGTGGTCTATCTAGTTGGTGGTTATCCAGGTCTTTAACTTAATCTTCCTCTAAGTTGGTTCATCGCCCTTGTAAATTTGCCATTATCCCTTCCACCAAAAAAGAAGGGAAGAAATGAAGTTTATTTTAAAATTTCATATTGATCTCACACATTCTCTGGGTTCCTATAAGATCAACAAGAAGAGTATTGATACTTATCCTATATTTTAGTGCTTAAAATAACTCTTAATGGGAAAAATGTTGACTTCATGAAGAGTTAGAGTTGCATGTCTCAGTAATTGCCTTGCTATTGATTATGAGTAATTATGAATTTTACTACATTGCTGACTCAGAATGACCCTATAGGACAGAGTAGAACTGTCCCTTAGTGTTTCTAAGGCCGTACATCTTTACGCAAGCAGACTGCCTCATCTTTATCTCTTGGAACGGCTGATGGATTTGAACCTCAGATCTTTCTATTGGCAGCCAAGCGCTTAAGCACTGCGCCACCAGGATGCCTTGACTGGAAAACAGGAGCGAATATTTCCTAGTGGTGATGGTAACAGTGACAAAATAATTCAAGACACTGGAGCACTTGCTAATTGTGGTTTTGCTTATCAAGTGGCTGTGATGCCTGAAAAGCAGCCAGAAGGAAAAGGAGATTCCACACCGTGGCAAGGCTACCCGAGTACTTCATGGCTTTAGACCTTGCCACAGGTGGAAACTCTTTTCTTTCAGTCAGAGTTGTCATGTCATCTAAACTTCATCTAAATACTAATTATGTGGCACCTATGCATCTGCAGATTCTCTCAAACCCGATCCCTCTGCAACACTGCCCCCACCCCACTTTTAAAATCTTGGCCAGAACCGAAAGTGTAATATTTTTTTGGCTACAACTTTTGGTAAGCCAGATAGATTTCATTTGGCAAGTAAAGGGTGTAAATATGTGTTTAGAGTCAGAGGTTCCCCCTGACAGTGCTTACAATATGTTGGCATGAATACTAAGCTAAAGGATTTTAATGTCAGGCATTTAAAAATTCTCCATTTAAGCAGCAATGAAGTTAAGACAAGCAGACCAAAGCTGCGGAACCCTCAGCTAAACCCTCAACTCCTTTCTCATCTTCCTGGAGGTAGGAATTTAAGGCACGTGTTGAATTAATGATGTAACATTACAGTTTCATTCTAAATATCCTGGGTGTTATAGGCTAAGGTGTGATTTAAGTTTTGCTTCTCATCTTTCATATAAATGGTGAGTCAGAGGAAAAGGGGGAAGCTCCAGTGGCTCTTTCTTGTAGTTTGGTGCCGGATAAAAACTAAACATGTAAGAGCCTTGACTCATGTGGTGCCATGAATTTCTGGCCATTCAAGTGGCACACCATCTAACCGTAACTGTTTGGGTGTGAAGGTTTTCCCTTTAAGATCATTCTTTTCTTACAGTGAGGGAGAGGGCAGTGATGAGACAGATGTACTAGTTTGTGTATGTGTATCTGGGTAGAATTTCTTTTCTTGCCTTTGAGCTGACATCAACTTGTATATAAGAACACTCAGCAGATTCCAACTGGTGACAATTTGCTGCTGACTGGCCACAGGAAGAATAATAATCATTTGTGCATTTTTCGCTGGCCAGTGGCCCCTTTCCAGACTCCTGCCTTGGCAATCTTTGTCTATAGATCAGGTGTAGCCCAGGGCAGGGGGTGTATCCCGAAACTCAGAGAAGCTTTCCCTTCAACAGTAACAATTTAGAGTTCTAAAAGCAAAGCAGTTTAGAGCCCCCAAAAGGAACAACGACAGCTATTTGCTATTATTTGTCATGGGACATGGAAGCAGTTGTGTTTGGTTAACTTAACGTCAGTTTTGATGGGGCTAACAGTGGCATATTGTTATACTTACTGCTGCTTCCCACCTGCCTGCATTTACATTGCTCCAGCTCTGCCTGATGGAGATCCTCCTCCTACCCTTTTTGCTTTTGCCCTCCTCCATCATAGGATGTTTGGAAAAGTAAGGGACATATTGAAAACAGAAAGGCAATCTGAAGTCTACCTGACACATCTGCAAAATTCCCCAATTATGACCTTCAGAACACTTGCAGTTCTGTTCCTGGGCCTCACCTAAACAGACTGCCAGTCACTCTCAACTGGGGCAGGATGGAGATGTTTGTGTAAAGTAGACTCAAACTTGCTAGACCCAAGGAGGAAACCACCAAACTAATTTTACTTTCACTTAAACCAGATTGAAACCAAGACCTGAAGAATGAGGAACTTTTGAGATTAACCATTGATTGACCTCAGTGACAAACTAGGTTGAAACCAGAATCATAGTGGAATTCTAATGAGGCTTTTAATGGGACCTTTAATGGATGGGCTTACATTCAACTGGACATTTTCTTTAGTAAACAGCATGTGGCCAAATTTCTATTTTCAATGACGTATAATAAACATCATCACAGCTTATGGTTAAACCTACAACAAACTGTAAATTACATTTGGGGTCTCAGTAACGAATTTTGTCACATACGCTGGTGAGGTGCCTAAAATATTAAGAATCTAAAAGAACATCTCAAAGTTGTCCTGATTCTTGGCAATTAATACTTTTTAACATCTTTGCTTGACTTTTAAATCCAGTTGCTAAAAATAAAAACTGCTCCCTGCATATCAGAATATCTAATTATAAATTTATTTGTTCTTGAAAGGGGAGGATAGTTAGGGGACAGAAAGCTCGTGGCTGAAAGCAGATCACAAGATCAATTCATCATTGGTCCAAATGACACTGAGTAGCTAAAAGAAGTCATATGTTGACAGGGATGCTGGGGAGGGAGTAAGCCAGAGAGATTCCAGTACATGATGAGGGGAGTTCAGACACAGGCTAGTCACAGCAGTTGCTTAATTTTCCATGTACCCTTAGCCCACGACTTCAAGGCTCTGCAGCTTCATCCTTCATGGCACCAAACCTTGATGTTAGGGATGCAATGACACATTCATAAGAATCGTGGGTTTGTCCTTACTCAAAATTTGGGGGACTGGCTGAAAAGAAACAAAACAAAACAAGGAGACCTTATCCCTAAGTGAAAGGGATTCTGCATTCACTGTCAATGATATCAACACAAAATTTATTCCAAAGAGAGAAAACACTGCAGGCCATTAAGTTCAAACACTTAAGACAGGATTAAACTAAATTATAAGAAGAACCAAATTGTTTGCTTATATCTCTGAAAAGAAGAAAGAAAGGGGTGTCTTAATTGTCTCTTTACATAGAAGGACTTATTTGCCTTCAGGGTAGTTGATTTCAGAAGAAATGACTTGAGAATGCACGACTGGGGTAAGACGCTCAAAGTGTGCCGTGTAGAGTCATGGAAACCTCATAAATCAGAGTTTGGGCATAAGTGGGAAATCCTGGGCTATCCTGATGCTACATTGGGGCTGTCTATTCAGTTTCACCACAGGGTTCTCCAGAGACTTTTTTAATGAAACATCTCTTGGTTCCCATAGTGTGCTTCCGTCATAGATGAGCAAAGACCAAATTCTTTGGTATGATTTTTTGCCATTTTTTAAAATGTCACCATGAGACTTGGTGGACAAAGGTGATTAAAAGAAAGCAGTTCCACTTTTCAATTTTTTGGGGGGCTCATGTGGGTTAAATGGAAGTGATGAGGTAAATGAAATTTGTATTTCCTTGGATAGAGACCCTTCCTCCCACCCTTGTCCCCTTTTGACATTTGCAAAATAGCTTGGTCCAAGGAAAGAGAAGAGAAGACAAATGAGTGAAATAATGCCAGAGTCAGCTGTTGCCAGGGAAAAATACACTCTGATTCAGTTAGTTTGTTGTGTTAATGTCAAAGGCCATGATTTCCAATTAACTGATTTTAAGAAGTGGTAACCAAAAATAACTACCTCCTCCCTCAAGTTAGTGTTTGATGAAGATTAGGATCTTCAAGGAAGAGAACAGGGACTCTAAAGAGGCAGTCCAAGTACACGGCTGGCTGAGAGTTTCAAACAGGGGTTTCAGCCCCTTCAGAGAAGTTGAGAAGGGATGAGAGGGGAGGGCGCAACCCAAATCTTCTGGCAATAGAAAATGTTCCACAAATCACAGATTTGTATACACTCAACTTACTAATGATGGAAACATCCATACTGGTAAGTAAGGGATGGAGATGCTCCCCTAGTTCAGGTGGAACTAATTAAAACAGGCATGTAGTCTGCAGTATTTTCAGCTCCCTCACTGAAAAGCTCTATGCACGTAAACCAGAACAGCTTGAGCAGCTGAGAAAAGCTGGGCCAAAAATGACTCCACCTCCTCCTCTCTCTTTCCTCTTCTTTTACATTGGAATGGAAAGAAAGACTAAGAATAATTCTTTAAAAAGCAGAACACTCATGGTTTCTGTACAATTGTAAGTGCCTTGATTACTGCTGAATGAGGTTAAAAGTGTATATGCTCTTAAAAGTCAAGATCATAACTTGCTAGCAAAACTGTGAATTATCCATTAGAAAACTATGGACAGGCACATGCTGAATGGCAGACGCTTTCGCCTCTAAAAGTTCAGTTACTGCCTCTGTAATAGTAAAGCCCAACAGGGAGCCAGCAGGACACCATTTATGCTGTCTTGTCACATTATGAGTTTCTGGTTTCAGATAAAAGAGGAGACAGGGCCCTTAAGAAAGCAAAGAACTTGAAAAAAAAAAATCAAACTTCCTTCTCGGAAAGCTAAGGGTTGTTTTCCTGGAGATGATGGATAATGGCATTTCAACTTTCTTAGTTTTTAGTAGAGAAAATGGAGGCAAATCATGGTGGGAAAAGAGACTATATAAATAAATAGAACAAGGAAACATTTCAGCAAGAACTTCCCTCAACTTCTTTCTTTCTCTTTTACTTTCTTTCATTTCCTTTCTCTCTCTCTCTTTTTGAAATCTTAAACCCCATTTTCTGGCTTGCATTTGGTAGGAATCCTGCTCTGGCTTTTATTAAAAACAGACTTTATGTGGTCAGAATTCTTCATCTAAAGCTAGACTTTAATGGGCATAAGGATCCTGACAGTCTTTCTCACTCTCTCAGGTGACCGCCCCCCCCCCCAACCGGGATTTCCCTCCCAATGTGCTGAACTGGCACTTAAACTTGAAGGCTCAGCACAAAGCAACCAACTTTCCTTTTTACTCCATACTTCCATTTCTGTTTTAAATTTGGGACTCTTTGCAAGGCAAGATCAATCTAACTCTGGCTCTAACTTGAGAATATTCTAGAATTTTCAAATAATGCAACTGATGTGCTGTTACTTCCCCAATGCAGGCAGGTTAACTGGCCAGCAGTCCAGTGCAGGCTACAGATTCCCGCATGGCTGCCTTCTACATGTGAGCTCGGAAATACCACGAATGACTCCACCCCGCTTAACACATCCATTTAGCATTCAAAAGATGATTTTTTCTCAAGGGCTTCTGGCAAGTCAGCTTATCTGAAACCAAGAAGTAAAGCAGCCAAGCGAGCAGGCAAGACATGCATGTTCATTCCTGAGGACAGGCACCACCAAGTTGCTCTGGTTCCTTCTTATAGCTAAACAGACAAAATGGCTGACTTCAAGGCTTTTGGATGGGACTCTGCCTTCCCACTCCCAACCCCAACCCCCTCTCACCTTCATGCCTTCTGGCACAGTGGCAGACATTTTTGCAAACTGAGGGTTTCTCAGTTTATAGCGGGGCTCAATGCTAAAACTCCTGTTTTTCTCCAACAAAGGAAGAGCTTTTGAATAATACAGTACTTCTTGGAGAGGAAGGTGATTTTCCCTTCTGGGAATATTTGTCAATGCCTGGAGGCATTTTTAGTTGTCACAAGTGGAGCTATAGACATCTAGTGGGTAGAAGCCAGGGATGGTGCTTAATATCCTACAATGCCATCCCCAACAAAAAATTTTCTGGTTCCAAATGCCAGTAAGGTCAAAGTTGAGAAATCCTGGTACAGTGGTTAGGAGACTGGGCTCTGGAGTAAGACTACTGGGGAGTCAATCCCACCTCCACTACCGGCTGGTTGAGCAGTCTTGGGCAAGCTGCTTAACCTCTGTGCCTCATCTGTAAAATGTGGTTAATAATTTATCTTGTTGGGTTATTGTGAGCATTAAACTAAAAATGTACATGTGAAGCTCTTAGTTAGGATGGTGCCATGCACATATTAAGAGCATAAGAAACCCAAACTCACTGCCATAGAGTCAATTCCGACTCATAGTGACCCTATAGGGCATAGTAGAACTGCCTCACAGGGTTCCCAAGGCTGTAAATTTTTAAGGAAGCAGACTGCCTCACCTTTCTCTCCTGGAGCGGCTGGTGGGTTTGAACTGCTGACCAATTTTGGTTAGCAGCTGAATGCCTTAACCACTGCACCACCAGAGCTCCTTAAGAACACAATGTGTTACTGTTATTCTTACTATTATTACTAGAAGTTTAGCTCACTTCCAAACATGTTATAAGCTAAACTTACTAAGTTTAGAGAAAAAAAAATGTATATATAAGGTTGTGAGTCTATGTATCATCTTTGATTAGGACCAAAATGGTAATGCTTAGTTGCAACCACTGTGCTTTACAGTTTATTAAATGCTTTCTCAAATGATCTGGACAACAAGCTTGTTGTTGAATTTTTCCCATTTCCCAGATATAGTACTCCCAGCTCAGAGCTAAGTGCCCAAGAACTATGGCAATCTCTTGATTCCAAATCTCCTGCTATTCTTGATATACCACCCTTTGTTCACTAGATTAAGATCTCACCTCCTTTTCTTCATACACCCAACAACTTGAAGATCAAAATGAAATGTTACTTTTGATTTTATATATATATATATAGATAGATAGATAGATAGATAGACAGATAGATAGATAGTAGGGTGTCTTTCATGTAGCATAAGAATATTTTTATCCTCTGAATTGAATAATTAACTAAATAATTAACTTTTACATGGGCTAATTTTCTTTCCTTTTAAAATTTTTGATTAAAAAAAATCCTTCTAATTTAAGACTTTTACAAATTATACACATTGCATATATTTTGACTATAAATATATGAAAGTAAGAATATAGTAAATTGCATTTATTTATTAGCTTTTTAGTTTCACAATTAGTCCTGAAAAATCTGCTTATAATTGTCAAAATATATTATTCAAATGCACAATGTTCTTTTTCTTATATATGGTTAATCATTGCACATAGCAATCATTATGTCTAAAGTTAAATTTGTTTTAAACAAGTGCAGATTAAACAGATTTTACTCAAGCAACATAATGTCAACAATATTGGGCTTAAGAACTATAGTTCAGAGGGCAGATGGGTAATATTCTTTGAAGTCAGTGGTGTTCTAGAATTCCTTTGGTAATACTGAAGGCCAGGCCTTAGTCTATGACACTCTTATGACCTATAGAGCACATGGCGTCCTACATACAACCCAGCCACCACTGGTCTATCTGAAAGCCCTCTGTCAAATTCTATAAACAGCTGGCAAAATGACATTCATTAGGACCCAGATTTCTTTGGTTCCATTTTGTGTGTGTAAGCTGATAAATGAGAGACTTTAAGGACCCCATTAACTTAAGCCAAACTCACTGTCATTGAGTCGATTCCAACTCATGGTGACTCCCATTGGGTTTCCAAGGCTGTAAATCTTTACAGAAGCAGACTGCCTCATCTTTCTTCCATGAAGAGGCTGGTGGGTTTGAACCACCGACCTTCTGGTTAGCAGCCAAATGCCTTATCCACTATACCACCAGAGTTCCTTGGTCTTTAAATGGTATAATAGACTTAATAATTGCCCCATGATCCACTTCTAAGGTAAATATTGCAAACATGCATAATAATATCTTTGTAATTTTCTTTTTCAAATACATTTTGTCTGTCACACTATAAGAAAAGAACCAAAGAGCCTTCCCACCATATTTTTGCTCTGCTCCTTACCTTGGAACACTAGGAGGGGCCCGTGTGGGCCGAGATGGAACTTGTGGAGGGGCTCCAAACGAGTCACTGCTGTTGGGAAAAGGAGGTAACGGGCCTGGACGGAATGGGACTGGGGGGGCGCCCGAGTGTGGACCTGGAGAGGGAATGGCAGGAGCTGGTCCTCGGCCAGATGTGGGCCTTGTAAGGGGAGCACTTAGTGTTGGCCTCCTTTGGGTTGTGGGGCTTGGAGGAGGTGACCTGAGGAAAAAGACAAACAGCAATTTGCCCACTCCTACTTTGTGTCCAAATTCATCTTAAAAAATTTTTTATAACTTTTTAATTACTTTTAAAAGGTATTATTTTCTGACTGAGTAATTCAGACATGCTACAAAAGTCAGTGAAAAGTTTCCCTTGCCCATCTTTTCATTCTGTGGAGACAACCACCAACAGCAGTTTCTTGTATATTCTTTTAACTATATTCTACACATGTACAAGTGTATATTTTCTCTCCACCTATTAATTTCTATTTTGGTACATAAATGGTAGCATGTTATACACCCACTGCTGTGGAGTTGATTCTGACTCACAGCAACCCCTCTAGGGTTTCCAAGGCTGTAAAACTTTATGGACGTAGATTGACTCTGGTAGCAGCCAATTGCTTTACCCTCTGTGCCACCAGAACTCCTAGATGTTATATATTCTTAGAAAATGATATTGGTTAAATTTAGTGGAACTCAGGTGGCGTAGGGACCATTGCCCTACCTGCGAGAGTGCTGTATCCAGGAATCATCCACTGGAGGTGGTGCAGGGGTGGACACAGTGGCAGTGTTGATGTCACCAATAATCACGAGAGCTTCTTTAAGTGCTTGGTACATTCGAAGCATCTCATCCCGGCGTTGGGCCTGCTCAGCAGACTCCTCCATCAGAGTATTTTGGTCCTCTGAAGAATATAACTGTGCTAGAAGCTCTGAATTTATGAAATCTTTAACCTGTCAGATCACCACAGAAAAATAAAAGCAGGAGTGAATGAGTGATTGATTGAATGGGTTGAAACATTCAGAGATTGTGGACAGAGTCCACAAACGTCTACTCTGGGAAAGGAGAAGGATCATGTATTTGGTTATTCTTATTTTCCTCATTATCATTCCCATCCTTAGTACTGGTGCAAGTAAAAGTTTTTCCTGTGTCTTAGGCTGCTGAAAATAATAACCTAGATTAGTTGAGGAGAGGGCCAAACCCCACCATCACCAGAACAGGGCCTCCTGGTTGTCCAGGCATTTCAACAATGCTGTCTGAGGCTACCTGGCTTATAGAAGAAAGAAGATACCATAAGGTAAGCAACAATATTTTGAACAGGAAATAGTGGTGTAAAAAAAAAAAAAAAAATCTATGTACTAACATAAGTTTTTCCAGCCTTGCAGTCCCAGTCCTTTACCTAGCTTTTATCAAAATCAATGGACTATTGTTAAGACCCCAGTTTTTACGGCTGTCTCAAAAGTGGAATTAGAACCAAGAGTGAATATTTATTAAACACAGAACATGTAACTCTGAAAGCTGATTTGCAAAGAAAGTGAAAGGGATATACTCTCTGCTCTCTAAAAGTTTACAGTAAAACCTAGTTAACAGTGATGAGAACTAACATGAGTTTTCACAGTTAATAGATACATAAAAACAAATAAAAGTATGAACAAACATATGAGTCTTAGGAGAGGGACATATTGTAGCGGGATAAGCAGAGAGAATATATATATGTTTTTGCACAACTCTGAGAAAGAGAGCACCAATCTGTACATTTATCAAATCTAAGACACCATTGATTTTAAGATACATCATTACTTTATATGTCACTGAAAACACCACCCATTAAACTGTGACAGAATGTCAAGATGCCATTGAGCTTAAGATGTATCCTGATTTCAGAAATATTAAATGTAAGAGTGTTAGAATCAATGAAATATGGTATGTCTCAAGTGCCTTCACAGGTTATATGATTCTCACCACATACCTATGAAACATGATTCTTCCCATTTTATGGATGAAGACACTGAAGCTCAGAAAGTTTAAGAACTTGCCCAAGATTCCACAGTATTAAGTTGAACCCCTAAGCTTCTGACTTGAAGTCTAGTGTTCTTTCTATTACTCCATTATCACACTTTGATTGAGAGCTTAGCAAAGACAATTTTTTAAAATGCATTTTATTGAAATATAATTTATGTATAATGAAATACACAAAACTAAAGTGACATGGGTCAATACATTCTTTTTTTTTTTTTTTCAGTGTTCCCTCTCCTCCCCTCCCACTCCTGGCAACCAACAAAGTTGCCCTCCATATGTAAACCCTTCCGTGACTCTACACAACAACGAACTAATACTGTATTTACCCTTCTGTGATTGACTTATTTCACTCAGCATAATGTCCTCCAAGTTCATTCACGTTATGTGGTGTTTTGCTGACTCTACATTATTCTTTAGTGTTGCATACTATTGCATTGTGTGTATGTACCATAGTTTGGTTACCCATTCTGTTGATGGGCATGTAGGTTGTTTCCATCTTTTTGCTATTGTAAATAGTGCTGTGATAAACATGGGTGTGCATATATCTGTTCCTGTCCTGGCTCTCACTTCTCTAGGATATATACCTAGTCATGGTATTGCTGGGTCAAATGGTATCTCCAATTCCAGCTTTCTAAGGAATCGCCATACTGCTTTCCACATCCCCACCAGCATTTGTTATTTTCTGTCTCGTTGAACCTTGCCGTCAGTGCTGGGGTGAGATGGTATCTCACTGTTGTTTTGATCTGTATTTCTATGATGGCCAATGATCGTGAGCATCTTTTCATGTATATGCTGGCCACCTGTATATCCTCTTTGGTGAAGTGTCTATTCATGTCTTTTGCCCATTTTTCAGTTGGATTGTTAATCCCTTTGCTGTTGAGGCCTTGCAGTTTTCTATACACCTTAGAGATAAGTCCCTTGCCAGATATGTAATTAGTAACAAGTATGAATTTGTTGCTGTCATTTTGTTATGTGCTTTTTCATGGTGTTGATTTCTTTGTTCCATACAATTTTCTATGCTGAGCTCGTTTTGTTTATGAATCATATTATCACTTCCTTTGTTGCTATTGTTTTAGTATTTGCTAAATATTTGTTCTGGTCCTCTTTTTCATTTTGATGTGAAGGTTTATCATTTTTCTTTGAGGTTACCCTGTGATTTATAGTTTTCTTTCCAACTTTAGAACAGTCTGTTCTATCTTGTAGTTGTCTTGACTTCCCTACTATTTAGAAGTTCTATAACCAGACAGTTTTTTCCCTTTTTTTGGTTTGTGGTTGTCTTCATTTGTCAATTGATGTCTTTGGTTCCCTGTTTACAATCTTGTAGGCTTATTTACTTTGGATACTTCTATAACAGGGTTGGTCTCTGGGTTATGTCATCATGTGTGTTAATGGTCAGTTACTGTTTGCTGTTGTTGGTTCTCTGTCCAGAGGGCTCCCTTTAGCATCTCTTGTAAGGTTGGTCTGGTTTTAACAAATTCCCTTAATTTCTGCTTATCTGGAAATGTCCTAATTTCACCATCATATTTGAGGGACAATTTTGCTGGGTATATAATTCTTGGTTGGAAATTTTTCTCTTTCATGGCTTTATATATACCATCCCATTGTCTTTTTGCCTGCATGGTTTCTGCCGAGAAATTGGAGCTTAGTCTTATTGGTTGCCCCTTATAGGTAACTTTTCATTTTTTCCTGTGTTGCTCTCAGAATTCTATGTCTTTAGTTTTGGTGAGTTTGATGGTGATATGTCTTGGTGACATATCATCCTGTTTAGGGTTCATTGGATTTCTTGAATGGATATATTCTCATCTGTCATCACACCAAGACAATTCTTTTCCAAAAATCTTCATCAATTTTTTTTGTGGTTTTATTTGTCACTTCCTGTTCCAGAATTCTGATTACATGTAGGTTATTCCTTTTGATGGTATCTCACGTGAAACTTAGGCTTTCTTCCTTTTATTTTGATCTTTTTTCTTATTGATCCCTTTCTAAAGAAGTATTGGGGTATTTGCCTTCAATCTCACTAATTCTGTCTTCCATTGATTCAATTCTACTCCTTTGCCCATTTAATGTGTTATCGATTTCTGAAAATTTAGTATTAATCTTCTGGATTTCTGTCTGTAGATTTAGTATCATTTCTAATTTTCCATTTATTTTGTCATTTTGTTCTTGTATTGTCTTTCGAAATTGTTCTAGGGTCTTCTCTACGTTTTCCTCAATTTTGTCAGTGTTGATCTGTCCCTCAATTTGTTGAAGGTACTTAAATATAATTGTTTTGAATTCCTTATCAGGCAGTTCCAATGCTGTGTCTTCCTCAAGGCTGTGTTTTGGGTCTATATTCTGGTCCCTTGTTTCTCCTGCTTTATCTTGCCTCTTTGTGCGGACTGTGATGTTTTGCTCTCTCTGATGCATTGTGACATTTTTGTGTTTGTATTTAATTGGGGATTGTATACTGGAGTGAGTCACCCACAATTTTTTTTTCCTTTGTACGTTATCTGCGTAAGCAGGGTACTATGCTGTGCTCCTTTATTTGCTAGTTGGCAGTATTTATTCACTCACCACCTCTTTTCCCATTGTCAGCCTCCCGTATGTCCCGACTGTCCTTGGCAAATGGAGCATTTTCTTAAGTCTCTGGAATCCGAATGAGAATGCTGTCACTTTAAAATCCAAAATGGCCACTGCCTGTAAACAATCAAAATGGCTGCACCCTCAGGACAGCCAAAAGTCCACAGGTTGTCTCCCTCCTTCCTGTTCCCCTTCCTAGTCATAGGCTACCAGTGCAGTTGTACCTGTAGCCCTTGGTGACCAGGGATGATCTTTAGGTCAATTCTCAGGTCCTAACACCACTTGGAAATATTCAGGCTGTTGGTCCCATCAGAGTAGCTGACAGTCCACTACTCCAACTGTCTCTGTATTCATTGTTTTCGTTCAATTTTTCCACTAGTTGGTGCCTAATCCACTTCTGTATACTTCCTTTCAAAGTGCAGGGCTCCAGGAATATCTTCTGTATCTCTGTCAATTGGTTTCTCTTTCCTTTGTTGAAGAGGGTCTGTGTAGCTTGTCTGCCTATTCCTCTATCTTACCAGAAGTCCCAGAAAAGATAATTTTTACGTGTAAACATTCATTATTTTAGAGTGGTGTAGCAAGTAAGTCAATTAACTTGAGCCTACAAAAATAAACTTATTTGGATTTTTTAATTGCTCTGTTGCATGAGAAAGTTAACACTTATCTAGAGTCATTGGGTATCTCTCAGAAAGGCCATACCCAACCAAAATCAAACCAGTTTCTGTCCAGTAGATTGATTTTCATAGTGATCCCATGTGTGCACAGTTGAACTGCCCTTCATAGAGTTTTCATGGCCGTGATCTTTAGGAAGCAGATTGCAAGGCTCTTCTCCTGAAGTGCCTTGGGTGAGTTTGAACTGCCAAACTTTTGGTTAATAAAACCAAAAGAAAACCAAACCTGCTGTCATCAAGTTGACTCCAACTCATAGCAACCCTATGGGAGAGAGCAGAACTACCCCATAGGGTTTCTTTCTTTTTAAATTGTGCTTTGGATGCAAATTTACAAAGCAGATTTGCTTTACATTCAACAGTTCATGCACATTTGATTTCACAGCTTTCCCTTTAAGAAAATGCTGCCCTTCTGATGTCTCATGGCTGGTTGATCTAAGGGGTGAATCTTCCTAGAGTAGGTGGGTGCATCTCCCTGGGGTAGGTGTTCTGCATGTAGGTCTTTCTACTATTGGGCTGAGAGCCAATCCACAGAAGCAAGTCCATATCCAAGCCAGAGGGATAATGCAGGGCCATAGTCTCGGGGGCTCCACCAGTCACCATGCAACCAGTAATTCTGGTCATTTTTGTGTTTTTGAATTTTGCTTGACCTTTTTCCTCCCAATCTATCCAGGATCTCCAATTCTGATCCCTTTCCAGATGGCTTTGATTTTCTTTACTCTTCTTTGCTCCAGACAAGAGGAGACCAATAGTTGCATCTTAAGTGGTCGCTCAAAAGCTTTTAAAGCCCCAGTTGCTATTCACTAAAATAGGACATAGAACTAGATTTTTATGTACCATGTTGTGCCAATTGAGCATGATGTACCCCAGGACTATGGTTTCAAGCCTGCAGGCCCAGTGATTCTGTATCTCAAGGTGTTTGGTTGTCTCTCCAAAGGGTTTCCAAGGCTGTAAATATTTATGGAAGAAGATTGCTTCATCTTTCTCCCAGCTAATGGGTTTGAGGTGCTGATCTTTTGGCTAGCAGCCAAATGCTTTAACCACTGTGCCACAAGAGCTCCTTTTTAGTTAGTAGGCAAATATATTTTCTATAATGCAAACAACAGAACACCTTTTAGATGCTCAAAATTCCTGGGTTGTAGTTAAATTTGTAACTCAGAGGTGCCAAACCAAACCAAACTCACTGCCATGGAGTCATATCAGACTCATAGCGACCCCTCCTTGGGTTTCTGAGGCAGTATCACTATGGAAAGAGATTGCCCACTCTTCCTTCTGAGGAGTGGCTGGTGGGTTTGAACTGCTAGCCTTCTGGTTAGCAGTCAAATGCCTTAGGCACTACACACTACCAGAGCTCCTAACTGAGAGATGACAAGGGTCTAAAACATACAGCTTCATTATTTTTTAAAAGTACCAAAACATGTAAATAATTCTACTAATTGAAAAATTCAAATAAATCACAGCTTCATCGTGGTGAAATGAAAACTGTTCCCTGAGCATTTTCCTAAACCAAGAGTGATTCAAATGTGGAAGTAACCTAATTACAAGGTATGTTCAGGGAACTGTCTGGTAGAACAGAGGGCTTATGTATGATAGTTGTAGAAGGTAAATTTGACCAGGTAGCCTGGGGTTAGATGTGAAAACCTTGAATGCCAAGGAAAAGTGTTTGAACTTTATCCATTTGGCAATAGAGAGCCATGGAAGCCTTTTAAGAAAGCAGGTGAAACAATAAAAGAGAGTTTGTAGAAAAATTAATTTGGCTGTGATTGAAAAAGGATTTGCAAGGATGGTGCTAGAGATAAAGAAATCTGTTAGAAGCCTATTGCAAATCACTCATGAGATGACAAGGGTTTAATATGGCAAGGCTACGGTGGAACAGAAAGGATGGGTAAATATAATGACATTATAAAGGTAAACCAAGTGAATGTGGTGCGATTGGGATGTGAAGAGCAAGGTAGAAGGAAAAATTAAAGACATTTCAGATGCTGAGGTTTCAGTCAGTTTGGGTGAAAGCACAGAAAATCAAAAGTCAAGAAAGAAACTCAGATTTGGAAAAAAGACAGTAAGTTTGGCTTGGGGATATTTCTCCTTGAGGATTTATTCACTTCTAAACACAATTGCAGATATTCAAGAAGTCATAGACATGCGTACATATCTTCCACTGTCAGGTATGTGTGTGTGTGTGTGTGCTTAGATAGATGGTACAACTCAAAACCAGACAATTTTCCTGGCAATGGCCAACAATGGGGTTAAGCTCTTTCAAAGCTTTACATTTTAATGGAGTACCACTTAGAATCTATTAAACACAATTGAAGAGAAGATTCTTCCAAGAATAGATTTAAAGCAGGTCTGAATTAAGAAGCAACTGTCAAACAAACCATGAAATAAGGGCCTATTTCAGCATTTTGATCAAAGATCTGCCTTGAATCAACTCTTCCACTCAAAATGCTATCCACTAAAATCTTCTTACTATCCAAAAGTTTTGTCAATGTTCTGAAATAATGAGTATTATTAGCATGAGAGAAAATGGTAATATAGCATCATGGGCTAAGATCATGGGCTTAGGAATCAGATGGCTCTGGATCTGAGACCTAGCTCTAACATTATTGTTCTGGAGTTAATAACGTCTTTGAGCCTCAAGTTCCTAATCTGTAAAATGGGTATAATAGTAATAGCTACCTCATAAACTGTTGTGGAAATTAATACAAATTGTTTAACATGATGCCCATAACGTGGTTTGTGCTTAATAAACAAAAGTTATTTTTTTTTAGGTGCTATTGAGTCGATTTTGACTCATAGTGACTCCATGTGACAGAGTAGGACTGCCCCATAGGGTTTTCTGGACTATAATCTGTCTGGGAGCAGATCACCAGGTTTTTCTCCTGTGGAGCTGCTGAGCAAATTGGAACTGCCAAACTTTTGGTTAGTAGCTGAGCGTGTAACCATTGTGCTACTAGGGTCCTTTAGGCTAAACTGGCATTGAGTACATAGAGGCAGAGGGACAAATAGAAAGCTATTGCAATAGTGCACTCATCAAATGGCATAGTTAAATGCAAGGCATAGATTAACATTTTATTTTGCCTTTAAAGCAAAATTTTAGAAAGGCTCTTCTATTTGTCTCTGCTAGCCTAGCCTTGTGAGGTTATGACCAGTGCTTAGAACAAAGGTAGGGGGACTTCTGGGAGTTTCCAGGCACTTCAGGGACTTTCTGAACAGTTTGTGTGTCAATAGAACAAATATGTAAATCAAGAATTTTATAAGACAATTAGCTGCCAAGCGGATCCCTTTTAGATAGATGGTAGCATTTAGAAAATACCTCACAGAACATGACATAAGCTAATTACATTTGGACATGAGATTTGAAATAATATTTATGCTTTTAATTATAGCACCTTATACCTATACTTCATTGTATGGCTCTCAAACATTCTCACACACAAAATTTCATTCCAGCTCAAAATCTACAGGCTGGATAAACAGGCTTTTCTGTGCCATGTCGTTCTGCTCAGTGTAAAGGAATGTGAGGTCATTAAAAATGTTCCACATGTTTTTCTCTTTCTTTCTTTAACTCTTCTCTACTAACCTGAAATATGATTGGATCTTACCCTTCCTTGTCTTTATTACTAAGATTATTTAAAAGCATTTACAAATAGGAGAGACATTTCTAGGGTTTTCATGAAGCTCAGTTACCAAGGAGACCACTTCCTTAAAATCAGTTTATTTCTAGATGAGAGGACAATGGTATGCAACAAAATGGAAAACAGTGGGATCTCTTGTTCCTGAGTACATAAATAAAAATTTAATTGAAATGTTTAATTTTGTTTAGTTTTACAGGAGGGTTAGGTTAGAATTTAGTGTTTTCGAGATCTTACAGTTCTCCAGGTCTACCTAGGCCTCTTTTCCTTTTTTCCAGGGATTTAGTTTTGCTAAGACCAACGAACAATTCCTTATTTAAAAAGTAACGTCCTTTGACTCTCAGAAACATAATGTTGGGCAAAAGAAGTTAGACACAAAAGAGCACATACTGTATGTCCGAAGTTAAAAAACAGGCAAAACTAATTTACAGTGTGAGAAATCAGGAAAGTCTTACCTTGGGGTCAGGGGGAGTGGACAGTGGTGGTGCAAGAGTGGGGTTTCTGGGTCCTGGCCATGATCTGTTTCTTGACCAGGATACTGGTTATAGGAATGTGTTCACACTTTGTGAAAATTCATTGAGTTATACAATTATGATGTGTGCAGAAATTTCTGCACATATGTTAAACTTCAATACATTTTTCTTTTCTTTTTAAAATAACATCCTTAATGAATTTTTCTCACCTGAAAATTCAAGTGTAAATTCATGACCCTTGGAAAAGAATCAGTGCTCTGGTATTTAAGATGTTTTTTTTTTCCCTCAAATAATGAACATTTAAACTAACACTTTTCTTCAGGCACATTAAAGTTACAGTAAGTTCTAAAACTAGGGCATATGTTACTAATTTTCCACCACATTGCCAATGGCCTAGGAGAATGAATGTGGACCTTCAGAGGTCCAGGAGCTCATGGTGTAGGTAGGAGATGCCCTTAAGTTTCATATCTTGTCTTTCAAAAATTCCATAAAAACGTTTACATGCTACTTCTTCATATTATCTGGGTTTGTTTTAATATGAGAAACAATGTTTTAAATTACTTCCTGGTTAAAATGTTTCTCCTCCCACCCCTAATCAAATTTTCAAGTAAAATTGTCTCTCCAAGAAGATGTTCCATGTATATCCTTGGGTACAGAAGACCCCTACATTTTGGGAAGGCTGACATAGTTTTCCCAGCCCTGACATATACAATATCTGGTGTTGAAATGGAAAAAACACCAGACTGTAAGAAGAAAACCAAGATTTCAATCCTGACTCTACTGCCTCTAGGTGTGTGATCCTGGGCAAGTTACTTAACCTGGCAGAGCCTCAATTTCTTCATTTATAAGCTGGGGACAAGAATGGGTGCCAAGTGGATGGCTGACAAGAGGACTTCATAATATCATGCGTTGATACCAATGGGTATTATGTGCTGCCTGACCAAAGATAATTTTAGAACAAAGCTGGATCCATTTCCTTGATTTTCTGATGGATAACTTCTGGTGGGTGAGCTGTGGAGAAGATATCAACAAAATGTGCCTGCTACAGGGTGTTATGTGTGTGTTGGCTTTCAAGTTCCTGAACAAAAGTCTGCTGCTTTGACTGTAGCCTATCCAGAACAACCTCCTGTCATAAACTTGCTATTTCTTTGTGCAGTTGTTACCTGGTATGTTTAAGTAATGAAACAGCTGCTGCATTTCAATAGACAAAGGCTTACAGTATGTCTGAGGCAAGGCATTTATTGCTGGGCTTTAAACTTCTTAAACAATTCCATATGGAGACTTGAGTGGCAGAGCACTTAATGTAAACTTTCAAAGGAAACTGCCCACCAAATTCTGAACTTTATGAAAATTGGCTGAAAATGTATCCTTTTTCAGAATGCAGAGTAGCCATTCCAGTTTCAAATAGGAAAGGCCACAGCACTGCTTTAGATGAACCAGAAATAGAGAATCTTGTTTGTTTAGGCTGGGTTCTATAGAAAAGCAAAACCAGTGAAATACATATATATATATATGTAAGTACACACACACAAAGACATTTGGCTGCTAACCAGAAGGTCAGCAGTTCAAATCCACCAGCCACTCCGCAGAAGGAAGATGGGGTGATCCACTTCTGTAAAGATTTACAGCCTCAGAAACCCAATGGGGGTTGCTATGAGTCAGAACTGACTCAATGGCAGTGAGTTTGGTTTGGCTTGAGTCATGTGTGTATATATATATACATACATACATACAGGGAGCTCTGGTAGCATAATGCCTAAGGCACTTGACTGCTAACCAGAAGGCTGGCAGTTCAAACCTATCAGCCACTCCTCGGAAGGAAGATAGGGCAATACTGCCTCGGTGATACTGCCTCGGAAACCCAAGGAGGGGTCGCTATGAGTCGGGTCCGACTCGACGGCAAGTAACAACAACAACATACAACAACAACATATACATACACACATACATATATACACATACACACACACACACACACACATACAGAGAGAGGGAAAGGGAGAAGGAAAGAGGGAGAGAGAGAGAGAGAGAGAGTGATTGACTGACTGATCTATCTCAAGGAAATGGCCCACAGAGTTGTAGAGGCTGGCAAGTCCCAAGCCTGTGGGTCAGGTGTCAGGCTGGAGGCTTCTCCTGACTCACACAGCAGGGGTAGAGGGATCCAAGATCAGCACATCAGACAGTAGGCTGCTGGCTCATAGGTGATGGAGGCCAATGAATCCCAAGAAACAGAGGTCAGATGATGACAATTATCCAGATACAGGATCCACAGCAAGCTAGCAAGCTTTGCTAGAACGTCCAGATATATGCTGGATGCAGACAGAACCCCCAAGGAAACTCCCCTTTCAACTGACTGGCTGATCACATCATATCACATCATGGAGGATGATTACATTATCATGTAATTGCCAAACCACTGAGAATTATGTCCCAGCCATCACAGTCTACTCCTTGTCAACTTGGGACCTGTACACAGCTCTTTAAACCATACACAATCTTTAAATGAAGACAATTACAAAGTCATACTTGTGCCTAACATAACACAACTAATATGCATACAACCAAAAACCCCCTAGGGATGGAAAGAAGCAAAAAAATAATTGCTATATATATGCACATAAAATAAAACAAGAAATACTCATAATAATTACATTCCTCAATTGTGCAATTAGTCATGTGATCATAGCTGGTATTTAGAACTAACTTCTTGTACCACCCATTCCATATTCCCTTTACCACCAGCAAGCACCTCAGCTGGTTGTGGCTATTTGCCTAGTGGGGTGACCCAAACCTTCACTCCTGAAGGGTCTGGGCCATTAATAGTCATATCAGAATCAGGTTGCTGTAGATGTCCATTGACTTTAATCTCAGGGCATGCATCTTAGTTATCTAGTGCTGCTATAACAAAAATATCACAAGTTGATGGCTTTAACAGACAGAAATTTATTCTCTCACAGATTAGTCTAGTTAGAAGTCTGAATCCAGAGTGCCAGCTCTAGGGGAAGGCTTTCTCTCTGTATGTTTCCTGATTCTAGGAGGTTCCCAGTACAGGGATCCCAGTTTAAAGGAGGTGTTCCATTCCTACCCACTTCTTCTTTCTTGGTGGTTGTAGGTACCTCTGATCTCTGTTCAGTTGTTTAATCCTTTTAATATCTCAAAAGAGAATGACTCAAGATGCAACCTAATCCTGTAGATGGCATCCTGAATCATTAATATACCTCAAACCAAAAAATTCATAGTGACCCTCTTTGGGTTTCCGAGGTGGTAAATCTTTACAGAAATAGATTGCTCGGTCTTCCTCCCACAGAGTGGCTGGTGGGTTTGAACCACCAGCCTTCTGGTTAGCAGTCAGACACCTTAGGAACTGTGCTACCAGAGTTCCTTCCTCATTAATATAACTTCCTCTAATTCTGCTTCATTAGCATCATAAAGGTGAGGATTTACAATACCTAGGATCATTATATTAAATCACAAAACAGAGTATAATTATATAATACTGAGAATCATGGCCTAGACAAGTGGTGGACACATTTTGTGGGGGCACAGTTCAATACATAATAACCTGGTAGTATTAAGAGATACCCTAATGGATCTTCTGTATCTCACACATACTCTTTTTACCTCTATTATGCAACTTCAAGTCAATTTCCCCTTGTTAGTCAGAGTCCATTACATCATCCAATATAGTAACTCCCTTCTCTGTCTGTTGATTCTGAATTATGGGGATACCAAAGTGGCTAGGTTGCATTCTTAACTTCCAGTTTAATGGAATTCATGTTGTGTCTTTGGGTGAGAGCATTCTTCCCTTTAGAACTAAGACTTCTAGACCTGTAGAACATAGAGTTAGGAGGACAATAAGCAAAAATTTTGGGGTAATAGTGAGTGGTGCCATACACAGCTCCACCCTTTGATTTCTGGAACCATGAATCCTGGCAATTAGAAAAATAGCACCACATACTGGATGCTGGTTTAGAGCATATACAGTCCTAGAGAACATTGCCCCAACAATGGCACCTAGCTAGTGCCATCACTGTGTCTTTAGAAGACCATTCCATTGTTCTATCAATGCAGCTGCTTCAGGATGATGGGACACATGGTAAGACCAGTAGATCCATGAGCATGGTCCCACTGCTTTACTTCATGTGCTGTGAAGTGAGTCCCTTGATTCAAGGTGATGCTGTATAGGATATCATGACAGTGGATAAGGCATCCTGAGTCCATGGATGGTAGTTTTGGCAGAGGCACTGCATGCAGAGGAGGCGAATTCCTATCCAGAGTAAGCATCTATTCCAGTAAAAACAAAATGCTGTCCTTTCCATGAAGGAAGTGATCCAATATAATCAACCTGCCACCAGAAATACCTGGAGGAATGCTGCCATATCAGAGATCCAGTATTTGTTTCGGCAGTGGCTGTAGCCAAGTCAGCCTTGGTGAATGGAAGTCTATGTTGCTGAGCCCATGCATAACTTCTATCCCTGTCACCAGGGCCACTTTGTTCATGAGCCCATTGGGCAATGATGGGAGTGGCTGGGGAAAGAGGATGACTGGTTTTCACAGAACATGTCATCCTGTGCACTTGATTGTTAAAATCCTCCTGTGCCAATGTCACCCTTTGGTGAGCACTCACATGAGACACAAATATCTTTACTTCTTTGGCCCATTCAGAGAGGTCTAGCCCTATACCTCTTCCCATACATTTTTGTCACAAACGTTACAGTCATGTTCCTTCTATGTCCCTGACCATCCAACTAGACCAATGGCCACACCCCAGTACAGAATCACACATTTGGCTATTTCTCTTTCCGACCAGATGCACTGCTTGAAGTTCTGACCATTAGAAGGATTTCCTTTCACCACTGTCCTTCAGGAAGTTCCCAGAAAGGAGCTGCAGTGCTGCCATTGTCTACTTTTGAACAGTGCCTGCACATCATACAGAACCATCTGTAAACCTGGCATGAGTTTTCACTTCTTCAGTCAACTGTTCATAAGGAACTCCCCATGAGTTCCATGGGTACAAACTGGGAGAGGGAAGGTAATGTGATAGGAGTGGAGACCATAAGCAATTGAGCCACTTTTTCATGTAACTTACTTGTACCTTCAGGTCCTGCTCAAGCCCAATTTCATATATCTAAATAAAATCCAAACTCACTGCCATCGAGTTGATTTCACTCATAGTGACCCCTCCTTGGGTTTCTGAGGCAGAATCTCTATGGAAGTAGATTGCCCAATCTTCCTTCTGAGGAGTGGCTAGTGGGTTTGAACCACAAGCCTTTTGGTTAGCAGTCAAACGCCTTAGGCACTATGCCACCAGAGCTCCCAATTTCATATCTACCACTTCTATTTAATCATGGAATGCTATTGTGTACATCTGATTTTATTACTGTGGGTCAGACAACACCCAGTTTGTGATGGGCAACTCAGTCTGCATGGTGACCTGGTGTCCCATGCTTAAGTGTTCAGTTTCTACTAAGGCCCAGTAGCAAGAGAATAGCTGTTTATCAAAAAGGAAAGTAGTTATTAACTGCAGAGGATGGCAGAGTTTTGCTCCAAAATCCTAGAGTGTGTGATTCACTAATCAGGGCCTGCCAAAGACTTCAAACAGCATCTCCACCTGCCACTGACACTTTTGGATCAGCTGGATCAGATGGCCCAAGTGGCAGAGTGGCTTCCATAGCAGCTTGGACCTGTTGTAGAACCTTTTCTTGTTCTGGAGCCCACTCAAAACCAGCAGTTTTTCAAGTCACTTGATAAATAGGTTGAAGTAGCACACCCAAATGAAGGATATATTGCTTGCAAAATCCAAAGAGGCCCGCCAGTCATTGTACCTTCTTTTTAGTTGTAGGAGGAGCCAGGTGCAGTAACTTATCCTTCACTTTAGAAGGAATAGCTCAACATTCCACACACCACTGAATCCCTAGAAATTTCACTGAGGTTGAACATGACTGAATTTTTGTCAGGTTAATTTCCTACCCTCTAGCACACAAACATCTTACCAATAAGTCTAGAGTCATTGATATGTCTTCATTACTAGGTCCAATCAGCATAATGCCATCAATGTAATAGACCAGTATGACATCTTGTGGAAAGGCAAGCAAAGTCACTGCTGACTAAATTATAACATAGGGGTGGAAAGTAAACATACCCCTGAGGTAGGTAGGACAGTATAAATGTATTGCTGGCCTTGCCAGCTGAAGGCAAAATGCTTCTTGTGTCCCTAAGATACCAGAATTGAGAGAAAGGCATTGACCAGATCAATAGCTGCATACCAGGTACCAGGAGATGTATTAATTTGTTCAAGCAATGAAACCACATCTGGAATAGCAGCTGCAACTGGAGTCACCATCTAGTTAAGTTTACGATAACCCACTGTCATTCTCAAAGATCCATCTGTTTTTCGCAAAGGCCATATAGGTGAGATAATGGAGGATGTGGTAGAAATCACCACCCCTGCTTCCTTCACGTCCCTCCAGGAATGCAGTATTGCTTTTGGTTTACCTTCACGTCCCTCCAGGAATGCAGTATTGCTTTTGGTTTACCTAGGCAGGGTCAGTTCTAATGGCTTCTACTTAGCTTTTTCTACTATAATAGCCCTTACTCCACATGTCAGGGATTCTGCAATTTGCTGAATATATCTATTCCAATTATGTATTCTGGAACGGGGAAATCACTACAGGATGGGTTTTAGGACCCACTGAACCCACTGTGAGATGAACCTGAGCTAATATACCATTAATAACCTGACCTCCATATACCCCCATTTTGACTAGTGGGCCATGGTGGGTTTGAGTCTCCTGGAATTAGTGTCAGTTCAGAGCCAGTAACCAGTAATCCTTGAAAAGCCTGGTTATTTTATTTTCCCCAATGAACACTTACTCTTACAAAAGGCCAAAGATTCCTTTGGGGAATGCTGGGAAAAAGACTAACAGTATAAAATTAAGAAGTGGGGTTCTTTCTTGAGGGGACCCAGCTGCTCCTTCATTCAAGAGATTGTGGGTCTATAAACTGGTTCAAGTCTGGGAATTAATTGAGAGGCCTGGTTATTTTGGTTATTCGAGTTAGACTGACATTTACTTGATGTAGAATTCTGCTTATACAAATCAAGTAAATATTTAGTAGAGTTCCCATCTATTTCTCTCCTATGGACACCATGACTAAATAGCCAATGCCATACATCCAAATGAGTCTGACTTTTGATTGCTGCTTTGACTCTGCTGTTCATTAAGTTGCCATGCCCACTCTGTCCTTCTAGATTACGTGCTGACACTTGACGCATACAACCATGGGATCCAATCAACCCCATTGTAGTTGTTGTTGTTGCTAAGTGCCGTCGAGTCGTTTCCGACTCACAGCGACCCCATGCACAGCAGAACGAAACACCGCCCGATCCCGCGCCAGCCCCACAATCCCCGCTATACTTGATCCCATCATCGCAGCCACCTTATCAATCCATCTCCTTGAAGGCCTCCCCCTCTTTCTTCGACCCTCCACCCTACCAAGCATGACATCCTTCTCCAGGGAATGGTCCCTTCTGACAACATGACCAAAAT
>NW_006921762.1:5816044-5817496 GCF_000298275.1 Orycteropus afer afer
AAGTGTTCAGTGCAGATCAGTGAGTAAGCACCAGCCTGCCCGTGCTTACCTTGCTCCCGCAGACCTGGTCCCTCTCGGGAGGGTAACAAGGGAGCCGCCTGAGCACTAGTGACTGGGTTTTACCCCTTTCTCCTGCTCTTCCGGCCATTGTAGTTAGGTGTCTTAATTCAGTTATGAAAGTTTGCACTGTCAAATCTGACTTACGCAAAATAGCAATTATAGCAGTCTTCAAGGATGCTGGCGCTCCCTTCACAAATTTGTTCTTCACCATTGTGGTAAAAGGTATGTCCTCTGGGCATTCCATGTATGGATCTAAACTGCTAAATCTGCTCTAAAATGTCAATTTTTCTATGCTTTTGAATACCTTCAGGAGCTCTGGTGGTACAGTGGTTAATCCATTTGGCTGCTAACCAAAAGGTCAACAGGTTGAACCCGTCAGTTGCTCCACAGGAGAAAGATGAGGCACTCTGCTTGCATAAAGATTTACAGCCTTGGAAACCCTATGAGGGAAGTTTTACTCTATCCTAAAGGGTCACTATGAGTTAGAATCAACTTGATAGCAGTGGGCTTGGTTGTATAACTTCTTTTACAGAACACAAGGCAGGTCTGGTACTTTCATTTAGTGTAGGACACTGTGAAATGTTCTTAAGTGAACCAACCAAATAAACTACTACATCATTTTCTAAGCTCTTAACTTAAAACACTGAATGGAGAATTTGTTCTTAGTGGACTCATAACAATAATCTTGGACTGCTCCAACTTTATGTTCCTTGCAACATTATCCCACACTCTTAAAAGCCATTATCACACATATTCTTGAGGTTTCTGTTTCTACATATTAGAAAAGTCAAGCATATTTTGGAGTGTAGCATACATCCTCCTGGTCACATTTTGTACTTCATCTTTTAGGGCTCACTGAGACTTAAGTCTAGTTATAGGTCTAGAAGCAAGAAAAGTTGTTAGGGATGATTCATGAGAGCATTAAGAAATGTCTTGTAAGGCATTTGTGTCAGGGGATGATACAGGCAATGCCCCAGGTGCTGTCCCAGATGACAGCTCAGAAAAAGATTGTTCAGGCACAGCTGAGTTAATCTTATCAGACGGATTAAAAGGGCTAGTTTTGTTGGCAGGAGAGATTCAATGGAATTTAGGTGTTCAATGTCCCCAGCTTCCTAATTATCTGCCCATATGTCCCCATTCCGTTTCAGGATCCCATTTCTTCCCAATCAATATTCTCATTTTACCTTCAGAATCCATTCAAGGTTGGGAATTTAATTGGCATTGTAATCCAGCCACTCTTAGGATAAGACTCTGGCTTTGATTTTTGACAATATCGGCTCTGTTACTACAAGAAATAGGCTTTCATTCAGGGCACAAGTGGTAACTTTCAGGTCTTTTATGCAGCACTTGAGCTGTGATTCTGAAGCCCTGAGCTCATCTCTTTCTTTCTTT
>NW_006921762.1:5819150-5838785 GCF_000298275.1 Orycteropus afer afer
TTATTTTCTGTCTTGTTGAACTTTGCTACTAGTGCTGGAGCAAGATTGTTGTTTTGATTTGCATCTTTCTAATAGCTAATGATTGTGAGCATTTCTTCACATGTTTGTTGGCCGCTTGAATATCCTCCTTGGTGAAGTGTCTATTCATGTCTTCCGCCCATTTTTTAATTGGCTTGTTTGTCTTTTTGTTATTGTCATCTCATTCTTTCATCACTTTGTCTAGCAAAAGTAGGCTCAACCTACAAGCTTCTATATACTTTTCACTCTGACAAAATGGTAGAAAAGTTTCAAATGTGATCACTCACAGCTTCACTTCTCACAAACACTTGGTCAACTGGTGGTGACACTTTGCATATTGATTTTGCTGCCTCATGACATGGATTAGCAATGCCCTTTTTACTGCTGGAGGCAGAGTCCTAAATGCATTTAAGACTAGTCAGACTTGAGAACAATTTAGAAAATTCATCCTTAAAATTTTGTCTTCTCTAGCCAAATGTCTTAGGCTGGGTTCTCTAGAGAAGTAAAACTAATGAAGTGGATATCTCTATCTCTATACCTGTATCTATCTCTACATAGAGAGATTTATATTAAGGAAATGGTTCACATAGTTGTTGTTGTCGTTATTTGCCATCGAGTCGGCTCCAACTCATAGCGACCCCTCCTTGGGTTTCCGAGGCAGTATCACTACGGAAGTAGGAACACCCAACCTTCCTTCTGAGGAGTGGCTGGTGGGTTTGAACCGCCAGCCTTCTGGTTAGCAGTCAAGTGCCTTAGGCACTATGCTACCAGAGAAGGTGGTAAATCTCAATCTGTGGGTCAGGCAAGTGCCAGGCTGGCGGCTTCTCTTGACTCATGTAGCTTCAGGGGCTGATGAATCCAAGATCAGCAAGTCAGATGGCAAATCTCACAAGTTGCAGAGGCTAACAAATCCATTAGGCAGGTAAGATGCCAGGCTGATGGTTCACTGCATCCATAAGCTGATAAATCCCAAGAACCAAAGGTTAGATGATGATGAGCTTGATGTGGGATCCAGAGTGAGTAAGTGAGCTTTGCCAGAATATCCATATATATATATATAAGCTCTGGTGGTATAGTGCTTAACACATTTGACTGCTAACCAGAAGGCTAGTAGTTTAAACCCACCAGCCACTCCTTAGAAGGAAGGTTTGTCAATCTACTTCTGTAGTGATACTGCCTTGAAAACCCAAGGAGGGGTCGCTATGAGTCAGAACTGACTCCAAGGCAGTGGTTGTGTTTTATATATTTTTATATATATATATATGGAGCTCTGGTAGTGTAACAACAACAAATACATGTGTGTGTGTTGTGTGTGTATATGTTGTTAGTCGTTGTTGTTGTTATGTGCCGTCGAGTTGGCCCCAACTCATAGGAAACCCTCCTTGGGTCACTAGGGAAGTAGATTGCCTAACCTTCCTTCCGAGGAGTGGCTGGTGGGTGTGAAGCACCAGCCTTCTGATTAGCAGTCAAGTGCCTTAGGTACTACGCCATATATATATATATAGTATTGGGGTTGCTATGAGTTGGGGCCAACTCCATGGTGCATAACAACAACAACATATACATGATGCAGGCCACCTCCCCGAAGGAAACTCCCCTTACAACTGATCCCCTTACAACGAATCACATCAGATCGCATCATGGAGGATGATTACATCATTATATAATTGCCAAACCCCTGAGAATCATGCCCCAGTCAAGTTGACACCAACTTTAACCATCACATTTTAGGAATTCACTGGTTCTAGAAGAATAACTAGCTTTTATACCCACAGTCATTTATAAAAGTGGGAGGACAAAGTGGATGGAATATAGAATTAAGAGTCAAAGTATTAGTTTTGTAGCTGTGATTACATCATTAATTTCATCACTTGAATATCTCTTTACTTTAAATCAAGTATAAAATCAACACATATGCATGACACAGGGCTAGGTGTTCACTGTTTCAGTTTCCTTGTCTGCAGTGAACAAAAGGAGCACAGCCACGCTGTACAATAAAATGTCATGAAAATACGTGTATATTTTAAAAAGGGTTTTACATACCTAGTAAAAATAATACTCAAAGGGAAAAAACGTCCTTCATTCCTTCTCTCTCTTTCTTTATTTTCACGTTTAATGTTAATGTCTAGGATACAGGGCATCAGGTTTTATTACTGTCTTTGAAAATAATTTATACCATGACCTTGGCTATGGCATTTTTGCTCTGCTTTATTCTGAGCAAATCCACACCTTTCTAGAGGAGATAGCCAATGGGGAACATTGCAAGGTGGAACTTTTTCGTTTTAAGTTTTTTTTTTTTTTTTCCAAAGTTCTCTTTCACTGGTCAGTCCTTATCACTTGTAATGGACAATGATGAATCTGAGTAAGAGGCACTTTCAACCATCCAGAAAATATCACAAAGAAATAGAAGAGAATGTGAGCAATTACCACACCAGGATGGGCCAGATGTTAAAGCTTATAATCACTTACATTATTGATCATAAGGTGCATTATTGTTTTTGGAATTAGATCTCGAATACATTTGTTGATAATAGACATGTAGGAGTCTACAAGGTTGCGAATGGTCTCCACTTGTCTTTCCAATTGTGGGTCCATGGAAAAGTTTTCTGCTTGTCCATTCTCATCATTTTCAGTCTAGTGGAAAGGAAACAAAATAAAAATTTTCTCACATTAGTTTGAAAGAAAAAATACACTAGATGTTACCAGATAACCAACTTGCATATTTGGAGTTTATACTACTACATGGTAACATCTTTATCTTATCAAACATGCATAAATTCTGAAAAGATATCAGAACTGTAAGCTATCACTCTACTTTTTAGCCTTCCACAGTTATAGGAAAATAAAATATTCCAATTCTGAGTGAATATTGAGATGAATAGCCAAATAAACACTACACCTAACAACATACCCCTAGAGAAGAATCTAATTTTAAGCCATTTCCAAGCTGTCCAAAAAAAAACTGAATTCAAACATACGATGCAGATGTAAACCTCTGAGAGGCATCTCCCAGGGATTCTATAGATTAGAAATAACCTTGATGTTGTTCTGAAACTCCTGGGTCTTCTCTGGAATGGATCAGCCCTGATTCAAAACTAAATCCCCTAGGGCTGGCCTGGAGCCAAAATAAGAGATATAGAGCATAATTCATTCTTCCATGCACTTGCTGGAATTTGTTATGTAAATTCATGCTTCTGTCATCACTACTAAAGGCTGGCTCCTTTGTGAAAAACGTACAATTTAAAATTCCAACTTGTTAGTCTTTGAATAAAGCAGAACACATCTATACACAAAGAATTTATTTGTACAACATGAGAAAAGCATCTGTTTTCTATACTATGGAACTTGAATTAATTAATTTTTGCTTATACACCAGAGGCTGGGCTGGAATGGCATCTTCATTATTAAGGGCTGACCTATTGGCTTGGCACTGAAATCAATTTAGAACAAATGGTCTCCATTTAAAGTCAGATTGAACCATCTAAGTCCCTGAACATGATACAGATATTGCTAGTGGTCTGGCTACTTTCTAGCATTTGGAAATATTTATTTACAAATGCAAAAAAGGAAATAATTTATTGCTTCCAATGTGGACATGGATTATTTTTCTTTGGTGTGCTAGCAAACCCCAAAACCTGAGGTGTTTGGCATAAGTAAACTAGCTTACTCAGGTCCACATTAGACTCCATTTTACTTTAGATTTCATTTTTCCTACTTCTGCTTTTTATCTGCAGCTAGATTCTTGTAAATCTTTAACTGGCCTTAACCAATAAGGGTGGGGGTCAGGAAAGTAGTTAATGGAGGAAAAGTCTGACAAAGATGTTTACCAAGAATACTTGTAGTCTGAATTACAAAATAAGATTGCTGATGTTAAGAAAGAGAAACTGGGTGAGTGGGTGGGTGGGGGTGGCTGGAAAAGAGAAAAGAGGATGCAATTTTTCTTAGGAAGAATGTCCCCAGACTTGCTGCAGGAAGCTTGCAACCATGACACTTTTGTGCAAACATAAGAAATATGTTTTTGCACAAATTATCCCATTCTTAGAAGACAAACATTTATTTTTGCAAAGTGTTTGCACAGGAAGGCTCCAGGAAATTTGTAGGCAAGCTGATGTATGGAATCTATATGAAACACAAACTGTTTCTGTAGAATTTGTAGTCATGCTGACTACGATGTAATCTTGCTTATGCAACCCCAGTCATACAGACTCAGCAGAATTTCATATACAAAATCTGCTTTCTTGCTCCAGCATATTGGAACACATTGTATTTCTACTATAGTGCTGCCTAGTTTGGACTATCTATTCCTCAACAAATCTTGCTTTTTTTGCTTTATAGGGTGCCAGATCTTTTATTCTAAAACATTTCTTGCTTTGGGTATCAAAGGTCCCTGAAGAGTCAAGGATCTAGGTTCCAGCAGAGCCACCTGAGCTCTGTCTGTGTTTCCACAAACTCTCAGGAGTTGCCGCAAGGTAAACGATATCTCGAATCCAAGCTCTGCTCTCTTTGCATCATAGCACTTCTAAATTTACTGTGGACCTTTTTCTGTTACTGGGATACTGGTCTGAATTTGTAACCTAGGCTTTCTACAGTTGTTTGTTAGTAAGGTTCCTCTGAGTATCTTAAGCCACAAAAACTTGAATGGGTTTGAACAAATACGAGCCCTTAGGATGTTTGCTGCCAACTGAAAGACACCCTTGAAAGGATAATCTGGGATGTGAGATGGGCCAGATGCACTAGGCTGCCCACCAGCCACAAAACGATTCTCACTCAGAAAAGGCACACTGTAAAATAAAACATAGACTAAACTCTGTGGCAAATCCCTTACAGGAATTTTGTGTGACTCTTGGGAAACCAGAAGCTTTAGCCTATCTGTTTTGAGTTGCACGTATACCATTTGTTTCTGTTTTTGTATGTGGATCTGATCTGTCTGTTGGAAATACGGGTAATGCCATATCAAGATGCAGCTCAGAGCCACCTTCTAAGACTCTGGCCTACTACTTAAACAACATTTTGACCCTTCAAGATGCCTGTTTCTGCATGGTTGGCATATGCTTACCAGAGACAGCTTAGAAAATCAGTGGCCCCTTGGGGGTTCCTTTGGCTTTTCTGCATAGCAAGTTAGAAAATCAAGGCTCCCAAATTAAGCAACATCAATGGACATCTATTTTGGTTGGTAACGCAGAAGCTTCTAAGAAACATCAGGGCAATAAGATAGCTTTACAGCAGGATACTGTTTTAAAATTAATGAAGCAAAATAAGGAACTACAATGTTGGAGCTCTGCACCTACTCCTTCTCCTTCAACTTTGGCTCTGGCATCCACCTCTCTATACCCTTCTTTGCCCTCCTCTTCCTCTGATACGTTGTTTAAACCCCCCTCACCCCCCAAGAACATGATAAGGAACCTATATCTATTTCTGAAAGGGCTTTTAAAATATAGCCCACGGAGTCCAAGGAATCTCCTTTTAAACACTTTTTTTTTTTTTTAAACAACTTTTATTCCCTGGACTCCCACAGGAATATGTAATATTCTGAAGGGTTTCCTAAAATGATGTGAGCATCCTTACAAAATTGCTGAGAAATTTAAATTTCTTATTGATGCTTACCAACCTGGGCTTCCAGGTCTATATTAATTAGTCCACATGATAACAGGACCTTGAGAAGTTAAATTATGGTTAGAACATGCTGAATGAAAAGATCCTAAAAACAGGTAGCTTTAAACATGGATAAACAGCTGCTGCATTACTTGAAGATGCTCAAGTAGTAGGTAAAAGATTACCCTGCGGCTTTTCCCCCAATAATAGACTGGACTAAAATCCACTCTTACACACAAAATTAAGATGGAAGTGTTTATGATTACCAAACCTGAATATTTCAAATCTTTCCAGAACACTCCAGACTTGATTCATTAGCCTTAAGTGCTACTGAAGCTTTCAATATTGTATTTATATTTGGGCTCAGGCAAGAAAATGTAGTGAAAATGTACCAATTAGATTGCTGAAATAACTAATTTGACTCATGAACCTCTTGAATTTTAGAGATAAAACAAGCCTCAAGGGCCAATAAACTCATGACCCTGCAATTACAATGGTTACAATCTTTTAATCAGAAACAAAACAAAACAAAACAAAAACCTTAAGCCTTTGAAGGCACTAAGCCCAACACTTACCATTACTGCAAGAAACCCAGACACTGGAAAAAAGATTGTTAAAAACTGAAAAATAGACCAAAAAAAAAAAAAAAAACAAAACAAAATAAAAAACCCCAAACTGCCAAACAAGACATTCTCCACCCTGATCCTGATTTAGAATGAAGGTGTTCCATGGACAAAATAGGGACTTTTCCTATGATGGCCCTTAACCTGCAAGGAGAAATTACCATGCACATAAGTGGGGAGATCTGCAATTTTAAATTGATACTAAGCCACCTTATCTGCTATTAACCCCACTTGTTCACAAAGTCTCTGCCCCAGAGTACAAAAATTTCAAAAATTTTGGGGGTTGTTAATCAAGAACACACCCTGATATACTCCCGGCCTGTTCTGATATCCTTGAAGACCCTCATCCTTTTTTGCCTAGCCCTGATACCCTAGTTAACTTGATAGATTGAGATCTCTTATCCAAATGGAATTGTCATTTACAATTCAGAAAAAAGGGAGAGATATTATTAAACTTGCCCAATATCTCAAAAACCCTAATGAGAAACTTGAATTACTTCAGAGGGAAGAAGCTGCTTCTGTTTCCAAGCATTAGTCATACATAGAGTTTAACTACATCTAACTCACTTCTGACCTTATTTCATTAATTCCTGAAACCCTATGGACTGCCATATCTATCGATGTGGGGCAACTCTTATCAGCAGAACCCATCAAAATCCAAGTAGATACATCTAAACCTTTACCAAAGATTCTGTAATACTCACCCTCCTCACATGAGAAGCTAAATAAGGACTAACTTCCATTACTCAGGTTTTCTTTCTAAAAGTTTACTTGTTTCAGCCCTTGTAACACCCTTCTGCTGTCTGTTAAGAAATCAAACAACCAAGGTTGGAAGTTTGTTCTGGATTTATGGCCTATCAACTGCATTGTTATTCCTAGATTTCCATTGTTTCCAAACCCTCACTTGCTGCTTTATGATGTTCATCTGGTATTTTATGGTAACTGATCTTTACAATATCTTCTTTAATATTCCTGTACAGAATATTGTTGCTGTTGTTGTTAGGTGCTGTTGAGTTGGTTGTGACTCATAGTGACCCTACACAATGAAACACTGCCCAGTCCTATGCCATCCTCATAATTATTGCTACTGCTCACAATCATTGCTCACAATCACGAGCCCATTGTTTCAGCTACTGTGCCAATCCATGCCATACCCTCAAGGTATTCCTCTTTTTTGCTGACTCTGCTTTACAAAGCATGATATCCTTCTTCAGGGATTGGTCTGTCTTGATAACATGCACAAATTTTGTGACATGAAGTCTCACCATCCTAACTTCTAAGAAGCATTCTGGCTTTACTTCTTCCAAGACAGATTTGTTCATTCTTCTAGCAGTCTATGGTATATTCAATATCCTTCACCAACACTATAATTAGAAGGCATAAATTCTTCCACTGAAACCTGCCCACCATGTGTGACCCTGCTGGTATTTAAAACACTGGTGGCATAGCTTGCAGCATTACAGCAACATGGAAGGCACTACAGTATAAGGAATTAACAGATGAGTGGTGGACCCCCTGAAAACTAACATTTATTTGGCTTCATTTGGGAGAATCAACCATTTACTTAGATTGTAACACCTTAAGAATTCACTACTTCTCCTACCTGTTTTTCTCAAATCCTCCATGTTGACTTAGAACCTTTGTAATTTAAGAATGAATTCAATTTGTTACAATACAGTAATGACTTAGTTGTATGTTCAAACTCCTAGTAGTACTGTACTGATAACCACATAATTTTGTTAAAACATCTGGCCAATGGGGACATAAAATTTCTCAAGAAAAAACTATAGTTGTCTCAGTCTCAATCTTCCATTCAATACAAGAACATAATTTCTGCAGAGGGCATTTCTATTGATTGCAAATGAAAGGGCCATTTTTGCTCTTCCTGTCCTAGGTAGTAAGAAATAATTATGTGGGTTCCTAGGGTTTTGTGGCTACTGTAGAACTTGGATTCCTAATTTCTCCTTGTCAGCCCAACCCCTATATTAATATTTTAAAGTATCCAAATCAGATTCATTTCAAATTATACCAGAGGATCAGGAAACCATAAATAAACTGGAAAAATCTCTAACAAACACACCTGGACTAGGTTTTTCTACCTATCAACTAGATGCTTCCTTGTTTGTACATGAAGTTTTTGGAAATGTTTTAGGCATTCTAACTCATAAACACAAGAGATATTAAAGGCCTCTGGGCTACTACAGCCTTCAGCTAGACTCTGTAGCCAATAAGTACCCTCCTTTGTCTCCCAGCAGTAGCTGCCACTGCAAAATTGGTAGAAGGCACTGTTTATATTGTCCTGGGAAAATTTTTAGATGTTTGTGTGCCCCATGCTATATCTGCCATACTTAACTCTGCTCTGACTCAACAGCTTTCTGCCAGTCAGCTTATTTCCTATGAAGTTCTTCTGGCTACATCTAATATTAGACTACATTCTGTGGCTTGTTTAAATTCTGCCACATTTCTCCCTCAAACTGATAATGGAAACCATCATATGTACAACTACCTGTACTCAACTGAAAACTTCTAAAAGACCATGAAAAGTCCTAAAGCAAACTTCTTGATATAATCCTGATTTAATTATGTTTATAGATGGGTCTTATTTGAAACCTGATCCTACCAGATTTCATTATCAGGCTGGATATGCCATCACAACCTCTACTGAGGTTTTTGAAAGCCAAGCCCTCCCTGAGGCTACCTCCACTCAACAAGCAGAAATAATTGCCCTACAATAGCCTATAAACTAGTCTCAGGAAAGTCTGTAACTATTCATATGGATCCCAGATATTGTTTTGGAGTTGTGCATGATTTTGGTTTGTTATGGAAGCAGAGAGCTTTTCACCTCCTCTGGAACTAATATAAAAAATGGAACTCCAGTGGCAGATCTTTTAGATGCTTTGGTACTCCATTCCAAAATTGCTATTGGAAAAATATAGGCTTCCCAATGTAAGAGAGTTCCACAAGCAGAAGAAATTAGAGGGAATATCCATGCTGACCACCTAGCCAAATAAATTACAAACAACCCGACAAATTACTGCCCTTTTAATACAGAAGGGGTCCTTTCATTCAACTGCACACCATCTACCACCCACCACCCACCACTTTCAATCCTGATTCAGATAAATCTATTGTAAAATGAGTCCTAAAGCATCGACAAATGGCCAAAACTGAGGAAATGGAAATATGAAAAGGCAGGATATTTTCAAGTTCCTGCTACTAAATTATGGACATGTTCTAACCAAAAGCCTGTCCTACCAAAATTATTACATGTCCCTATGATGCAGATCCTTCTCACCTAGGATGACATAAGATGATTGAAATTTTAAGGAAATAGTTGTAGAGACAATTTTTTGAGGCTGCTGAACATGGTGCATCACACTGTCCCATTTGCCCTTGTCATAACCCAGGTAACTATTTTAAAGCATCACCTGGAAAATACCCTTGCCTTCTGGACCTATGCATGAATGGCAACTTTATTTCATTCAACTTCCACCATTTAATCACTACATATATGTGTAAGTGATAATTTATAGTTTTTCACACTGAGTAGAAATTTTCCTTGTTGAAGTCCAATGATTGAAGTCCTTTTAGCTAAGAAACTTCTTGAAATATGGTCCCCATATGCAGAGCACTTAAGATCCGCTGTAGCAAAAGAGGAACTCACTTTACTGGATGAGTCATTTGGGAAATTGCCAGATTTTTCTTTTTTTCTCAGAGATTACATTGCCCTCATTTTTATTCTTCTGGCCTCGTGTAAAGGAACAATAAAAACTCAATTGGCTATACTTTTTGAAACTTTAAACCTACCTGGATCAAAGCCTTTCCTTTAGTTCTTTTAAATTTAAGATCAACTCTATTTGGACTTCATAAACTTACCCCATATGAAATAATCACCAGGAGATCTATGGCCTGCCCTTATTTTTCTGTCCAAAGTGAGTCCAATATTATTAAACCAGAGTTGCTGAAATATTGTCAATACTTAAACAGTCTAAAAATAATTTTTCCCAGATTATGGAAGATTTTGATAGCCAAAATTCAGAATTTTAAAATTTGTCTGTTGTGGAACCAGGTGGATATGTATGTTGGAAGAGGTATCAATTAAAAGATAACCTTGATGGGGACCAGGTTTGCTGGTCCAATAGAGCCTGGTGGAACCACTGAGACTATGGCCCTTAGCTGCCTTGCAGGTCTAGAATTGAAGCCACACCTGTGGTTTCCAGCCAAACAAAGTACAGGCATGTGAATTAAACATTTACCTCAAGTAGACAAATGCCCTGGAGAGAACAATCATGGGAGAAGGAAGGGCTGCTTATGCACAGGGAGATAGCTCAGGGCGCAGAAGAGTGTGGAGGGATGGACACTGGGAAGAGGTAACTATGGGGAGGATCTGGGAGGGGAGCTGTGGCATTGTAAATTTTGGTCAATGACATGAGACAAAGTATATTATGTGAACTGCTGTATGAATAGTGAGTTTACTCTGTAAATCTTCACCCAAATCAAAATCAAATTAAAAAAAAAAAAAAAAAAAGATAACCTTGAGCTTGATTGAAAAGGACTATATTTAGTCCTTCTTACTAATCCCTGTTTTGGATACATATGTCTCAATTAAAGAAAGCTAAGATTTGTTTGTGCACTCACTAGCTTTCTGGAAATATGAAGAATCTCTTGCAATGCCCAAGTGGCCAGAAGCAGATGACATCTGAAGTAGATAGCTAATCTCAAGATCACGGAACAAGATTCCACATAGCCTGATGAAACCTTTGGATTTTGCTTTACCATTTTCACCTTTCTTTTACTATTTATTAGCTGTGCTTCATACTTAAGGATTTTATCCTTTCATGCAAGTGTCAAAAACAACAGCTACAATAAAACAAGTTCCTTTGATGCTGTTTGCTTTATTATATTACTCCTGGGTTGTTTTCCTTCATTATGAAGATCTCCTTACATGTTCTCTTTCTTCTTACACTGCTCCCTGTTAGGCTTGGAAGAAAAATGCATTTGTTAAACGAGCTCAATCACTGGCTAATGCTAGCAACTTAACTGATTGCTGGATTTGCCATCCTCCCCCTAAGTCTATGTATGAAAGTTCAGACCTACTAGTATTACCTTCAGCTATCATACTACAGCCTTGTAAACACAGAAAAAACAAAAAACAAACAAACAAAAAAACTTAATTTCAGCACCACTGCTAAATGAACCATATGTATTAGAACATGGCACATTCCTTGTTTGTTCCAATCACAAGTACCCTGCTTTAATTTAAACTAAGTTAAACGTAATTATTCTAACCTCTATCACCTACTTCTCCCCTGCTCTTATTTTTCCTCATTTTATACTTCTTTTACTTACTATCTACGCTCTTTCAAGCTTTTTATCACCTCTGGAGGTCCTCTAAGAATAGGAAGATTGTCCATCTTCTGTTAAATTAATTAATTGTGACAATTTAACAGAAAAATGGCTCAAACAATTTAATCAATATCCATTCCCTCTGCACATGACAGTGACAGAAAAAATATCCACAATCTGTCCACAACCACGGAACAACTTTCAGATAGCACAAAAGCTCAACAAATGTCCCTGGAATCCCCTGATAAGTTATTATTAGAGAATAGAATGGCCTTGACTTAATCTTAGCCCAACAAGGTGGCGTCTGTGTCATTGCTAACACCTCATGCTGCACTTGAGTAAACATCATCTTGAGAAAAAGAACAAGATATCACACAAATTTGTCAGAAGGCCACCTGGCTATATATGCCCCCCCAAAACTGACTCACCTTTTCTAGATATTTTTCATTGATTGCTAAAAGGTATTGGTTCATAGTTCCATTTTATATTGCAAACTGAAATAATTTTATCCTATTAATTATTATTTAATGAAATGCTTATCTAATGTATATAAGCAACTCCCCTCACTATGCAAAGGATTATATACCTTGAAGAAACCAAATTCTCACAGATTGATTTTGTACTGTTAACCCTTTTAGATAACTACACTGTTCCTTTAATGTGGCCGTCTGCAACATTAACCCCAAAAAAGCCAGCTCACCCTGAAGATGAGGCCTTATAGCATTGCAAGGTAAAGGTAAAAATATTTAACAATAACTTAATTGACTGATGAAATAACTCCAGAACGTCCAATTAAAGTCTTTGCAAAAGAAAGGTTACTCCTATGTGGGTGAACATGATCAGTGTCACTTAGATGACATTTGATCAAAAAGGGGGAATGTACTAACAAACCCCCAAATCTAAGACATTTGATATAACTACACTGGCTCACCTGGGTCAGGATTAGACTCCATTTTACTTTAGACTCCATTTTTCCATACTTCTGCTTTTTGCCTGCAGCTAGACTCTTGTAAAATTTAGCATAGTGCCTAAAGCACTTGACTGCTAACCAGAAGGCTGGTGGTTCAAACCCACTAGCCACTCCTTGAAAGAAAGTTTGGGCAATCTATTTTCATAGTGATACTGCCTTGGAAACTCAAGGAGGGGTCACTATGAGTCAGATCTGACTTGATGGTAGTGAGTTTGGTTTTTTGTTTTAGCAAATAACGGTAGTGGTAAGGAAAGTGATTAATGATAGAAAAGTTTGTTAAAGACATTTATAAAGAATATTTGGAGTTCGTTTTCCAAAATAAAACTGCTAATGTTACGAAAGAGAAATGGGGGTGGGGGGGGGAGAGGAATAATTGTTCTTGGGAAGAAAGACCCCAGACTTGCTCCAGGAAGCTTACAAGCAAGCTCCCTCTGTGCAAACATAAGAAGGATACTTTCATACTAACTGCCTCAATTTTAGAATAATTGGATCTATTTTCACAAGTTTCCATAGGCAGGCTGCAGGGAATCTGTAGGGAAACTGATGTATGGAAACTGTATGAAAAACAAATTATTTTTGTAGAATTTCTAGTCATGCTCACTATGCTGTAATCTTGCTTATACAGCCATAGTCATGTAGACCCAGCAGGATTTCGTTTATAAAATCTGCCTCTTGCTCCAGTATATTGGAAAACATTATATCTCTACTATCATGCTATCCAGTTCAGACTGTCTATTCCTCAACAAACCTTTGTCTTTATGCTTTACAGAATGCCAGGGATTTTATTCTATGACATTAGAAATGTACATATTTTGATCTGTCAGGTTTTCAATCACCCAATCAGTTCTAGGCAAAGCACTGTGCTAAATAGCTTCAATGGATCCACAAATGACAAGCTTCCCAATGAATTAATATACATGCGTGAAAAGTATAGAACATGAAACCAAGAATAACAAACAAAGCAGCTTGTTCTAGTAATTTATAAAGCTTTGTTAGCAATACTTAATGCTTAAAAAACAGAGTAAAATAATATGCTCACTCTAAATAACAACAGTAATTTTCCATTCCTGGGACTATTGCCCCATGCTTCAGGGTGACAGTATCAGGACATTTCGGAGTAATTATACTGTTCTTACAGCAAAATAGAGAGATCAAAAGCAGCAGCTGTTTATCCTAAACCATTTTTTGGAAATAATCTTTTTAGTCAATAAAAGAAAGAACTAAATCAAATCTGATTTTGTTTTTCATTTTTGTTACTATTTTTCAATAAAGGCACAAGAAGACTTTGTGGTAAAAAGCAAAGGCTATAATATGATAAAATGTTAGCGGGAAAGTCAACTATGGCAGTGAAAAAAACAATCATGTTCCCACCTTCCTTCTGGAATATACAGACTACTCTACATCTGCATTTGGGAGCTCTGGTAGCATAGTGCCTAAAGCACTTGATTGCTAACCAGAAGGCTGGCGGTTCAAACCCACTAGCCACTCCTCGGAAGGAAGATGGGGCAATCTACTTCCGTACTGATACTGCCTCGGAAACCCAAGGAGGGGTCGCTATGAGTCGGATCTGACTCGACGGTACATAACAACAACAACAGCTACATCTGCAAGTGTGCTCCACACTGCAGCAATATTCTAAGGATCAGTGTTATTAAGGACATTGTATTTGAAAGCAAAAACTTTAGATTGAAATTCAGGCTCTATCATGTACTAGGTATGTGGTCATGCTTCAGCCATCTGATGTGATTGAGAGACTCAGCTTCCCATCTTTAAAATGGGAATACTTATCTGAAAACCTGTGGCAGTTAAATGAGACAACCTATATAAACAACCTAACAAAGGGCCTTTTGAGCATTCAGTAAATGTTAGTTTCCTTCCTTCCTTTCTGGATATTCATAGAGTAAGACTAAGAGAGGAGCTTGACTCTCAAAATAGAGTAAGAAAACTTAAGTTGACAAAGTTGAATATAAAACATTTTCAATTCAAACAATATGAAATGCTAAATTATTTTGTTAGTTTGTTTTACATCTCCATATTTTGTGCAAACTATTTCCTTAGCCTGGAATCCCCTCCTCCCACCCATCCTTCAGCTACCTGTGAAGACCCTTCATCTTTCAAAGCCCCAGTGAAAGATTTCCCTGTCACCTGTTCTAGAAAAGCTTCTGAAGCCCCTCACCACTTCCTCCCTGGCACTTCATCTATGCCTTGTACTCACTATTATTATTTAATATCCAGCTTAGGTATATCCAGTTTCCCCTAATAGACTTGGGGATCTTGTTTCTCTTTCCCTTCTCAGAACCTAGCACAGAGTTGGGTGCATGAGAGAAGTAGTTTACATTACAAAAGAGTTTATTCAAATCCAGAAAGCTGTGCAGTGCCTTTCAGTGTCTCTAGGAGTAGCTCGGTAGTGCTGTGGTTAAAGCAGCTCTAGTGGCACTGTGGTTAAAGCACTAGACTGCTAATCAAAAGGTCGGTGGTCTGAACCCACCAGTCACTGTGTGGGAGAAAGATGAGGCAGTCTGCTTTTATAAATATTTACAGCTTTGAAATGATACACTCACTGTGGAAAGCAGTATGGCAATTCCTTAAAAAGTTGGAATTAGAAATACCATTTGAGTCAGCAATTCCATTACTAACTATATATCCTAAAGAAGTGGGAGCCAGGACAAGAACAGATATATGCATGTTCATCACAGCACTATTTATAAATAGGAAAAAGATGGAAACAACCTAGGTGCCCATCAACAGAAGAATGGAAAACTAAACTATGGTACACACACACAATGGAATACTCTGCAACCTAAAGAATAATGGAGAATCTTCAAAATACCACATAACATGGATGAACTTGGAGGACATTATGCTGAGTGAAATAAGTCAATCACAGAACGACAAATATTGTATTAGTCTGTTATTGTAAAAAGTCAAGGAAAGGTTTCTAGGAAGGAAATTTTGTTGGTTACCAGGGGTGGGAGGGGAGTTGAGGGAACACTGCTAGATAGGTAGAAACAAGTACTGATTTGGGTGAAGAGAAGGGCAATGTATCAAATGTGAGTGATCAACACGGTAGCACTGAGGAAGAGGAAGACATAGAGAGGTGCATGGGAATTACAGACAACAAAGATGAACCCTTTTGAACATACAATACTGTGTTGTCACTGATGGCAAACATTGATCTGTGGGTAGATAGATAGGTGGACAGGCTGATCGATTAGGTATGTCTATGCAGGGGGGAGTGTGCCCGTGACCATGTATCGGGTTGGCAGACAATGTTTCTACAAGTGTATTTGTATGTTCTGTAAGAATTTCTAAGTATGTAGTTGAGCTGACAAGGGACAAGGTTGTAGTCACTTCTTGGCCACAGCCAGCTACCCAGAGAGAGCAAGTAGTTGGACCTGTGGGCTTGGGATCATGGTCACAGGGAACATCAAATTCAATTAGCATAACATACTACATAAAAGTATTGTTCCACATTCTCCTTTGGTGAGTAGTGACTGGGATCTTAAAAGCTTGCAAGTGGCCATCCAGATGTAATGATGGGTCTCTCCTTGTTTAGAACAAAGAAGAATGAAGAAAACCAAAGACACATGGGAACAACTAGTCCAAGGGACTGGTACACCATGCGATCCTTAGCCTATACGACTATGAGACCAGAAGAGCTAGATGGTGCCCAGCTACCACTGCCAACCACTTGGAGGGGGATCTATGTAGGAGATTCTGGATAGAGTGGGAGAACAATGGGAACAAAACTCAAAATCATTAAAAAAAAAAAAAAAAAAAAAGAGACCAGGTTTGCTGGTCTGATAGAGCCTGGTGGAACCACTGAGACTACGGCCCTAGCTGCCCTTCAGGTCTGGGATTGAACCCACTTCTGTGGCTCCCAGCCAAACAAAAGACAGGCATATGAGCTGAACATTTCCATGAGGTAGATATACTTCTTAGAGAGATCAATCATGGGAGAATAGAAGGGCTGTGCAGGCACAGGGAGACAGCTTGGCGGGCAGGAGTACATGGGACGGAAAGGTACAGGGAAAAGGTAGCTATTAGGAGGAAGTGGGAAGACAGTTGTTGCATTGTGGGACATTACAGTCAATGTCATGACACAAAGTGTATGTGAACTGCTGTGTGTAAGATGAATTTGCTCTCTAAACTTTCACCCAAAACACAATTAAATTAAAAAAAAAAAAAAAAAAAGATTTACAGCTTTGGAAAGCCTATCGGGTAGTTTTACTCTTTCCTATAGGGTCACTATGTGTTGGAATGGACTTGATGGTAGTGTTTGTTGTTTTTTTTATCAGGAGTGATTATTTGTTGAAGCAATAAGAGAGTAGAGAAACCCCAAGCTGATGAGTTAGGCTGTACTTGATAATTAGAAGAACAATAAAATAATTAAGAGAGTACATAAATTAAGGTGAAAGAATGATCTACAGCATTAAGGAAAACACCTTTTATTTAAATCACTATGTAATAAATACGATCCAGTGTGTCTCTCTGATCTAAAACACACTTGAGTTTTGCTATTGTATTTGGCATTGTGTGGGTGATGGCATTTCAGCATCAACATACTACCTCTTCCAGAAACATTTATTGAGCACTTACTATATTCCAGGCACAGTGGTCAGCACTTTACAAAGAATATCTGCACTACAAGGATAGGAGGTAGGTACCATTGTTATTGTTAACCCACAGAAGAGGATATTGAGGCTCTGGGAACTAAAATTTCAATCTGCACATTCCATAAATATAAGATGAATATAATTTTAAACCAATTTCCTATTTTCCTTAGGTATTAAAAAAAAAAAAAGAAATGTGATTAAACAGTGAAACATCAAGTTGGTTTCACAAATCATACATGTAAAAAGAGTTTTCTGGAAAAAGATGTCACTGAAGAACTGATATTTGTAATAAAATAGTATGATTGAGTAAAACAAAAAAGCAGAATATATAGTATTTATTAAATAAATTTCCAGAAATATGAAAAATCAGTTAAATTATATCACTTACTACATTGTCACATTTTTGCTGTTGCTATGTTCTACGGAGTCCATTTTTGATTTATAGTGACCCCATGTGACAGAGCAGAATTGCCCCACAGGTTTTCTAGACTGTAATCTTTATGGGAACTGATCACCAGGTCTTTCTCCTACAGAGCAGGGCCAGTGGGTGGGTTCAAACTGCCAACCTTTCGGTTAGTAGTAGTGCTTAACTGTTGTAGCACGAGGGCTCTTTCATTTCCACATAGAAACATCATATTTCCCCATTACACATTATTAACAATGTGAATAAAGCTTTGCATTATTCTTTTGCCTATCAAAATAGACAAAATAGATACGCTGACTTTCACTATTTGAAACAAGAAACAACTAATAAGCAAAATGTCAGAGTGGATGAAAAACAGTAAATATTCTAACATTCAACATTTTTGAAAGGCAAAAGAGGTGTTTTGAAAATAACCTTCCTTCCCCACCCCAAATTGAAATCCTCTTTGAGTTCCAGAAATATTCAGTAGACAAATATTGAGCACCAGTGACTGAAGACCAGCCAAGTTGTGGGAGGACGTCATACATGAAGAAGGCAAAAGATCATTAAAAATATAGGAAAGAATGAAAGACTAAAATGGATGTCAGAAGAGATTTTAAAACTTGCTCTTGAATGTAGAGTAGCTAAAGCAAATGGGAGAAATAATGAAGTAAAAGAGGTAAACAGAAAAATTGAAAAAGCAGCTTGAGAAGACAAAACAAAGTAATAAAATAAAATGTACAAAAAACAAAAAGAGCCTAACACATTCAGCATTTCTGAAGCTGAAATAAGGAAAATGCAACCCTCGAGTTGCACTAAAGAAGACTTCTGTGGGCAAAATACTGAACAATGCAGGAAGTATCAAAAGAAGATAGAAGGAGTTCACTAAGTCACTGCTCCAAAAAGAATTGGCCGATGTTCAACCATTTCAGGAGGTAGCATATGAACAAGAAATGACAGTACTGAAGGAAGAAGGCCAAACTTCACTGAAGACATTGGTGAAAAACAAGTCTCCAGGAATTGAGGGAATATCAATTGAGACATTTCAATAAACAGATGCAATGTGGGAAGCACTCACATGTCTATGCCAAGAAATTTGGAGAGAGCACCTGGCTGTACAACTGGAAGTGATCCAAATTTGTGCCTATTCTAAAGAAAGGTGACCCAACAGAATGTGGAAATTATCGAGCAATATCACTAATACACACCCAAGTAAAATTCTGCTAAACATAATTGAAAAATTGTTGCAGCAGTACATCAACAGGGAACTGCAAGAAATTCAAGCCAGATTCAGTAGAGGATATGGAATAAGGGATATTATTGGTGATGTCAGGTGGATCTTGCCTGATAGCATAGACTATGAGAAAGACGTTTATGTATGTTTTACTGACTATGCAAAGGCATTCGACTATGTGGATCCTGACAAAGTATGGATACTATTGTGAAAAATTGCAATTCCAGAACACTTAAATTGTTCTCACAAGGAAACTGTACATAGACAAAGAGACAGTTGTTAGAAAAGAACAAGGGGATACTGCATGGTTTAAAATCAAGAAAGGTCTGTGTCAGGGTTGAATCCTTTCAGCAAACTAGTTTGTGTGCGGAGCAAACAATCCAAGAAGCTGGACAATATGAAGAACAACTGGAGAAGGATTGGAGAAGACTCATTAACAACCTGTGATATGCAGATTACTCAACCCTGCTTAGTGAAAGTAAAGAGTACCTGAAATGCTTTCTGGTGAAGATCAAAGACTACAGCCTTCAGTATGGATTAAAACTTAACATAAAGAAAACAAAAATCCTCACAACTGGGCCAATATGCAACATCAAGATAATTGGCGAAAAGACCGAAGTTGTCAAGGATTTTATTTTACTGGGCTTCACAATCAACACCCATGGAAGCACCTGTCAAGAAATCAGACAACAAGAAAAACAAAGTAGGAGGTCTCACATTGCCGGATCGCAAAACCTACTATACAGCCACAGTAGTCAAAACTGCCTGGTATTTGTTCAATGACAGATACATAGACCAATGGAATAGAATTGAGAACCCAGATATAGATCCAT
>NW_006921762.1:5840865-5858803 GCF_000298275.1 Orycteropus afer afer
GGGCAGGAGAGTATGGAGTGATGGACATTGGGAAGTGGTTAACTATGTGGAGGAAGTGGGAGGGGAGCTGTTGCATTGTGATAAACTGTGGTCAATGACATGAGACAAAGTATATATGAACTGCTGTACAGAAAGTGAATTTGCTCTGTAAATCTTCACCCAAATCACAATTAAAAAAAAAAAAAAAAAGAAAGAAAGAAATCAGACAACGATGTATTGCACTCTGCATATGTGCTGCAAAAAGACCTCTTTGAAGTGTTAAAGAGCAAAGGTGTCACTTTGAAGACTAAGGTGCTCCTGACCCAAGCTGTGGTATTGTCAATCACCTCATGTGCTTGTGAAAGCTGGACAATGAATAAGGAACACAGAAAAAGATTTGAGGCTTTTGAATTGTGATGTTGACAAAGCATATTGAATATACCATGGACTGCCAGAAGAATGAACAAATCTGTCTTGGAAGAAGTACAGCCAGAATGCTCTTAGAAGTGAGAACGGTCAGACACATTTCTCATATTTTGGTCATGATATCAGGAAGGACTACTCCCTGGAGATGAATATCATGCTTGGTAAAGTAGAGGGTCAACAAAAAAAGGAAGACCCTCAATGAGATGGATTGACGCAGTGGCTGCAACAATGGACACATGCATACCAACAGCCGTGAGGACGACGGACTGGGTAGTACTTTGCTCTGTTGCACATAGGGTTGCTTTGAGTCAGTAGACATGTGGTCACATACAAATTTCAGTGTAGTCACATACAGTTTTAACTATTCTGAAACCACAGCATAGTAAGGATCACAGAACTCAGAATACAAATATGAAGTTTTTAGAAAGAAACAAGCAGTATTTGACCCTTCTATGACGAATGGTAAAAAAGGCCCATAGATGAAATTTTTCTTTTAACTGAGTAGTTGCAGAGAGGAAATGTGTTCTTTTCTTTCCTTCAGTTCTAACCAAATTCCCTATTGTGCTCATTTCTGTATATGTGCTCTGTATGACTATGTATTTTTTCTTTGTTTAAATTACAGGATTGCAATAGGATTCTTTGCAATCTAAGCACTGAAGTGACAGCTGTTTATCATTATCCTCATCAAGGGAATGTAAAATAAAAATAGTAATTTGTCTATGATCTTTGAAGCAAAAAAGAATAGTCTGCAAACATTTAACCTTTCATGTGCAGGTTCATTGATGCTGTTTACAAATGTGAATAATATTGTGGAAACTAGGTTTCTTCTGAAAAATATAATGGACAAGCATTCCCCTACTGCAACTTTTTTTTCCTAAACACCTTTTGATATCTTTAATGCAATTTAAACAATTAAAAAATAACAACCCAGACTTGTAAAAGTGGAGTTGTTTATAAAAATATCAAAACTTTTTCTTATGAAATTATTTGAACAATATTTAAGAAATTAACTGTTTTACAAAATTTTAAAGACATTTTCCTCAAGGGTCTTAAAAGGTAAGAGAATGAAACAGCTGAAGCAGAAATAACTCCTACCATACTTTTAAACATCCATTATGGAAGTTCTGGGCTTGTCTGCAATGTCTATTTTTCATGTGTGTTATTTTGTCTCTTCTCTTCCTTAAATCTCTTATTTATGTTTTAGGCTTATTTGAGGGCCACTAAAAATTTTTAAATAAGGCTGGTGACCTTAACTCCTTAAAAGTGGAATGCTGACTGGATTCCTGTGGATTAGTTCTGTGGATTAGTTCTCACCCAAACAGTAGAAAACCCTACAAGCAGAACACCTACCCAGTGAGATGCACTCACCTGTCCTAGAGGGATGCATCCTTAGATCAGTCAACTGTGAGAATTCAGAAGGGCAGCATTTGCACAGAGGGAAAGCTGGACAGACAGGAATGCATAGATAAGAAGGACACAGGGAAGGAGTAGTCACAGGGAAGAGATGGGAGGAGAGCTTTTTATTGCAATCAGGTGACATGAAACCAAATGTGCATGAACTGTTAAGAGTAAAACAAATCTGCTTTGTAAATCTGCACCTAAATCATAATAAAAAAATTTAAAAAAAGTGGGATACTGAAATTCAAAATATCCTGACAGTAATATGTACATAAATATAGTACATCAACTATGGAATGTTTACAGCATCTACTTTTACCAATGGACAATAACCCAAAGATCTACACAAGTGATTTTTCCAGATAATGGATGCTTACCCCAGATAATACAGTGGTTAAATGCTTAGCTGTTAACCAAGAAGCTGCTCTGTAGGAGAAAGATGAGGCAGTCTGCTTCTGTAAAGATTATAGTCTTGGAAACACTATGGGGCAGTTCCCTTCTGTCCTATAGGGTCATTATGAATCAGAATTGACTTGATGGAAGTGGGTTTGGTTTGGTTTTAACATTTTTTTTTCTATTATTGTTATACAATAGTCCAGTGCTGTAAGCAAAAGTATCAGATATTAGTTAACTTTTTCATAATGAATCAGTCATTGTTATAAAAATACTGTTAAAATGGTAATGCAGCTGTGAACACTTCAGCCCCACATTATTGAGAATGTTTTCATTGAACACTTTTCCTCCTCCCAATCATCCACTGCTAATGTGCTGTGGCTAGGAAGGCAGACAACCAAACTTGTTAAAAACTGTAACTTAGTGCTATAGTCTGGCTCTTTGTGACAGATATTTCAGTAACTTATTCAACAAATACAAATTGAGTATCTACGGTTGTCTGTGAGAGATAAAACCCATTGCCATCGAGTTAATTCTGACTCAGCAACCACCATAGGGTTTCCAAGGCTGTAGATCTTTACAGAAGCACACTGTCTTATCTTTCTTCCATGGAGCAGCTGGTGGGTCTGAACCACTTACCTCCTAGTTAGCAGCCCAATGCCTTATGACAGTGCCACCAGATCTCCTTGTGAGAGATACAGAGGACATCTAAAAACATGGGCTTTGCCTGTGAGCTGACACTTAAGCAGGAACAGTACAGAATAATAAAATAAAAATGTAAGGAATGCCACTAAGGAGGTCCAAGATTATGCTAAATGAGCTCAGAACAGGGTGGACTGCAGGGGTAGTTTTTATGGAAGGGTAACATTTGAGATATACCATTAAAAACTGATTGGAATTTCAAAGACAAAGACTGGAACTGAGGGAACATGATCAATACTTTATCTCCAGTGCTCAGCCCAATGACATACGTATAAACTTCTTGCCGCTGAGTTGATTCTGACTCATGGCGACCCAGGTGCCTCAGAGTAGAAGTGTGCTCCATAGGGTTTTCAGTGGTTGTAATCACAGATGCAGATTGCTAGGCCTTTCTTCTGTAGTGCCACTGAGTGGATTTGAACTACTAAACTTTTGGTTAGTAGTGGAGAGAAAACCACCCTTCTGATTAGCAGTCAAGTGCCTTATGCACTATGCCGTCAGAGCTCCTTACCCACTGTAGTATAGTAAATTACCTAGTATGGCTTTTCCATAAGTCTTTGTAAACTCCTTGATAGAATTTGCCATGAGCACCTGAGTAGCTCCTGATTGTTAAAGTTATCCATCTGGGGTATTTCTGTTGTGTGTAGCACCAAGTAATTTTCTGGGAAGTTCACTCTCTCTCAGGTATATAGAATTCTCATGTTGGATTGGTTAGTATGGTCACTCTGACAGGCTCAAAAAGGAGCTCTTCTAGAGGCAGAAGTCTTTTTGACTGCTGGCTGAGAAAGACGTGCTGCTGAGAGAAGCATGGTCCTGAGAGACACGCACTGCTGAGAAAGAGACACCAAGAGACATGCCCTGCTGAGAAAGAGACATTGAGAGACACTAATTGCTGAAAGAGAGACACTGAGAGACAGGCACTGCTGGGAGAGAGACTGAGAGAGACTGTTGGCTGAGAGATGGTGGGCTGAGAGAGACTGAGCTTTGTTCCTGAACTTGAATTGTAGCCTGGTGCTTCCCTAATGAATCTGATAATCTGTGAGTTTTGCGTGGCCTCTTCAGTGAATTATCGAACCCAGCAAAGAGGTGGTGGGTGCTGCGGGAGGAACATTGGTGTCAGGGTTGGTGAAAGGGCTGGAGGGATCCAGCATGTCTGGCCTCACAGGAATAGGCCTTGGGCTATTGATGGTGATTCTGTCCTCCTTTGGTGGGGTTAGAGGAGGTCAGAAGATGCAGCCTCCCTGTCCCATTGGCACCCACATATAGCAGGTTCTTAATAAATATGTGGAATAAATGAATAGACCATTTTCAGTTATGCCTGGATTTGGGTTTTTATTTCAGAGGAAACTTGAGTGACTGAGCTCCAGATACCCAGGGTGTTGCTATACCTTGAATGTGATTCATCTCTTGGATTCTTAGGACTTAGGTCTTAGAAGAGCTGCTTCTCTGCTTGGGCAGGATCTGTCACTATCTCAACCAGGACTGTATATTGATTGATGTAAAGAGTTTGATGAATCTGATTAAGGATGGCTGCGTATTTGTGATTGTAGTCAAAATGCTGGGAGAAAAGGGAGTATCAACTTGTATCTCCAATCTCCAAGAAACATGCACAATAGAGGAGAAAACTCTGAGTCTACTCTGATCCAGGTCAGCCTGGGTCAGTTGGCAGGACTCAACTTTGTTTGCTTATGTTGCTTTTATTTTTATTCTTCCTTGCCTCTTCTTTACCTATTATTATTTTTTTATTCTCCCTATTGCTTTTGTTTTTGTTGTTGTTTGCCGTCAAGTCGGCCCCGACTCATAGCGACCCCTCCTTGGGTTTCCGAGGCAGTATCACTATGGAAGTAGGATTGCCCAACCTTCCTTCCGAGGAGTGGCTGGTGGGTTTGAACCGCCAGCCTTCTGGTGAGCAGTCAAGTGCCTTAGGCACTATGCTACCAGAGCTCCCCCTATTGCTTTCAGTCTCATTTAATCTCTAAACAGTATAACAAATATTATGAAACTATGTAAAATCAATGTAAAATTAAACAGCTATACCAAAATATTCTTTAGGCTTTTTAAACTATTTACTTTTTTTTTAAAAAAAACATGTTTGAACTCTGATGTAGCTCTGTTTCTTTTATTTTTTAAAAACTCTGATTCAGCCCAATAGCTGCCTGACAAGAATGTTTATTTCTTTGTGGTGCCCACATTTGTGTCTAAAACCCTAATAAATAACTTGGATGATGACAGCAGTGAGTAACTGGGATTTAAAGGAATAAGGAGGGATTGCCACACATAACTGACAGTCAATGCATTTGCATTTAAGATGCACTGAAACAACTGTTTTTATCTGCAACTGTAAAAAATATGTGGATATAAGGATTCTTAGAAAAACATGAAAACTAATAAATCATATTCTTAGGTTCTCTTAATAGAAGTTATAATAATTCCAATAAATCTTATAATCTAACTAAAGACTGTTTTGATTTATATAACAGATGAATTAATGAACATGCAAATTCACATATTAAATATTTTAAACACATTAACTAATATTGCTATTTAAACAATCTTACTGAGAGGAAAATCTTGATGTACTGAGGTTACTTACCATAAAATAAACTTTTATCTAGACAATAAATGGTGTAGATAGAACAATTTGAATGGTTTCTTTAAAAAGAACCACCTCACCACCATTCTAGGTTTTAGATAATATTAGTAATTTTCAAAGGAACCAGATTATTTTCAACTGTTGACTATTAGAAGAAGTATCTGTGCTTGTTTAAAATTCACCTTTGTCACACAGAAAATTCTTTCCCCAAAAGAACTAAAATTATAATCACCTGATAAACATTTCTTTAAATTTTGTTTTTTGGTGAATAAAACATTTCTTTGGAATAGCAAAATAGAAACAAAATATTTTCTAAGAAAAACATCTCCAGAAAATGGTAATAGATAAAATGAAGGTGAACATAAAAACTGTCCTACTACAATAGATTTTAAAATGGCAATTTATAATTAAAATCATATTGCCCAAAGTAGTCTGCAAGTGTTCTAAGAATTCAGAGAAGCAGGAGATCAGTGAGGGCTACCATAGGGTCTCACTTTAATGATTTACCTTCTACTTCACAGTATTCTTTAAGAGGGAGGAAACAGATGGGGGAATGAAAAATTAATTTATCTTCATCACCTCTATTGAGCCACAAGGTCTTGCCACCTCTCTTTTAGATCAAGTATAAATCTGGGGAGCCTCCTCTGCCACTCTCAGTCCTAGATGTTAGAGTAGGGCTGCCTTTGGTCTGACTGGGATGTTCTACACTCAAGTCTTCCTGGCCTTCCTGATGACAGGATGGCACATGACCAAGCAAAGTCAATCAAACCACTTTTGGTAGAACTATTAGGAAAGAAGGAGCTCTGGTAGCATAGTGCACTTGACTGCTAACCAGAAGGCTGGCGGTTCAAACCCACCAGCCACTCCTTGGAAGGAAGACTGGGCAATCTACTTCCATGGTGATACCGCCTAGGAAACCCAAGGAGGGGTCACTATGAGTTGGGTCTGACTTGAGGGCACATAACAACAACAACATTAGGAAAGAGGAGATCTCTTTCAGCTAGGAGTGGAAAGCTGTTAAGAAGCCTGAAGGTGAGCCCACTTAAGAATGAAAAGGAGGCTGAACTTTCCTGAGAAAAGCCAATACTGAGAACAGCATAGCTCAGACATGGATAGAGATATTTGCAAAGACAACATTTGAGTGCTTGGTCCCAGGTGAGACAGAATTACTTCAGTGTTGTGCAGTTACATGAGTCACCAAACATTTTCTTTTTAAGTGGAGTAAGTTAGAATTTAATTTCTGTTACCTACATCCTAAAGAGTCCAAACGAATAAAACATTTAAATATTCATGATACTCTCTCAGCCTAAATGATTTTTCTTCCAACTCTACCTCTTCATCCTTCATGATTTAATACAAATGTAACACATCTTTGACTTCCACAGCTAAAATATAATTCTCTTCTCTCCGCATGTGAACATTCTGCTTGGACTTTTCTTCCTTTGCCTTGCATCATAGTTAGGTATGTAAATATGATTTTTCTCACCAAAATGAAAGGTCCATGAAGCCAGGGACCATAATGATTGCGGGGAAAATCTACACTCAGTATCAATAATAAGGTGAAAGGTACAAGATTAAAAAAGTTGTTTAGTTAATTCTAAGGGGATACCATTATTAGAGTGATGGATTCTTAGCATATTACTACATAATCTAGTCAGTGAGCTATATTTTTCTTTTATGAAAATTGGGAGACCAACTTCTACCACGTGAAAACATCTTCCATAACACTGGATGTTAGGGTGAGAGAAAAATCTCACTACATGATAGTTAAATGTAAGGGAGTTTTCAAATAGATTTACATATATTAACCAATCTAATCCTAAAATAATCATATGAAGTAGGTATTATTATTATTATTCCTATTTTACAGTTGAGGAACCTGAATAACAGAGAAGTTAACTCTTGCCTAAAGTCATTTAGTTAATAGCTGGTAAAGCAAGGATTCAATTCAGGCATTCTGATTCCAGAGTGTACTCTCTTAAATATTGCACATTATTGCCTCTCCTCCATTCTTATTTGGGTGTGCTTGATGATCAACTTACCAGCAAAGTGATGTGCAAATACCTTCCGATAAAACCTGTGTTTCCAAATGCTACTAGGATGACCAAATATGCTCATGTGAGACATGCATTATGGATATGAAATGATTCATGATGTTGATCACGATGGAGACTCTTCTTTGATTCAGAAGTGGTTCTTTTGCTGCTGCCAATTTTGTAACATTATCTTCATCACTGATTTTTTTTAAATGCATTTTAGTGAAATACAATTTATGTATAGCTAAATACACAAAACTAAAGTGACATGGGTCAATGCGTTTTTTTTTTTTTTTTCCAGTGTTTCCCTCCCCTCCTCTCCAATTCCCTGGCAACCAACAAAGAAAATTTCCCTCCATATATAAACCTTTCCTTGACTCCCCACAACAACAAACTAATACTATATTTGCCCTTCTGTGATTGACTTATTTCACTCAGCATAACGTCCTCCAAGTTCATTCATATTATGCAGTGTTTTGTAGACTCTACATTATTCTTTAGTGCTGCATAGCATTCCATTATGTGTACGTACCATAGTTTGGTCATCCACTCTCCCACTATAAATCTTAGATATAAGTCCCTTGCCAGATATGTAATTGTCAGCAAATATGAATTTGTTGCTGTCATTTTTGTCATGTGCTTTTTCGTGGTGTCGATTTCTTTGTTCCATATAATTTTCTATGCTGAACTCATTTTATTTATGAATCATATTATCACTTCCTTCATTGCTATTATTTTAGTATTTGCTGAATATTTATGCTGGTCCTCTTTTTTTGATGTGAAGGTTTAAAATTTTTCTTTGAGGTTACTCTGTGATTTATAGTTTCCTTTCCAAGTTTAGAACAGTCCATTCTATCTTGTAGTTGTCTTGACTTCCCTACCATCTAGAAGGAGCTCTGGTAGCATACTGCCACCAGCACTTGACTGCTAACCAGAAGGCTGGAGGTTCAAATCCACCAGCCACTCCTCAGGAGGAAGATTGGGCAATCTACCTGCAGTGATACTGCCTCAGAAACCCCAGGAGGGGTCACTATGAGTCGGGTCTGACTTGATGGCACACAACAACAACAACAAAACAACCATCTAGAAGTTCTGTAATGACAGTTTTTCCCCTCTTTTTGGTTTGTAGTTGTCCTCATTTGTCAATTGATGTCTCTGGTTCCCTGTTTGCAATCTTGTAGGCTTATTTACTTTGGATACTTCCACAGTTGGGTTGGTTTCTGGGTTATATTATCATGTGTGTTAATGGACAGCTGTTGTTGGCTGTTGTTGCTTCTCTGTCCAAAGGGCACCCTTTAGCATCTCTTGTAAGGTTAGTCTGGTTTTAACAAAATCCCTTAATTTCTGCTTATCTGGAAACGTCCTAACTTCACCATCATATTTGAGGGGTAATTTTGCTGGGTACATAATTCTTGGTTGGAACTTTTTCTCTTAGGATTTTATATATACCATCCCATTGTCTTCTTGCCTGCATGGCAAGAATTCTCTTGAGAAATCGGAGCTTAGTCTTATTGGTTGCCCCTTGTAGGTAATTTTTTGTTTTTTCTGTGCTGCTCTCATGATTCTTTCTTTGTCTTGGTTTTGGTGAGTTTGAAGATGATATGTCTGGGTGATTTTCTTTTGGGGTCTATTCTGTTTGGGGTTCATTGGTCTTCCTGAATGGATGTATTCTGATCTTTCATCATACCAGGAAAATTCTATTCCAACAAATCTTTGACAATTTTTTCTGTGGTTTTATTTGTTTCTTCCTGTTGTGGAATTCCAATGACATGGAGGTTATTGCTTTTGATGGTATCCCACATGAACCTTAGGCTTTCTCCATTTTGTTTTGCTCTTTTTTCTGATTGATCCCTTTCCAAAATAGTGTTTAGGTATTTGCCTTTAATCTCACTAATTCTGTCTTCCATTGATTCAATTCTGCTCCTTTGCCCATTTTGTCTTATCTATTTCTCAAAATTTAGTATTAATCTTCTGGATTTCTGTGTGTAGATTTTGTATCATTTCTAATTTTTCATTTATTTTGTCATTTTGTTGTTGTATTATCTTTTGAAATTGTTCTAGGGTTTTCTCTGTGCTTTCCTTGATCTGTCTATCAATTCATTGAAGATCCTTAAATATAATTCTTTTGAATTCCTTATCAGGGAGTTCCAGTGCTGCGTCTTCCTCAGGGATGTGTCTTGGGTCTGTATCCTGGTCCCTTGTTTCTCCTGCTTTATCCTGCTTCTTTGTGTGGACTGTGATGCTCTGTTGTCTCTGAGGCATTGTGACATTTTTGTGTTTATATTTAATTGGTGACTGTATGTTGAAGTGACTTGCCCACAGTTTTCGTTTTCTTTTTGTTGTTTGTATGTTATCTACACAAGCAGGGTACTGTGCTGTGCTCCTCTATTTGCTAGTGGGTAGCACTTATACACTCACCACCTGTCTCCTTTCCTGTTGTCAGCCTCTCATATGTCCTTGCCAACCTTGGCAAACAGAGCCTATTCTTAGGTCCCTGGAATCCGTATGAGAATGCTATCACTTTAAAATCCAAAATGGTTGTCATTTATAAAGATTCAAAATGGCAATGCCCTCCGTCACTTTAAATATCCAAATCGGCCACTGCTTGTAAACATTCAGAATGGCTGCACCCTTGGTCACTTTAAATAACCAAAATGGCTGCCACGTGTAAACAATCAAAATGGCTGTACCCTCTGGAAAGCGGAAAGTCAACAGCTCAGGCTGCCTCCCACCTTACTGTTTCCCTTCCTAGTCATAGGCCACCTGTGCAGTCGTCCCTGCAGCCCTTGGTGACCAGGGCTAATCTTCAGGTCAATTCTCAGGTCCCAACACCACTTGGAAATATTCAGGCTGTTGGTCCCGTCAGAGTAGCTGACAGTCCGCAGCTCTGACCATCTCTATACTCACTGTTTTTGTTCAGGTTTTTCCACTAGTTGGTGCCTAATCCACTTCTGTATAGTTCCTTTCAAAGCTCAGGGCTCCAGGATTATCTTCTGTATCTCTGTCAATTGGTTTTTCTTTTCTTTGTTGAAGAGGGTCTGTGTCGCTTGTCTGCCTATTCTTCCATCTCACCAGAAGTCTCTCATCACTGATTTTTATAAACTTAAGTGATCAGGTATTCCAATCACAAGAAAAATCCTAGTAGTTTCATTTGTAAGAAAAATTAACACCTGAAGATAAAGGGGAAAAAATGATCAAGCTCCTAACAGAATAATCTATGTTTTGGTAATGCCACTTTCATTACCTAAAAATACATAACTGCAAAGAAATATTAAATTATTACACCTATCACATGACATTCTTAAAAGCTCATTTGTTTTAAAATTATTCTATGGAGGGATTTTAAGATCTACACAATGAAGAATTGGGTCATGTTATAAAAATGGGCAAATACATGAAAGAAAAAAAATAATAAATATTGTGAACCAAATGTCATCCAGTTTTGTTTTTCAAAAATATTTAAATATATGAGTACACACACATTACAGTAAAATTAATAAAGTATTAAAAACTCACTGCTGTCGAGTCGATTTGACTCCCAGCGACTCCTCCTTGGGTTTTTGAGGCAGAATCTCTACGGAAGTAGATTGCCCCGTCTTCCTTCCGAGGAGTAGCAGCTGGTGGGTATGAACCACCAGCCTTCTGGTTAGCAGTCAAGTGCCTTAAGCACTACGCCACCAGAGCTCCCCAATAAAGTATTGTTGTTGTTGTTGTTATTTGCCGTTGAGTCGGCCCCGACTCATAGTGACCCCTCCTTGGGTTTCCGAGGCAGTATCACTACGGAAGTAGGATTGCCCAACCTTCCTTCCGAGGAGTGGCTGGTGGGTTTGAACTGTGACCCCTCCTTGGGTTTCCGAGGCAGTATCACTACGGAAGTAGGATTGCCCAACCTTCCTTCCGAGGAGTGGCTGGTGGGTTTGAACCGCCAGCCTTCTGGGTAGCAGTCAAGTGCCTTAGGCACTATGCTACCAGAGCTCCCAATAAAGTATTAGAGAAAATTAAAAAACTGCCATCAAGTCAAATTCAACTCATGGTTACCCCCATTGGGTTTCCAAAGTGGTAAATCTTTACAGAAGTAGATTGTCCCATCTTCTAGCTGGTGAGTTGAACTGCCAGCCTTCTGATTAGCAGTCAAACGCCTTAGGCACTGCACCACCAGAGCTCCTTGAAAGTAGGGGCAATAATATTTAAGCATTATAAAAGCTGTATAGGAGATCATAATATATTTGCTACACAGTAAAATAACAGGATAAGTATATAGGAGTCTTAATTTATTCTCCCTTAGGTAAGTCCTGAATATGAAATATTCATATATTAAGTATTTTAAGTACATTACTGAATACTGCTATTTAAACAATCTTAATTCTTTCTAAAGTGATGAATATTTCTATTTTGAAAATCTCTATATACTGAGCTTTCTTACCATCAAAAAACATTTCATCCAAACAATAAATGATCTACAGAGAACAATTTTAATGGCTGCTTTAAAATTTTTCTTTAAAATATCACTTGCTTTACATGCATGAGCTTCTCTGATAGTATTTGTTTTAGTAAAACACAAAAGAAATGAATGTAATGAATTTTAAAAACACAAAATGATAAAACTCTGTGGACAGAAGCATTATTGCCTTCAAGAATTTAGGAAGAAAAAAAAATGGTGCAGCTTTTAAAGAAACAGCCATAGTGAAGGGTTTTAAATTTCCCTGAGGTCTACTAAGTACAATACTCAATGAAGTTGTCATCTGGATTTGACAGCAGAATCCCAAACCCCTGCAAAAAAAAGACCTCAAGAGAAGTTTTATACCATCCCTTCATCTGAATTAGTGAGTAAATCTTTGTCAAACATTCCATGGTCCAAGGTCCTTACCAAATGCTCCAGATAAAAATTCTTTTTTTAAAATTCTGTTAATAGGAGAGATGAAAGTAAAATCAGAGAAACTTGCCAGGTTGGGCTGTTGTGAATCGTGTTTCCAACATTCAAAGATATAATTTACTTGGCAATACCTCTGAACTTCATCACTCAAATATGGAAAGCTACTTCCAAATTTCCCAAAAACAGAATGATTTCTGCCTTTGCAAATACTGATATCAATTTTGGCAAACTTTTAGTTTTTAGAAATTAGAAATTCATGAAGATGATAGAAATAAGATATAGGGAAGAAGCTGAGCCTGCTGATGTTGAGAGTAAGATTAACTGGGCAAAGATCTATATGCCAAGAGTAATAACCATTCAGTCTGGGATTTATTCTTTTCTTGCTACTTCCCTCCATTATTCTTCTGTAATTGATGGTCTCTATGTGGGAGTGTGTATATGTGGGTTTTGCCTGTTTGACAATGCTAAGGATATATAGTATAGAACACACAACTGTCTTTGCTTCACTTTGATACTGAGGTTTGTTTTGTCTATCAAATTTTGCCTACTTGCCATAAAGTGACAAAAATTAAGAAAAGGAAGATTTCTTAAAAATCATCACTTCATACTGACACTTACAATAAAAATAAAACTATTCTAACCAAAACCAAACTCACTGCCATCGAGTCAGTTCTGACTCACAGCAACTCCCACTGGGTTTCCAAGGCTGTAGATCTTTATGGGAGCAGACTGAATTTCATCTTTCTTCTGCAGAGTGGCTGGTGGGTTCCAACTACTGACCTTTTGGTTAGCGGCCATACACCTTAACCACTACACCATCAGAGCTCCTTAAAACTATTCTAAGATAAATTTGATTCTTCTTTGTTTCCAACTTTTGCATTCCAGTCACTGTGATAATTAACACATCTTGATTGTATGTTTGGTCAATTTCAGACTGCAGAAGTTGATAAAAATCTTCAATTTCCTCATCTTTGGCTTTGGTGCATGGTGTGTAAATTTGAATAATAGTAGTATTAACCAGTCTTCCTTGTAGGCATATGGATATTATCCTATCACTGACAGCAGAATAATAGTATTAACTGGTCTTCTGTGTAGATGTATGGATATTATTCTATCATTGACTGCAGAAGTTGGTAAAAATATTCATTTCTTCATCTCTGGCATTAATGGTTGATGTGTAAATTTGGATAACAGTTGTATGAAGGAGTCTTTTTGGTAGGTGTATCGATATTATCCTATCATTGATAGCCTTATATGTCAGGATAGAGCTTTAAATGTTCTTTTTGATGATGAATGTGATGCCATTCCTTTTCAACATGTCATTCCTGGTATAGAAGCCCATATGGTTGTCAGATTCAAAATGGCCAACACAGTCCATTTCAGCTCACTAATGTCTAGGATAGGTGCTCTGGTAGCATAGTGCCTAAGGCACTTGACTGCTAACCAGAAGGCTGGTGGTTCAAACCCACTAGCCACTCCTCGGAAGGAAGGTTGGGCGATCTACTTCCGTAGCGATACTGCCTCGGAAATGCAAAGAGGGGTCGCTATGAGTCAGGTCTGACTCGATGGTACATAACAATGACAACAACAACAAATGCCTAGGATACTGATCTTTAGGTGTTCAATTTCATTTTTGACAACATCCAATTTTCCTAGATTCATAATTTGTATATTCCATGTTCCAGATATTAATAGAAGTTTCCAGCCTTTTCTTCCCATTTTGAGTCATGCTGCATCAGCAAAGGAAGGTCCCAAAAGCTTTACTCCATCGTTAAGGTTGACTCCATTTTGAGGAGTCATCTCTTCCCCAGTCATGTTTTGAGTGCCTTCCAACCTGAGGAGCTCATTTTCTGGCCCTATTATCAGATAAGGTTCCACAGCTACTCAGAGGGTTTCACTGGCTTTTTCAGGAGCAGATCACCAGGTGCTCCTTCCTGGTCTCTTTCATTTTGGAAGGTCTGCTGAAACCTGTCCATCATGGGTGACCCTGATGGTATTTGAAATTCTGGTGGTGTAGCTTCCAGCATCACAGCAACACACAAATCACCACAGCATGACAAACTGACAGAGGAATGGTGGCAAATTAAAATAGGTATAAAAATTTCTGAATTAAAGAGGCTTAGTTAAATGAAAAATTTGATAGACTCCTTTGTTTTTAAAATCTCTAATCACAAAATGTCATACTATAACGGCAGCCAAATGAATAAAAATGTGAATGTAACAACATTTTGCATCTAATTCATTACAATTTCTAGCAATACTCCTCAATCACTTACAAAATATCCTGAAATATGCTTTTAATAGAACGAGCAAGATACCAACTTTTAGAGGACTGATTACTGAACACACATGGTTTTAGGTAGCATATAAAAATAGCCTCACATTACTTCAAGGCTGTACACTTGATTAAAATTCAAAATGAGTTAAAGTAAATATATGAAATAATTCTAGATGGTAATTGCTACTATCTCAACATATCTCTGGTCAAATTTAATTATATTTTTCATGTTACTATGAATGATGTATTATACCAAGTCTGCAGGGGAATTCACAAACCAAAGAAGCTCCTGAAAACACCTGGATCAAACCCACATTTGCAGGATTCTTCAAATATCAGTTAAAAAAAAAAATCTACCAGAATTGGATGGATTGCTCTAAATGCTCAAGTAACTTAGTTTGAACAATAACCTAAAATAACAAGTAAGAATAATGTAACGAATTAAATTATGTCTCCCCAAAAGATGTGTTGTAAATCCTAACTTCTATGACTGTGGTTATAATCCCATTTAAGAATGGGTTATCTTTGTTATATTAATGAGACAGGATTGGTATAGGGTGTGATATGTTGTTGTTGTTGTTTGCCGTCAAGTGGGCCCTGACTCATAGCGACCCCTCCTGGGTTTCCGAGGCAGTATCACTACGGAAGCAGGATTGCCCAACCTTCCTTCTGAGGAGTGGCTGGTGGGTTTGAACCGCCAGCCTTCTGGTGAGCAGTCAAGTGCCCTAGGCACTATGCTACCAGGGTGTGATATAAAAGAGATTAAACAAGCAAGTAAAAGAAGCAGAGATAGGAAAAGAGAGATGCCAAGCCGCAGGAAGATCACCCAGGAGCAGTAGCCCAAAGGGACAAGGACCTTCCTCCAGAGCCAAGAGAGAGAGACTTACTTTAGAGCCAGTACCCTAAATTCAGACTTTAAATAGTGAGAAAATAAATTTCTGTTTTTTAAGCCATTTACTTGTTTTATTTCTGTTATAGCAGCACTACAAAACTAAGATTCTGATACCAGAAGAACGGGGTGCTACTTTAACAAATACCTAAAATGTAGAGGCAGGTTTTGAATTGGTTAATGTACAGAAGCCGGAAGAGTTTTAAGGTGCTTAACAGTAAAAGCCATTTGCTGATGTGGCATGATTCAAAATGGGAACAAACAGCTGCAAGCATCCACTAATAATTGCAAACTGGAATATACAAAATATGAATCTAGGAAAATTAGAAGTTTTCAAAAATGAAATGGAACACATAAAGATCAATATCCTAGGTATTAGTGAGCTTAAATGGACTGGTTTTGGCCATTTTGAATCCTATGATCTACTATGCTGGGAATGACAAATTGAAGAGGAATGGTGTGGCATTTGTTGTCACAGAGTTTCAAGATCCGTACTGAAGTACAATGCTGTCAGTGATAGGATAATATCCATATGCCTACAAGGAAGACCAGTTAATACTATTATTCATATTTATGCATCAACTACCAAAGCTACAGGTGAGGAAATTAAAGATTTCTACCAACTTCTGCAGTCTGCAATTGACTGAACATGCAATCAAGATGTGTTATCACTGGTGACTGAAATGCAAAAGTTGGAAATGAAGAAGAGTTACCAGTAATTGGAAAATATGGCCTTGGAGATAGAAATAATGCTGGAGATCGCATGATAGAATTTTGCAAGACCAATAACTTATTCATTGCATTGCTTTTTCAACAACATAAGCAACAACTAACATGTGGACTTCACCAGATGGAATACACAGGAATCAGATTGACTACATCTGTGTCAAGAGGCTATGGAAAAACTCAATATCTTTGGCCAAAACAAGGCCAGAAGCTGATTGTGGAACAGACCATCAACTGCTCATATGTATGTTCAAGTTGAAGTTGAAGACAATTAAAACAAGTCCATGAGAGCCAAAATATGACCTTGAATATATTCCTCCCAAGTTTAGAGACCATCTAAAGAATAGATTAGACACATTGAACACCAATGACCAAAAACCAGAAGAAGTATGGGTTGACATCAAGAACATCATCCATGAAGAAAGCAAGAGGTCATTAAAAAGACGAGAAAGGAAGAAAAAAACAAAATGGATATCAGAAGAGACTCTGAAAATTGCCCTTGAGTGGAGAGTAGCTAAAGCAAATGGCAGAAATGACAAGATTAAAGAGCTAAACAGAAGATTTCAAAGAGCAGCTCGAGTAGACAAAGCCAGTTACTATAATGAAATGTGCAAAGACCTGGAGTTAGAAAACCAAAAGGGAAAAAGAGACCACATTTCTCAAGCTGAAAGACCTGAGGGAAAAATTTAAGCCTTGCATTGCAATACTGAAAGATTCTATGAGCAAAACATTGAATGATGCAGGAAACATCAAAAGAAGATGGAAGGAATACATAGGGTCATTGTACCAAAGAGACCGGGTCGATGTTCATCCATTTCAGGAGGTGGCATATGATCAAGAACCAATGGTATCGAAGGAAGAAGTTGAAGCTTCACTGAAGGAAATGGCAAAAAACAAGGCTCCAGGAATGGACTGACTACCCATTGAGATGTTCCAACAAACGGATGCCACGCTGGAGGCACTCACTCGGTTATGCCAAGAGATTTGGAAGACAGCTATCTGGCCAACTGACTGGAAGAGATCCATGTTTGTACCCATTCCAAAGAAAGGTGACCTCACAGAATGTGGAAATCAGCAAACAATATCATTAATATCACAAGCAAGTAAAATCTTACTGAAGATAATTCAGAAATGGTTGCAGCAGTATAATGACAGAGAGCTTCCATAAATGCAAGCTGGGTTCAGAAGAGGATATGGAACGAGGATATCATTGCTGATGTCAGATGGAACTTGGCTAAAGGCAAAGCAAAGAATACCAGAAAGATGTTTACTTGTGTTTTATTGATTATGCAAAAGCATTTGACTGTGTGGATCATAACAAATTATGGATAACATTGACAAGAATAGGAATTCCAGAACACTTGCTTGCACTCATGAGGAACTTGTACATAGATCAGGAGGCTGTTGTTTGAACAGAATAAGGGGATATTGCATGGCTCAAAATCAAGAAGGGAGTGTGTCAAGATTGTATCCTTTCACCATACTTATTCAACTTGCATGCTGAGCAAATAAACCAATAAGTTGGATTATATGGAGAAGACTGTGGCATCAGGATTGGAGGAAGACTCATTAACAACTTGTGATGCACTGATGACACAACCTTGCTTGCTAAAGTGAGGATGACTTGAAGCACTTACTGATGAAGATT
>NW_006921762.1:5859849-5913548 GCF_000298275.1 Orycteropus afer afer
TTTTGCAGTGTTCCCTCCCCTCCCTGCCCACCCCTGGCAACCAACAAAGAAAGTTTCCCTCCATATGGAAACCTTTCCTTGACCCTCCACAGCAACAAACTAATACTATATTTGTCCTTCTGTGATTGACTTATGTCACTCAGCATAATGTCCCCCAAGTTCATCCATATTATGTGGTGTTTTGCAGAGTCCACATTATTCTTTAGTGCTGCCTACCATTCCATTGTGTGTATGTACCTAGTTTGGTCATCCACTCTTCCATCGATGGGCACGTAGGTTGTTTCCACCTTTTTGCTATTGTAAATAGTGCTGCAATGAACATGGGTGTGCATATATCTGTTCCAGTCCTGGTCCTCACCTCTCTAGGATATATAGCTAGTGATGGGATTGCTGGGTCAAATGGTATCTCCAATTTGAGCTTTCTAAGGAATCACCATACTGCTTTCCACAGTGGTTGTATCACTTCACAGTCCACCAGCAGTGTATGAGAGTCCCAATCTCTCCACATCCTCACCAGTATATGTTATTTTCTGTCTCGTTGAACCTTGCCATCAGTGCTGGGGTGTGATGGTATCTCACTGTTGTTTTGATTTGCATCTCTCTGATGGCCAATGATCATGAGCATCTCTTCATATATTTGCTGGTCACCTGGATATACTCCTTGGTAAAGTGTCTATTCATGTCTTCTACCCATTTTTCAATTGGATTAATTCCTTTGCTATTGAGGCCTTGGAGTTTTCTATAAACCTTGGAGGTAAGTCCCTTGCCAGATATGTAATTAGTAACAAGTATGAATGTGTTGCTGTCATTTTGTTATGTGCTTTTTTGTGGTGATTTCTTTGTTCCATATAATTTTTTGTGCTGAGCTTGTTTCGTTTATGAATCATGTTATCACTTTCTTCATTGCTATTATTTTAGTATTTGCTAAATATTTGTACTGGTCCTCTTTTTTATTTTGACGTGACGGTTTATCATTTTTCTTTGAGGTTACCCTGTGATTCATAGTTTTCTTTCCAAGTTTAGAACAGTCTATTCTATCTTGTAGCTGTCTTGACTTCTCTATCATTTAGAAGTTCTCTAACTACACAAATTTTTCCCTCTTCTTGGTTTGTAGTTGTCCTCATTTGTCAATTGATGTCTCTGGTTCCCTGTTTACAATCTTGTAGGCTTATTTACTCTGGATAATTCCATAGTTGTGTTGGTTTCTGGGTTATGTACTGGTCAGTTGTTGTTGGCTGTTTTTGGTTTTCTGTCCAAAGGACTCCCTTTAGCATCTCTTGTAAGGTTGGTCTGGTTTTAACAAATTCCCTTAATTTCTGCTTATCTGGAAATGTCCTAATTTCACCATCATATTTGAGAGACAGTTTTGCTGGGTACATAATTCTTGGTTGGAAATTTTTCTCTTTTAGGGTTTTATATGTACCATCCCTTTGCCTTCTTACCTGTATGGCTTCTGCCGAGAAATCAGAGCTTAGTGTTATTGGTTGCCCCTTGTAGGTAACTTTTTGTTTTTCCCATACTGCTTTCAGGATTCTTTGTCTTTAGTTTTGGTGAGTTTGATGATGATATGTCTTGGTGATTTTCTTTTGGGAGTTTGCTGGACTTTTTGAATGGATATGTTCTCATCGTTCATCATAACAAGAAAATTCTCTTTCAACAAATTTTTGACAATTTTTTCTGTGGTTTTATTTGTCTCTTCCTGTTGTGGAATTCCATTGACATGGAGGCTATTGCTTTTGATGGTATCCCACATGAACCTTAGGCTTTCTTCATTCTGTTTTGATCTTTTTTCGCTTGATCACTTTCTAAAGAAGTATGGAGGTATTTGCCTTCAACCTCACTAATTCTGTCTTCCATTGATTCAATTCTACTCCTTTGCCTGTTTAATGTATTATCTATTTCTGAAAATTTAGTATTAATTTTCTGGATTTCTATGTGCACATTTTGTATCATTTCTAATTTTTCATTTATTTTGTCATTTTGTTCTGACTGCTAACCAGAGGCTGGTGGTTCAACCCCACCAGCCACTCCTTGGAAGGAAGGTTGGGCAATCTACTTCTGTAGTGATACTGTCTCAACAACAACATTGTCTTTCGAAATTGTTCTAGGATTTTTCTCTTTGTTTTCCTCAATTTTGTCCGTATTTTCCTTGATCTGTCTTTCAATTTGTTGGTTGTTGTTGTTGTTGTTATATGCCATCGAGTCAGCCCCGACTCATAGCAACCCCTCCTTGGGTTTCCGAGGAGGTATCACTATGGAAGTAGGATTGCCCAACCTTCCTTCTAAGGAGTAGCTGGTGGGTTTGAACCACCAGCCTTCTGGTTAGCAGTCAAGTGCCTTAGATACTATGCTACCAGAGCTCCTTCAATTTGTTGGAGGTACCTAAATACAATTGTTTTTAATTCCTTATCAGGGACTTCCAATGCTGCATCTTCCTCAGGGATGTGTTTTGGGTCTGTATCCTGCTCTCTTGTTTCTCCTGCTTTATCTTGCTTTTTTGTGTGCAGTGTGGTGCTCTGTTGTCTCTGAGGCATTGTGACTTTTTTTGTTTATATTTAATTGGTGATTGTACGCTGGAGTGACTTGTCTACAATTTTCATTTTCTTTGTATGTTATCTACATAAGCAGGGTATTGTGTTGTGCTCCTCCATTTTCTAGTTGGCACCACTTATATATTCAACACCTGTCTCCTTTCCTGTTGTCATTCCCCTGTATGTCCCTGCTGTCCTTGGCAAACAGAGCCTATTCTTAGGTCCCTGGAATCCAAATGAGAATGCCGTAACTTTAAAATCCAAAATGGCCGCCATTTTTAAACAATCAAAATGGCTGCACCCTCTGGACAGCAGAAAGTACACAGCTCAGGTGTCTCACCTCTTGCTGTTTCCCTTCCTAGTCATAGGCCACCAGCGCAGTTGTCCCTGCAGCCCTTGGCAACCAGGGCTGATCTTTAGATCAATTCTCAGGTCCCAACACCACGTGGAAATATTCAAGCTGTTGGTCCCGTCAGAGTAGCTGACAGTCCACTGCTCTGACCATCTCTGTACTCACTGTTTTCATTCAGATTTTTCCACTAGTTGGTGCCTAATCCACTTCTGTATACTTCCTTTCAAATCTCAGGGGTCCAGGATTATCTTCTGTATCTCTGTCAATTGGTTTCTCTTTACTTTGTTGAAGAGGGTCTGTGTAGCTTATCTGCCTATTCCTTCATCTTACTGGAAGTCCCCTCTAAACAAGATCTTAAAGGGGTCATGTGGTTTCTCCTTGCTGCTTATAGTAAAAAGAAAACAGAAATTAAAGATTTAGAAAATCCTGTTCTACAAATTTAGGACACATGTCCTAGAATTTTCACCAAAGATGTACCTACACAGTCTTTTGTTAAAGAGGTTAAGGCTATGATTGATGAATCTAACCAATGACCACAGTAGAAAACCCATTAACTTAGACTGAACGGGACAGAGAAAGAGTAGAAAGAGAGAATGTTATCTGACTTTTGGAATTCTACACGCAGGAAACTGGCCAAAAAGAGCTACATCTGTTATCATTTAAGAAAAGGAAAAGAGCATCTCTGGAGCAGTTCAGAAATCAGCAGAACTGTTGGAAAGAGTATGAGAAGCAGAGCTGCCTTGGTCTCAAAGGGTGGGGCTGTGGCCTGTGGGCTTTCAAAATTGGAGCCACAGCCTGCTAGGTTTCAAAGAATCAGATCTTCACCAACACAGTTCTGGAGTGTGGTACTGTCATTCAATTTTGCCAAGATGTTGTAGCTGCTGTCTAAAGCTAAGGGGAAGGGTTGCAATGCCCAAGAGACAGAAGAATGGGGCCTGCTGGGGCTGAGGGAGTGGGGTTGCCACTCAGGACTAGGAGTAGTGCCATTCAAACCAAGACAGCAGAATTGCTGTCTCAGAGGGCCTGAAAAGATGAGGTGAAGGCTGGTCTGAGGGCCTTCCAGCCAGAATCCAGAGAGCATGTCCAATCCAGATTACGGAGGGCAGGGCCATTGCCTATAAGATCTCAGAGAACAGAGGATTATTTCTAAGCCTTGAGAACTAATGTAAATTGTTCTGCTGGGTTTTGGACTTCCTTGGTGCCTATTATCCCTTCTTGCTCTCTAATTTCTCCCATTTGAATGTATCTCTTTGTGTCACTTCCACCATTATATTTTGGAAGCAATAGCCTATATTCTAGATTTCACAGGTTTTCAAGGAGAATTCCAGGATGGAATATATCTAATGTTTCACTCATATTTGACTTAGATGATGAGAAGATGAGATTTCAGACTTGGAGTTGATTTAAGACTTTGGGGATGATGTGATAGGGCTGAATGTGTTTTGCATGTGGCAAGGACATGAATTTTGGGGGGTTAAGGGGTAAAATGTGTGGACTGAATTGTTTTCCCCAAAATATGTGTTGCAAATCTGAACCTCTATGCCTGTGGTTATAATCCCATTTGAGACTGGTTATATTTGTTATGTTAATGAGACAGTATTAGTGTAGGGTGTGTTTTAAATAAATCTCGTTAAGCAAAGGAAAGAAGCAGAGATGGCGGAAGAGAGATGTTCACTTACATGAAGCAGAAGCTCAAAGAGATAAAGACCTTCCTCCAGAGCCAACAAAGAAAGAAAAGCCTTCTCCTACAACTGAGACCCTGAATTTAGACTTCCAGCCTCCAAAACTGTGAGAACATAAACTTCTGTTTTTCAAAGCTACACACTTGTGGTATTTCTGTTATAGCAGCACTAGATGACTAAGACAAGCATGAACTATGAAATAAGATGCCCTATCTTGGCTTAGTTCTTGGTGCTGTCACTAACTACCTTTGTGACTTTACTGAAGTTAAAGTTAGAAAGGTACTTAGCTCTAGGCCTTAGAGTCTATGACCATAAGAAACGATAATGATAACAATTTACACATTTTATAAGGAGCCCTGGTGGCACAGTGGTTAAGCATTTGACAGCTAACTAAAAGATTGGTGGTTTGAACCCATCAACTGCTCCATGGGGGAAAGATGTGGCAGTGTGCTTCCATAAAGTTTGCAGCCTTGGAAACCTCACAGGGAAGTTCTATTCTGGCTTCTATGGTCGCTATGAGTCAGAATCCACATGACAGCAATTTTTAAAATACATTTTATTAGAGCCCTGGTGGTGCCATGGTTATGTGCTCAGCTGTGAATCAAAAAGCTAGTGATTAGAACCCACCTAGCAGCTCCATGGGGGAAAGACGTGGTGATCTGCTTCTGTAAAGGGTACAGCCTAGAAAACCCTATGGGGCAGTTCTACTCTGTCACATGGGGCCCCTATGAGTCAGAAACTGACTCAAATGCACCTAACAACAACAACAACAGCAGCACATATTTATAGGATAGTGCAAGTGTAGAGACTAAGTGAGGTAATGCACACATAGCAGTCCCTAACATCATTTATCAGTACAAATATTTTATTATACTGATAGAATTATTTAATTAAAAGTATATTTTTTTCATTATTATTGGAGTTAAATGACATTACATTAATATCTGAACCTACAAAATATGAGCTTGGTTAAAAAAAAAAAATTGAAGCGTCACTATCAGACTCTGTTTCCTTGGAGTACTTTCTAAAACAGAAGAAGGAATTTGGGCTTTTTATACCAAATATACCTCTCTGAGTTTGGAAACCACCAACTTAACCTCTAGAGGCCCATTCAGTTTTAACATTCTATCATCATTTAAAAAAAAAAAAAAAGCCATATTTAAGCTTAATACAAGAAGTCAGAGATATTCAGAAATGGTATGTGACAAGTGAGTGCCTATTTGCTGCAAGAATTCAAGCAAAGTCTATCAGGCAAGCTGGCAAAAGAATATACCTGCAACGAATGAAAGGGTGGACTAGAAAGGATGACTTTGGAGAATTCTTCCAAAGATTTTGTGATTTAATAGTGTGTTGAAAACACAAATACATCAATTTTTTTTAGCTCCAAAATTACTGGACAGTCAAGGAAGATATACAGACTTGCCAGTCAAAAGAGGAAAACAATAGTTTTATTTGTAATATTTCTAGGAAAGCAAACAATTTACAGTCAATATTTTCAAATGCCTTTACATATATTTTCTCAATTGATCCTGGAAATAGTCTTGGGAGACAGAAGTAGAGGAAGGGAATAAATTAAATGACACATTGCATTGCAGAAATCTGCTGCAAAAGATCTCACTAAACTTTAAAAGGCAAGATGTCATTTTGATGACTAAGATGCACCCGATGTAGTCATGGTCTTTTTAATCATCTTATGTGTATGTGAAAGTTAGATAATGAAAAAAGAAAACAGAAGAAGAATTGATGTGTTTGAGCTGTGGTGCATGCGAAGACACTGAATATACCATGAACTGCCAGAAAAACAAATAAATCAAGTTTAGAAGAAATAGAACCAGAAAGTTCCTTAAAATCAAGGATGGCAAGCCTTTGACTTGCTTACTTTGGACACATCATAAGGAAAGACCAATCACTAGAAAAAGACATTGTTATGGATTGAATTGTGTCCTCCTGAAATTCGTGTTGTAAATCTTAACCTCTATGCTTATGGTTATAATTCCATTTGGGAATACATTGTCTTTGTTATTTTACCAAGGCAAGGTTAGTGTAGAGTGTGTCTTGAGTCATTCTCTTACAAAATGCAAAAGGAGCAGTTAAGCAAAAAGACATGGGGAAGATAGATGCTAAGCCACATGAGGATCTCCAGGGAAAGGAAGCCAAAGAGACAAAGACCTTGTCTCAGAGCCAACAGAGAGAGAAACCCTGCTGTAAGAACTGGTGCCCTGAATTCTGACTTCTAGCCTCTTAAACTGTGAGAGAGCAAATTTCTGTTTGTTGAAGCCATCCACTTGTGGTATTTCTGTTATTGCAGCACTAGAAAAGTGAGACAGACATTATAATCTGTAAAGTACAGGGCCAACAAAAACAAGAGAAACTCTCAATGAGATGAGCTGACTAAATAGCCACAACAATGGAGTAAAATATAGCAGTGATTATGAAGTTGACTCATGACTGGGCAATGCTTTGCTTTATTATACATAAGGTCATCATGAGTTAGAGCTAACTTGATGGTAACTAACAACAAAATCATCAAAACAAACATGCACACTAGATACCATGCTGTAGAGGAGAAAATAACTTACTTATAGTATAAACATAAACTAGATTATAAAAAAATAGATTATCACTGCAATCAACTGATGCCACATATTAAACATTTAGCATACAGATTAGAAGTGTATTAGATCGTCTGGGAGGTTCAAGGGTGGAATACAGCACAACTGTGCTGCTAAGAAGTTAATCATCTATTTGGAGAAGAGACCATTAAAAGGCAGGAAACAATGTGTCATAATGATAGCATGTAATAAGTGCTAAATATTCTGGTGAAGACTGTAAGTATAATTAGTTTTCCAAGAAGGGAGGGATTTCTAGAAGTAGCAGTAGCCAGTCAAGGTATAGAGAGAAAGTGAGTGAGATTTGACTGGTTATAATGGGGCAGGAAGACATCCAGAAGACATTCAGGTGAGGGGCATACATGAGCAAGGAAGGGCATATGGATGGAGGAATTAGCTTGATGCCTTTGGGGAAATACTAAGGAAGGCATGGTGAGAAGCATGTTGAGTGGAAGGAGATAAGAATAAATTGTGAAGTGAGTGGTCAGATTGTGGAAAAACTAAGTCAGGCTAAAGAGATGAGGTATGATGTAGCAGGAATGCAAGGCCACCAGAAAAGATGTGCTCAAATGGTGTTTTAGAGAAGATTAATTTGGCAGCTGTTCACAAGCTGAATTTATTTAAGGAGGGTGAGGCTGGAAGCAGAGAGACCAATTATATATCTGTGGTAGTAAACCATGCGGGAAATTATAAACGTGTGGATCAGGTGGGTTGCTATAAAAATAAAGATGCTGGAGTGGATTTTAGAGGTATCCTAAAGAAAGGATAATCAGAATGGCGTAACAGACCAGATGTAAAATTAAATGAGAGATAACAGTAAAATATGATGCTCTGATTTCCAGCCTAGAGGACTGAGCTACGGTGGCTTCACTAACAGAAGCAAAGACATAACAAAACACAACAAAAGAGAAAGAAAAATGAATAGGGAACTTGGTTTTCATGGAAGAAAATAAATTTTGAGCAAATTGGGTTTGAGTGGATGCAAAGGATACATCTGGTGATGACTAGAAACAGAGAACTGAGAATCCAAGTGAGAAATCATGGTAGAATCAGTATATTTAGAAATATTCTATACAGAGGTAGAAGGTATAAGAATTAAAACTATGTTAAGAACAACGAATGTACAGAGAAGAACAAATACATCTTTGTGCTTAGCAAAGTGCCCAAAATAATTCATATGCTTGATAAAAGTTTGTTGTTGTTGTTGTTGTTGTTGTTATGAGCCGTCGAGTCAAACCCGACTCATAGCGACCCCTCCTTGGGTTTCCGAGGCAGTATCACTACGGAAGTAGGATTGCCCAACCTTCCTTCCGAGGAGTGGCTGGTGGGTTTGAACCACCAGCCGTCTGGTTAGCAGGCAAGTGTCTTAGCCACTATGCTACCAGAGCTCCCTGATAAAAGTTTTCAGAGTGGGAGAATAAATAAAAGAATGAAATGAGTGAAGAAGGGAGGAAAAGTGTTTGTGGAATATGCACAATAAAGAAGGTGGAAGATATGTTGGCAAAGCCGACTAAGAAGTGCGAAGGGTCCAAAGATCAAGCGACATCACAGGCTACTTTAAATAAATAAATAAAAATGCAATCATCAATAGTGCCAGATATTGCTAAGAAGCCAAACAGAATGAGAAATGGTTAGTGTTTTGTCTAATGATTTGTGAATCCTTAACAGTGGCTTTCTGTTGAGGGGAAGGAGAGGAGGAATAGCCCAGAAGCTGTGCCATCGAGTCAATCCCGACTCACAGTGATCCCCTTCTTGGGTTTCTGAGCCTGTATCTCTACGGATGTAGACTGCCCAACTTTCCTTCTGAGGAGTGGCTGGTGGGTTTGAACCACCAGCCTTCTGGTTAGCAGTCAAACGCCTTGGGCACTATGCCACCAGAGCTCCATTAGAAAGGTAAGGTAGGAAAAAGGGAGTGAAAGAAAATATAAGTTACACTCGAAAAGTCTGGCTGAGAAATAAAGATAATGGCATGGTATTTACCAAGACGAAACAAAAAGAAAAAAGCCCACTACCATTGAGTTGATTCTGACTCATAGAGAGCCTATAGGAGAGAGTAGAACTATCCCATGGGGTTTCCAAGGCTGTAAATCTTTATGGAAGCAGACTGCCTCATCTTTCTCCTGCAGAAAGGCTGGTGGGTTTGAATTGCCGACATATCTGTTAGCAGCTGAATACTTTAATCACTGCATCACCAAAGCTCCTCTTTTAGTAGAGTCAAATATGCTACTTTTAGGGTAGTGAAGGCATGCATATACAATGTTAATAAAGGAGCCAGCGGATAAAACACCAAAGACACCAGAGCAGACAGTTGGGGGCATGAAATTTTAGATGCTATAAAAGGAAAGAGATTCAGTTGTCCTTGAAACAGAAAATACTTAGAAAGATTTACCTTCCATGCCATATTCCAACTATACCAGACTACTCACCATTCCCAGATCAAACCATTTGGCCATGTTGCTCCTTTGAATTTAAATGCCTTTCTGCCTAAAATCATCACTGCCTATGTGATAATTTCTCTAGTCAGATTAATCAGAATTGATCTCTCTTTCTTATATACACTTATTAAATATTTCTTAAGAATTTACATTCTTTGGGAATGTATGATTAATTACTCCCAAATTAGTCTTTTCCAATATATTTTAATGCATTGTAAACAGTTGGAAGTCATTAACATTTAATGAATAAAAGTAATATTTTTCTTCTAATATTTAAAGGGAGAAAAAAACCAACAAACTCACTGCTGTCAAGCCAATTTTTGACTCATAGCGACCCCTCCTTGGGTTTCTGAGGAGACATCACTAAGGAAGTAGATTGCCTAACCTTCCTCCTGTGGAGTAGGTGGTGGGTTTGAACCGCCAGCCTCTGGTTAGCAGTCAAATGCCTGAGGCACTATGCCACCAGAGCTCCCAATATTTAAAGGAGAGATAAAAATGAATAGAGGAAGAATGTTTGGTTGAGGTGAAGACAGGGATACGGGGCAGCTTCTTCTGGTTGTCTTAGATGTTTTCTTGAAGAAAGAGGCAAGCTTCCTGTTCAGATGCAGAGTGAGGAACTGAGGTGAAGGAAGATCAGATTTGGCTCAGGTTCTAGGCTAGTCATCAAAGAGGTGAGTAAAATGAGGTGAAGAAGGTCCTATAAGCATTGGGCATCATTAATTTGCAATGAATCATGAATATTCATAAATTTTCTTTTACCAGGACTCTGCAGCTGCAAGGACAGAGAACACAAATACCATGGAGACCTAGCATTGTTGACTGGAGCAGTGAGCTTCTCATAATCCCTAATAAACATTTAACAAGGGAGAGTGGGAGGTGTTGCAGAATGATGGTGCAGACCTTACTGAGATGACAGTCAGGAAGTTCAGGATGAGGAGAGAACCCAGCACAACCTGTAAGACCACGGCTCTCAATTCAGCTCTTGGGGGAAATGCATAGGATGATTTTAAAGAATACTGATGTCTAGCCCCTACCCTGCCAGAGATTCTGATTTAATTGGTCTAGAGTGAGTTCTGGTGCATTTGCATTTTTGTTAAGTGCTTGAGGTTGAGAACCACTGCAATAAGAAGATACAGATCTGGGAAAAACAGAAAGGGATAAGAGATGGAACGTTCTACTGAGGATAGAGTACAGGATGAAATAAAAATGCTATTTATGGTTTCAGGCCTGAAAATTCCCAGGAAAAGAAAGGTCTGACTTTACATAAAAGAAAGTATCTATGTTTTAAGATCCAAATGTGATCTCAGCTAGTTTCCACTGGACAGACGTCACTATTCCCTAACTGACAGTCATAATTAGCACTGTGGCAGGCAGATAGTTGAAGGGTAAAGAAAACTTACAAAACCACTTTCTAGTTTTGATTTCAAAAAGAAAGCTGCCCATCCCGGAATAGAAAAAGAAAGTTGCCCATCATGGAACAGACTTTGAGGGTCTTTCTGAGACCCACTGAGATTCAAGAGTGACCAGGGCAGAGAGGACACGGGACGCACAGGAAATCTCACACTGGGTCAAACCTAAGGTCAGCCCTCTTAACAGACCCAACAGTCGCTCTGGGACTGTGTGGGAGGCCTTGGAGCAGCTCTCTGACTTCAACTGTAAAAGTCAGGCATAGCGCCGGTTTTCTTAGTAGCCCTCTATGGCTCTCATTCATAAATTTGGCTAAAAGGTTTTTGAATTCATTTACATTTCCTGCCAGTATCACCTTTTGGGACTAATGAGTTCCATAGTTTATAACCTGCTGTGTGAAGTAGATTTCCTTTCATTTGCCCTAAACTTACTTCACTCAGTTTTAAAGAGTACTCTCCTTGTCCTGAAAAGAAAAAGTAAACAGGATTATAAAATGAGGACAGATTGGCTGAAGTAAGCAGCGTAGAAAAAGAGCTAGGTGTTACAAGGAACCGCAGACTATCTTAAATCAGTAGTATAGTTTTAAAAGGCAAACGTGGCTGGAATGCATGACCAAGAGTGGAGCTGAGTATGCCACCAGACAATGGCTCCATTGTTCTTAGCACTGCTTAGACCCTTGCAGGAGCGCTGCATCCTGTTTGGGGCTCCACTGCTTAAAGAAAAGGGGGAATGTGAATGTTTAGCAGAAATCAATAAAACTGATTAAAACCCTGGCAGTGGAAATCCAGAAGAAAAATGAAATCTAGAGTTTTCAAGTTAGGAGAAAGTTATTCTACACAAAATTTATCTATGATGTTAGGTACAAAATGGAAAATAATTGTTCCACGTTTGAATTACAACACAAAGAGAAAGGATCAGAACACATCAGTCCTGCCAATAAGAGAGAACTTCCTGAGACTGACAATATGTAAGCTTAAGTGGCGACGGAAAATGGTGCATTTCTTTTTAAAGTTCATAGTTCTAAAATTATTTGGGGTTCACCTTGTCTTTGTACCTGCCTCAACTGATTAGAAAGGGAGCTGAATGAGTTATTTACTTACAGGAGTTGGGTATGAATGGATTAGATGAGTGCATGAAACATACAAGACTATAAACATCTTATTAAAAAAGGGAATTTATGATTAAAATATTAGCATGTGTAACTTCAAAATGATAAGGAAACAGCAAATATTAAAAAAATATATTAAACATAGTGGGCTAAATAGTAGACTAAAGAATCTGCTGCATTCTTTCTTCCAAGGTCATAGTATGAAGTTGATTATAGGAAAGTCTTGTGTTTTAATGGAAAATAGGGCAAAGGTTGTGTGCAACAGGAACCCAGTCATGTGGAGCTTGCAGAACCCAGGTTAGTCTCATAAAAATGCTCATTAAAATGCTCTGTTCTGAGGCAAAAGCAAATAAATGAGCTCAGGGAAAAGAGCCACAGAAATCGTCTAGAAATATTTCCATGAAAGACTGTGAAAATAGTCCTCCCCAATCTTAAGAAATGTGCAGTTACTGCTTATACAAACAGCCCACACTTAAAAGACATTTAAATACCTTCCCTGCAAGGCTAGTTTTGACTTTCTGCCAAGGGCTACTTAATGTGTGTGTGTGTGTGTGTGTGTTTTCTTTTTTCCTCTTTCTGAATAGACCATATGATGAGCACAAAACAAAAAGGCACACACACCAGAAAATTTTTAAACAGCAGAGAAAAACACTTTTGCTATTTACTCTCCCCAGCCCCCGCATCTCTGTCCCCAATTGTAAATTGAGTGCATTTACAATTTATACAGTGGCTTAAAACCCCAATCCCAAATTACAGAAACGAAAACCAAAAGACATCTTGAAAACACAGGGCTGTGATTCTCTACACTTCACTACGTTATGGTACAAAAAGCATGGCTTGAGGAATTTTAAATTAATAATAGCAGTGGCTTGCTAGCAAAATAATGAACACCAAGAGGACTTCTACAAAGGCAGCTAGTCCCAAAGCAATTCAGACAGACTGTGCTTACACAACGGCTGGCTGGTCTCGAAAGCCTCAAGCCAAAAACAACACCAACAGTCAGCAGCGCCCATCACTTATAGAGGAAACTGGACTACTTGATGGTGATTAAGCGTAGGGGTTCCCAGACGCCCTTCTGATTTTCAATGTAAATTCAGTGATACCTCAAACCCTGTCTGAGTCACCAGAAGGGCGACTTGGTGGAATCTCACTGTGCCAAGTGATTAATCGGAGTGAGGCAAGCTCGAACACACTGTTCCAGAAAGAAGCGCAAGGAGTGAGTCATGTAGTCTGAATTCACACCCGACTACTCCATCTGTTGCTTTTCCTTGCACCGTTTCTATATTCTGTTGGAATCAGGATGAGGGACCTGGGAGGGAGTAAATATGAATATATAAATTGTGTACACTGATTATTATTACTATTATTTTAGGTAAAAAGAATTATCAATGGTAAGATTCTATTTTCACTCCTACAACTAATTTTATCTTAAGGAAAACAGTCTGGAGCTTGCTTGGAAGAAACAATGAATCAAACTGAGAAAGATTCCTTCTAAAAGCAAGGGGGATTGCAATGGGCTTCCTGCCAACATTTACTCTATTTCAGTAAAGTTTTGTTGGTGGTGGTGCTGTTACTGTTTCAGCCTAGCAGAGGAGGGAGCTGACCGAGAGTCTTCCAGAGATTTGGCTAAAATAAAAATACAGAGCTATTTTCCAAACTAAATAAATCGTACTTCCTGTGAGATAGTCTAGATATTTGATAAACACATTTCAGCCAACAACTTGTCTCTTCAGAGTTAGTTATAAAAAGGGTATTTCCTAATTCATCTAGCCCTAAACAAAATAATCACTATTCTTTTTCCCTCCAGTCTCTACAACGCCTTATTCAGGAATAATGATTTCTTTTCTTTAGTAGATTTTAAAACCAGCATTGTTCCTTCTACAATGATAGTTTACATTTTTACTTAAACACACACACACATAATTTTTGCACAAGTTAGCATGATTTAAAGCCTCTCATTTTTTATTCTTGAAGGCCCAAAAGGGAAACTGTGATTTAAGTGCCAAAGAACACAGTCATTCATTATTTTTTCTTTCTTTTGCCCTGTATATCCTTCCAAAAAGATGAAAGCAGACTGGGATGTGAGGTATGGAGGCAGAGAAAGAGAGAGAGAGCGTGCGAGAGTGAGAAGATGGCATTTTAACAGCCTCTGCCGAACTGATTCAACATAGTAGGAACTTTGTGCTTCAGACTCAGTTTCCTTCCTTCTAAGCCTTGCACTCGGCCCACTTCTCCTGAAGCCATACATTGTTGTGGTGTCTGGATAGAACGGGAAGAGGCAGTAACTAATAAACAGCCTTTCTGAGAATGAGAGAGCATGCACAGGCCTAGAGAAACAATATTAACCCTTAACCCAATCTTTAATTTTTTGTTTTAAAATTTGCACCTTGAAGTAATTTCAATTTTATAAATAGGTTCCAAAATTAATACAAAGAATTCCTGTATTTTCTTCACCCAATACCACAAATGTTAACATCTTACAAAACCACACAAGTATGATCTCAATCAGGAAATAAACACTGTTAAAATACTATGGTCCAGGAGCCAATCCTGGATAACACATTGCACTTAGTTGCCACCTCTAGTTGTTGTTGTCTTAGTTGTTGTGTGCCACTGAATCAGTTCTAACTCATAGGACCTTAAATGACAGAGTAGAATTTCCCATAGGGTTTCCTAGGTTTTATGGGAGCAGATTGCCAGGTTTTTTTCCCATGAGTGGCTGGTGGGTTTGAAATGCCAACCTTAACCATTGCATTACTAGGGCTCCTTATATATTTTACATTTCTTTTAGGTGGAACAGTTCCTCAGTCTTTCTTAGTCTTTTATGAACTTAACACATGTGAAGGGTACTGACCAGTTATTTTGTAAAGTGTTCCTCAATTTGGGTTTGTCTAATATTTCCTAATTATTAAATATGCATTTTTTTTGCAAGAAAATCACATGATCTTTTTATGTTTTTCTCTGTACATCATATCAGGAGACATGTGATGTCGACTAGTCCCATAGTGGTGATGTTAACTCTGATCACTTAATTAAGGTGAAGTCCACCAGCTTTCTCCATTGTAGTTTTTATTTTTAGTTCTAGGAGTTAATAAGTATCTTATGATATGATACTTAGAAGCTATGTAAATATCATGTTTCTCATCATAATTTCCTCTACTGATTTTAGCACTATTATTCTTTCCAGAAACAATTATTACTTGGTGTTTCACAATGACTTTTTATTTCTACCTTTGCTTCTAAATTTATTAATTGGAATTCTATTCTACCACATGAAAGGAGACCTATAAAAATGGATTCTTAAATAAGACTTATTTTACTTCCTTCCACCCAGAACACAGACTGAGACAAAAAACTTTTCTTGGTTTCTCTCTTTTCTTTCTCTCTTCCCTTCTCCCTAACTTAATTATTTGTCCAGTTATTTATTTATATAAGTATAGATAATTATTTTATTTTTGGGTAATAACTCATTACTTTCATTAGTTCCTTTGTTACTCAGTTTGTCTCAAATTTAGTCATGAGAAGGCTTTGTCAATTTCACTTCTGTGTCCTTTTGACATGTCTCCACCATTTTTTGAGAATTTACTTTCTGCCACCAAGAGATATTCCAGGCTTACCTTGTACTTTCTTTCTCCAGTGCTGGAATAAGTAATTTCTCCAAAGAGCTCTGGTTCCTTTCATTGGAGAAAGGTATAAAATAACCCTATCTTTTTTTTTTTTTTTTTTTGTGAATCACAGTGAATAAATACTTCTCTAAGGGGGGGGGACGAGAATGAATGGCGCAACATATGAGTAGGAAGAAACAAAGACACTGGACTTCCAATGTTTTTTCTTGGTTAAATTTTTTCAAAACTATATACTTCAATATAATATAATATTGTTTCCAGTACCCTTTAAATTGGAAATCCTTCATAGTGAACTTAAACTCACAATATTGTTGTTCCAGGTCAATAATATACTAAAAGAAAACCTGAGATATCTATAGATCTTTCATTACCAATAAAAACCCAACCAAACTTTTAGTATGGTTTACAACACACTTGTAAAACTTGGCTTCAAATGAGTAAATCTTACACCATAATATTTAATTCACCCTCCAATTGTTTTACAAGTCAAAAGTAAACAAAAGATGATTAAAATGTCTAAGTGGTGATCTAATTAAATGAATGATAATCTGTGTAGTATTTGTGAGCAAATAAAATTAACTGTTCACATAGATCTTAATTCTGAACTACACAGTATTATTGTTTTAGTTTCTGTTGGTTTAGATATACATAGATTAAATTATTTTTTTAAAAATTTGCACCTTGAAATAATTTCAATTTTATAATTAGGTTGCAAAATTAATACAAAGAATTCCTGTATATTCTTCACCCAATTCCCCAAATATTATTAACATTTTACAAAACCACACAAGCATGATCTCAATCAGGAAATTAACACTGTTAAAATACTATGGTCCAAGATCCTGGATTACACACTGCACTTAGTTGCCACATCTAGTTGTTGTGTGCCACCAAATCAATTCCGAGTCACAGAGACCTTAAATGACAGAGCAGAACTTCCCATAGGGATTCCTAAGCTTTACGGGAGCCATTTCTTTGTCCATGTTCCCTCTGGCACATTCTCCTTCTTCCAATGGACATGTTAAAGAAATCTTTTTGTGAACATCTGTTGGTGGTAAACTCTATTCTTATTGTCTGAAAATGTCTTTATTACAACTTCACTTTTAAATAACACTTTAATTAGGTATACAAATCTAAGTTGAGAGTGTTTCTCTCTGTACTTTGAAGATTATCCCATTACTTCTGATTTCCATTGATGCTCTTAGGAATAGTCTTGACTATTATTCCTATGCAGTTGATTTGATATTTTTCCTCTGGATGCTTTTAAGATTGTTTCTTTGTCCTTGGTGTTCTATAATTTCACTACAATGTGTATCTTAATGTTATTTGTGGTGTTCTTAGATCTGAGAATTCATGACTTTCATTAATTATGGATATTTTTTTAAGCTATTCTCTCATTCTCTTCTAGAATGATGATTAATCATGTGTTACACCTGCTTATCCTCTCTTTCCTGTTTCATACACTTTTCCCCTCTCTCTGCCTCTCTGTGATATATTCTGGGTGATTTATTTAGTTACATATACAATAAGGAGCTCTGGTGACACTGTGGTTAAAGCATTGGACTGCTAACCTAAAGGTCAGCGGTTAAACCCACCAGTTGCTCCAGGGGAGAAAGATGGGGCAGTCTGCTACCATAAAGATTTGCAGCCCTGGAAACCCTATAGGACAGTTCTATTCTATCCCATAAGGTTGTTATGAGTAAAAATCGACTCAATGGCAGTGGTGTTTTTTTTTTTTTTTTTAATATATACAATGTACTGGATTATACTGGCTCATAAGAACTGATTGTGTACATCTCTTCCCAATTCTGTGTTCATTAACAGCCCATTGTTAGCTTGAAATCATCTAAGGTGGCAGTATTTACACCACTGAAATTGGCAAAATCTACAAAGTAGGGCTTTTTCTCTGGACAGTTGGTTATTACACATTTATCAGCACAACACTGCTTGTAACCCATTTTACTTAGTCTCTCTTCAGTTGTCTAATCTATTTACAGTTTTAATTGCAATGTTTGCACTTTTTATTCCTAGACATCCTATTTGGTTCTTTAAAAAACACACCTTGCCTTTTAAAAAAATACACAGTGCTCCTTTTTCTTGTTTGTGATTTTTTAAATTTCTTTAAATATTTTAAACATAGTCTAAAATCTTTTCTACTATTTGTTACTTCTCTTGACTCACTCATTATGTCTTTTTAATGCTGGATTGTATATTCATGCTCAGATGGCCTTTATTTGTGTGACTCATATTAGGTTTCAGTTGAGGCTGTGTCTCTCCAGAGAGTATATGTATTCCTACAGGCTCCTAGAAATGCTCCCAATCTGGGTCCACTTTAAGTTAATTTCTCAGCTTTGGTTCTGCTTGATCATGCAAGTGATGCAAATTTGAACCCCAAACCACATGAAAGGAGACCTATAAAAATGGATTCTTAAAGAAGACTTATTTTACTTCCTTCCACCCAGAACACAGACTGAGACAAAAAACTTTTCTTGGTTTCTCTCTTTTCTGACAAGTGAATTTTTCTTGCTCTACCATTTTACTGAAGGTATAGTTTTCTGAGGGTCCTGGCTTACTGCAGGGGTCTGGGTTCCAATTTCCTAACTTATTCTGGCCAAGGCCTTTTCTCTTCTCTGTCTATGACTATGTAAAGCCAAAGCTCTTGGGTACTGGGATGACAAATGACCCAAGGACATCTGTGGCTTCATCACTAGCTTACCCTCTGCTTTCCAGCTCCCTGTTTATTTCAATGCCTCAGGGATTTCTCTTACTCCCATGTGAGCTCAGTCAGGAATTTGAAGGAATGCTTGCCACATTGCCTCAATATATTAAGATGTGTTGAAGTCTAAAAAACCTACCAGAAATCAAAGTCCACATGTCTTTTAAAAAGGTCCTTCACTAAGGTTATCGTAGTATAGAAGAGTAAAGGTTTGAAAGCTCTGATGAGTACTTAGCCTTTCCTTCTTCTTCAAAGAATTCTATAGCAAAAACATTTTATATAATACCCCTCATACACATATCAACACATTTATGTATTGAGTACCTACTATGTGTATTAGGCATTATTAGCTATTTCAGAATAGCTATTGATCCATACAAAATGCTTTTAAAAATATGATTAAATGGAGCAAGAAGTTGATATTGAAAGAAATAACTGTCACTAGCCACATTTTATTTATGTTGTATATACTGTGGACTGCTGGCTTCCTTTGATGCTTTTAACAATAATACTGTGTACTACTTAATATAAATGTAGCACTCTATAGTTTTCACACTGTTTTTATTTACATAATTTGCTTAGAGCATTAGGCCAGCTTTGTGGCATAAGTAGACTTAACACTTCCTTTCCCAGAAACTAAGAATCAGAAAAGCTGGATAATTTTTCTAAGGACACAAAATATAAGTTAAAGAGCTAGAATTGAAATTCTGGTCTCCAAGCTTGAAGTTCACTGATCAATAAGCACAAGTCAATCAGAAAAAAAGACATTTTTCTATCTCTGTGAGGAACAAAATTCATTGGAACAGAAAACTCTGTGATTGAGACAGGGAGCTCCACAGGCATATTTCAGCTGGGTGATCCTCTGTATGTATTTTAAACACTTTTTTCAACATTGAATACAAAAATGACTAAGAGTTCTGAAGAAAACCCCATTTCCTGAATACATCTAATACTTGCCCTATCAATTTTGTCTATAAGTTTTAATTCTTTATTAATAAGATAAGAATAATACTGACATAAACCTTCAAATTATTGTGGAAAAGGAGGGTAAATTTTGATTAAGAACTGATAGTGAAAGCCATACATTCAGAAGAATGTAGAAAGGAAATGTATACAAGACATGAGAACTAGGTTTTCATGAGTAGCAGAGTCACACAGGTCTGGAATGAAGGGAAGCATCTTTCAGGCAGAAGGAACTACATGCACAAAGGTGAAGATGTGGGAAAGCTCATGTACACCTATGGAATGGACAATGTGGCTGCTTGGTGGGTGGAGCATCAGGGGATGTGCACTTGGGAGTTGGGCAGGAGATAGAGGAGAAATGGCTTGCGATGGGATTGAGTGCCAGAATGATGACCCTTCTCAGACAGCTTCCTACGTTGTGTTATCCGGAAAACAAAGGAAAGCTTTTACAGAAGTGAAATAACCAGACCTCTACTGTGTTATTTTAATCTATTGACAGTGGTGTCACTATGGGAATAAGGGGTGTGTAGACCACACCGTATGACATTGTCAGAGGGGGTGACACTGTCAGAGGGGGTAACACCAACATGACTGTCTAATTTATTATTTTTTATAAAAACATCCCCATAGTTATAACAACAAAAACCATTTTTTTTTTTTTGTTTAACCCAGGTTATATGTATCTATATACCTACAAGGCTAGAACTCCATGCTTATTTACTTTTTAAAACTTCTCATGTGCTGTGATTAGAGCTGTCATTGTTACTCAATTACAATAATCTTCAAATCATGTAGTTTTATCTACACATACTACAAGCGTGCTGTTTTTGTTGATGCTGATGTTTTTATAGTCACTGATTTTGTCCAGTTTTCTGTTGTTTTAGCTACAATATCATGGTAATTATTATTTGTGAGCCTATAGCAATAACCAGAAGGCTGGTGTTTCAAATCCACCAGCCAATCCTCGGAACGAAGGTTGGGCAATCTACTTCTGTAGTGATACTGCCTCAGAAACCCAAGGAGGGGTTGTTATGAGTCGTATCCAACTCGATGGCAGTGTGTTTGGTTTTGATTTTTATAGCAACAACTTAGGAGCTCTGGTGACATAGTGCCTAAGGCATTTGACTGCTAACCAGATACTTTTTTTTTTTTTTTTAGAATAAATTAGTAATTAAAGGAAAAGAATGAGAAACAAAAAAGTCTACTTCTTAGTTATTAATTATATTGTAACCATTAATGTTGTAATTCAATATAGAAAGCTCTTACAAATGTTTTGCTGGTAGTATTTATATAATCTAAGAAATATATTTAAGCAATTTACAACTATATTTATCACATACTATTCTATGATTAAAATTGATAATAAACATTACTAAGGGTTCTGTATGGTTCTGTACGGGGGGAGGGTTATGGTGGAGTGTGTGTGTGTGTGTGTGTGTATGTGCGATATCATGTATTACTGTACTGGGTGATACCAACCCCAGTTTAATGGAGAGGAGTTTTGAGACTATTTGGTCTGTACTTACTTTTTATTTATTTAATGTTCTCCAATGGACCTGGGTTACCTAAAGTTTTGAGGGCAGAAGGTGCATATGGGCCTTCCAGAGTGATGTGAGAGCAAAGTTATTAAAAGCCAGAGGCTATTGATGGTTCAGGGCTATGTCTTCTAAGGACATAACAGAATAACTAAGTGAAGGAGGCAGTAATTCCTTTCTTAGCACTACTACTTCTGAAGCTGAGTCATGTGGTATTTCTACAACCAGAGGTATACTTCAGACAGCCTCAAAAGACACATCTTTACTGGTTAAAATACGTTCGCCAAAGGTAGAGGGTTTAGCAAGTCTGCCAGGGTGCTCTATGGCTCAATTTTAGTACACTGTTATGCTGTGGTGACTTAGGGAATCTTTAGCTCCAAATAGTTCTGCAACATAGATGATTAATATAAGGACTGCTCATCCCTTGCCTTTCTATTTCCAATTAACATTCATATCAAAAAAGAAAAATGTGCACATTAAAAATAGCCAACTGAAAGAAAAACATCAGGACTACATTGAAATAATTTTTCTATCTTGAATGCAATGACAAGTTTAAGGTACAACTTCACCTTCATGGGCAAATCTTTGAAAACCAATAAACTGGAACTCTTCATGAATTTTTACCCTCGTAATGAGATTTGTAGTGACAGCTTTAAGGTCAAAAGTACATTCCTGCTGTAAGTGGCCTACATGGGATCATCCAGTGGGATGAAGTCCAGTATCACATACAGCTGTACTCCAAGAAGTAATTTTGGACGTCAGGATAATGTATGTTGAAGCTGTGCAAAACCACAATTCACCAGTGGATCACGATGCCTTTTGGCAAACTGCTGTTTATTGTATTAGTCTCCTCTGGCTGTACAAAGATCTGGGAAGCTGAAGGATTGGAATTTGTCACTTAAGCCACTTATCCTCAGCTGCCAAGAGGTGGGCACATTCTGACCTCTGGTATTAAAGCTGGGCAGAGTTCCATATACCATCCTATTAAGAATGCGGTAACTACAGCTCAAATGAAGACATCCTGTTTCAACAATACAGTGTGAAGAAAACTTCACAACTGTCAAACTGTTTAGATAGTTCCTGTACATTTTAGTTGGATACAAATCTGCTTTCTTTTTACATAGGTATAAAGTAAAATCGTGTCTTGAAATGGTACATTAGATTTTGTAAAAAACTTTCTATAGCACCAATTCAGAAACAGCTGAACTTGTTTTCCTGAAAACACGGAAAAACTCCTGAGCTAAGACCTAACATATCAAGTTTCAGTCCGAAGAATTTTTTTGAGCCGATGGTTTATGCTGAAAATGCTGACAGATGTTGAACAGTCTCAGCAAAGCAATCTTTAAGGAAGTCCTGGGCAACAGACCCTGTGGCTGCTTTGGAAGTGCTAAATTCTTGTTGCTAAACAATTTTGCTTAAAAAAAAAAAAAAAACCCTAGCATTTATTATATTAAATTTTTAATAAAGATTTAGAGAAAGCCATCAATGATCCTCTAGTTGAATTTCTGGAACCTGCTAGTTCTCACTTTGGATTTTCTCTGGGAACAAGAAATTCTTTTAGATTTATCTTTCTAAAGGCTCATACAAAAGCCAGACTTCTAGAATTATGACCTTTAAAGCATAAAGTAGATATCTAAATTGTAAAAATTGCTGCAGGAAGTCCCTGGAACCTAGGCAATCTATATGGCAAGCATTTGATATGTTTCTGGCAGTGACTTTTCTTTGCTAGGATACTAAAATATGAGTCAAGGGAACTACAAACAACATAGATCTGATCAGAAACAACTGAATGTTTGTAAGTGCTCCTCAGGGGTTGCAGACTTTCTCAGGAGAGTAATAATTTAAAGGGTATCAGCGGATGCAAATGAATTTTAACCACAAGAAGGAAGAAGAGGTGAATAGTACTTTTGTCTCTGTGAGATGTGGAATTTCAGACTGTTCCATTTTGAATAATTTTATTTAGCCGGCCTACATTTTTTGATGCTGTTTCAGGTGGGGATGACAGAATGATCATCCTTATACTTGCATTTTGAAATATTCAGTAGCATTAAGCCATGTTGTTAACAACCGCCAGGGCCTATGAGTATGCAGAGAGATGAGTTTCCTGCTGATATAAGGAGATTTTATGAATTGTGTCTTGTGAAAAAAGAGAGAAAAACCCTTTACAAAGTAAATATTGCATGACATCCTAAAAAAGTAATCAAGATACTTTACTGTATTGCTGTACTTGGAGAGCTGTTATTATATTATTATTTCTCCAAGCCTAAGTACTTCCTTTCTTCCTCTCTAGTTATGCTGTGATATTTAAACAATCTCCTAAAAGTTTGAATGCTCCATGAATAACCAAGTGGCAAAGGATGTTGGTTTGAAAAGGAAAAAAATCTATATCTCTGATTTCATCATAAGACAAGAACAGGAGGAATATTCCATGTAGCAGAAACACACAGATAAATGAGAAAAAATGAAAGGGTGTGACAATTGTGAGAGAAATCACAATGTTACTACTATACCAAAAAACCCTGAAAAAGAAATGAAATTTCGAGGCAACTACCAATGATCACCTAAAAGAAAGAAGACATTCTATGTTGCTTTTAATTATTATCTTCTTTTTGGAAAAAAAATAATACAGTGATTAGCTGAAAAGGAAAATATAAAAATGTTTGTCTGTTAGGTTTATATCAAGTTCGCACAATTTGAAAAAAGAACTGGCATTTTTATAAAGCTATTTATGTCAATTTAGTATTTCATATATACTACATCAACCACTCATCTGTGGTGGCTTGTGTGTTGCTGTGGTGCTGGAAGCCATACCACGGGTATTTCAAATACCAGCAGGGTCACCTATGGTGGAGAGCTTTTAGTGGAGCTTCCAGAAAAAGATAGACTGGGAAGAAGGACCTGGAAATCTACTTCTAAAAGATTAGCCAGTAAAAATTTTATGGATAACAGTAGAACATTGTCTGATATAACCAGAAGATAAGCCCCTCAGGTAGAAAGGTACTCAAAACACAACTCAGGAAGAGCTGCCTCCTCAAAATATAGTGGACATTAATGCCTTGCGTGGAGTAAAACTTCTGGGACATTCGTGTGCTGATGTGGCACAACTGAAAATGAGAAGAAACAGCTGCAAATATCCATCGGGGCATGGAATGTACAAAGTATCAATTAAGGAAAACTGGAAGTTGTCAAAAATGAAATGGAACGTTTAAAGATAGATATCCTAGGCTTCATGCAGTTGAAATGGTCTGATATTGACTATTTTTAATTGGACGATCATATGGTCTACTACGCTGGGAATGACAAATTGAAACGGAATGGCATCACATTCATCATCAAAAAGAACATTTCAAGATCTATCCTGAAATACAACACTGTCAGTGGTAAGATAATACCCATATGCCTACAAGGAAGAACAGTTAATATGACTATTATTCAAATACATGTACCAACCACTAACTCCAAAGATGAAGAAATTGAAGATTTTCACCAACTTCTGCAGTCTGAAATGGACCAAACAGGCAATCAAGATGTACTGATAATTACTGATTATTGGAATGTGAAAGTTAGAAACAAAGAAGAAGGGTTGGTAGATGGAAAATATGGTCTTGGTGATAAAAACAGCACCAGAGATTGTATGATACAATTTTGCAAACCAACAAAATTAATTGAAAATACTTTTTTCAACAACATAAATAGTGACTATACACATGGACCTCACCAGATAGAATACACAGGAATCAAATCAACTACATCTGTGGAAAGAGACAATGGATAAACTCAGTATCATCAGTCAGAACAAGGCCAGGCAGAGGCTGATTATGGTATAGACTTATCAAAAAAATTATTCACGTGCAAGTTCAAGTTCAAGCTGAAGAAAATTAAAACAAGTCCATGAAAGCCAACATATGACTGAATACATCCTACCTGAATTTAGACACCATATCAAGAATAGATTTGACACACTGAATACTAATGGCTGAACACCAGAAAAACTATGGGATAATATCAAGGACACCATTAACATAAAAGGTAAGAAAGAAAGAAAAGACCAAAATGGATGTCAGAAGAAACTCTGGAATTTGCTGTAGAACATAAAGTAGCTTAAACAAATGAAAAAAAAAAAAAAAAAAGAAGTGAAAGAGCTAAACAGAAGATTTCAAAGGGTAGCTTGAGAAGACAAAGTAATATAATGAAATGTGCAAAGACATGGAGTTAGAAATTAAAAGGGAAGAATACACTTGGCATTGTTTGAGCTGAAAGAACTGAAGAAAACATTCAAGCCTCAACTTGCAGTACTCTGAGAAAAATATTAAATGATGCAGGAAGCAACAGAACAAGATGGAAGGAATACACAGTCACTGAACCAAAAAGAACTGGTCAATATTCAACTATTTCAGGAGGTAGCATATACTCAAGAACTGATGGTATTAAGGGAAGAAGTCCAAGCTGGACTGAAGGTACTGGTGAAAAATAGAGCTCCAAGAAATTGACAGAATGAATACCCATTGAGATATTTCAACAAATGGATGGAACCATGGAAGTGCTCACTTGTCTATGCCAAGAACTTTGGAAAACAGCTACCTGGGCCAACCAACTAAGAGTGATCCAAAGAAAGATGATCCAATAGAATGTAGAAGTTATTGAACAATAACATTAATATCACATGTAAGTAAAATTATGCTGATGATAATTTAAAAACAGGTGCAGCAGTACATTGATAAGGACTACAGAAATTCAAGCTGGATTCAGAAGAGGACATGGAAGAAAGGATATCATTGCTGATATCAGATGTCCTAGCTGAAAGCAGAGAATGCCAGAAAGATACTTATGTTTTATTGACTATGCAAAAGCATGAAACTGTGTGGATCATACCAAATTATGGATAACACTGAGAAGAATGGAAATTCCCAAACATTTAATTGTGATCATGAGAAACTTGTACATAGACCAAGAGGCAGTATTTTGAACAGAACAAGATACATGGTTTAAAGTCAGGAAGAGCGTGTGTCAGTGTTGTATCCTTTAAACATACTTATTTAATCTGTATGTTGTTGTTATGTGCCGTCGAGTCGGACCCAACTCATAGCGACCCCTCCTTGGGTTTCTGAGGCAGTATCACTATGGAAGTAGATTGCCCCATCTTCCTTCTGAGGAGTGGCTGGTGGGTTTGAACCACCAGCCTTCTGGTTAGCAGTCACGTGCCTTAGGCACTATGCCACCAGAGCTCCTTTAATATGGGAAGCAAATAATCCAAGAAGCTGGACAATATGAAGAAGAACACGGCATCAGGATTAGAGGAAGATTCATTAAGAACCTGTGAACATTTACATTAGGTAGATACACACCTTGGAGAGATCAATCAGGGGAGAATAGAAGGGCTGTGTATGCACAGGGAGACAGCTTGGGGAAGGACACAGGGAAGAAGTTGCTTTGGGGAGAAAGTGGGAGGAGAGCTGTTGCACTGTGGGAGATTGCAGTCAATGTCATGAGACAAAGTGCATGTGAACTGCTGTATGGAAGATGAATTTGCTCTGTAAACTTTCACTCAAATTACAATAAAATTAAAAAAGAAAAAAAGAACCTATGATATGCAGATGACACAACCTTGTTTGCTGAAAGTGGAAAGGATTTCGGTCATTGAGTAATGAAGATTTAAGTATGGATTACACCTTAACATGAATAAAACAAAAATCCTCACAACTGGACCAATAAGCAACATGATAAACAGAGAAAATCAAGGGTTTCATTTTACTTGGATCCACATTAATAATCATGGAAGCAGTAGTTAAGATAAAAGGATGCATTGCATTGGGCAAATATGCCACAAAAGACTTCTGTAAAGTGTTAACAAACAAACAAACAAACAAACAAACAAAAAAACCAAAGATGTCACTTTGAGAAGTAAGGTGCAGCTGACCCAAGCTGTTGATTTTCAGTTGCCTTAATAAGCATGTAAAAGCCGGACAATGCATAAGGATGACCAAAGAAGAATACATGAATTTGAATTAATAGTGTTGACAATGAATACTGAATACAGCCATGGACTGCCAGAAGAACAAACAAATCTGTCTTGGAAGAAGTGCAGCAAGAATGCTCCTTAGAAGTGAGGATGGTGATATCTCATCTCACGTACTTCGGACATGTTATTATAGGCACCAATCTCTGAAGAAAGATATCACCATTACACTTGATAATTTAGACAGCCAGTGAAAAAGAGGAAGAATCTCAAAGATATGGATTGACACAATGGCTGCAACAGTGGGATCAAGTATGGCAATGATTTTGAGGGTGCTGCAAGACTGGGCAGTATTTTGTTCTGTTGTACACAGAGCCGTTGTGAGTAAGAATCAATTTGAAGGCATCTAAAAGCAAAAGTAAAGTTCTGTGTGGACATGCATTATACAATGTACATATTAACTGATCTAGCATGTTTCTCCTTCCTCTCTTCTTCCTTTCTGTCCTCAGGATTAGGTGTAGTTATACACATGGATATGGTACTTTTATGTTGCTAGTTCTAGAACTACAGCAATCTTTATCACATATGACTGTATCATTAAAGTGACTTTTAAATACACACTCAATTCAGAATAATAAAATTTGAAGGCAAGAATACTCTTTGGAAACCTACAAAAATGGAAGAACATACCATGCTCTTAGATAGGAAGAATGAACATTGTGAAAATGTCAATACTACACAAAGCAATCTATAGATACAATGCAATCCCAATCCAGATTCCATCAACATTTTTTAAGGAGACAGAAAAACCAATCATGAATTTTATATGGAAAGGAAAGAGACTATGAATAAATAAAGCACTACTAAAGAAGAACAACAAAGTAGGAAGACTCACACTTCCTGATCTCAAAACCTACTCTACAGCCATAGTAGTCAAAACAGCTTGGTATTGGTACAATGACAGACACATAGACCAACGGAACAGAATTTAGAACCCAGAAATAGATCCATCTACTTATGGACAGCTGATCTTTGACAAAGGGTCAGAATCTATCAAATGTGGAAAAGACAGTTTCTTCAACAAATAGTGTTGGCAAAACTAGATATATATTTGCATAAAAATGAAACAGGATCCATGTCTCAAATCATAACAAAAACTAACTCAAGATAGATCAAACACCTAAGTGTAAAACCTAAAACTATAAAGATCATCAAAGATAAAATAGGGATAAACTTAGGGGCCCTAATTTATGATATAAATAGACTATTAAACATAATAAAAAATGCACAAACAGCAGACGATAAACTTGATGAGTGGAACCTTCTAAAAATTAAATTCTTATGTGCATCAAAATACTTCTCCAAAAGAGTGAAAAGAGAACACACTTATTGGAAAAATATTTGGCAATGACATATCTGGCAAGGGACTTATCTCCAAAATTTATAGAAAACTTCAGCACCTCAACATCAAAAAGATAAACAATCTAATTAATAAATGAGCAGAGGACACGAACAGACACTTCACCAAAGAAGATATTCAGGCAGCCAAAAAACTAATGAAGAAATGCTCATGACCATTAGCCATTAGAGAGACGCAAATCAAAACAATAATGAGGTATTATTTCACCCCAGCAAAGTTCAATAAGTTAGAAAACAGCAAATGCTGGTGAGGGTGTAAAGACAGATTGAACTCTCATACATTGCTGGTAGGACTTTAACATGGTACAACCACTGTGGAAAAGAGTATGGCACTTCCTTAGGAAGTTGAAAATAGAAATACCCATTTGATCCAGTGATCCCACTACTAGATATATACCCTGAAGAAGTGAGAGCCAGGCCAAGAATAGATAGATACACACTCACAATCATTGTATCACTAGTTGCAATAACAAAGGAGATAGAAACAACCTAAGTGCCCATCAACAGATGAATGGATAAACAAAACATGATATACACACACAACGGAATACTATGCAACATTAAACAGTAATGAAGAATCTGTGAAACATCTCATAATGTGGATGAACTTGGAGGACATTATGCTGAGTGAAATAAGTCAATCACCAAAGGACAAATACTGTGAGTCCACTATTTTAAAAACCCAAGAAAGTTTAATACATGGAAAGAAACATTCTTTGATGCTTACCAAGGGTGACAGGGGAGAGGAGAGGAGGGAAAATCACTAAGTAGGTAAGAGATATGTATTAATATGGATGAGGGAAAGGCAATATACAAATAGTGGGTAACCAGCAAAATATCACTGAGGAAATGGAAGATATGGAGAGATGCATTAGAGTCAGAGACAACAAAGGTAAACATTATTACATACATAATCCTGCATTATCAGTAATAACAAACATTAATCTATGGGTAGATACATAGGTAGACAGGCCCGATGATCAGGTATGGGTAGGTAAATGAGACTATACCCACAGCAATAGATTTGGAAGATGATATTTCTATGGAAGTATATATATGAGCTGTCTGTCAAAATGTTCATGTATACAGTAGCCCTAACAGGTAAATATATAAAAACTTCTTAGTCATAACCAACACCTTGAGGGAGTGGGTTGTTGGGCCTACAAGGTCAGGACCATAATCATGGAGAATATCAAGGTCAATTGGCATAACATAGTCCACAAATACATTGTTCTACATCCTACTTTGGTGAGGATCTTTGGTGCGGTCTTAAAAGCTTGTGAGTGTTCATCTAAGGTACAAATATTGGTCTCTCCTCATCTGAAGTAAAGAAAAGAGAAGAAAATCAAAGACACATGGAAACAACTAGTCCAAGGGACTAGTGGACCATATGAACTTTAGCCTCTATGACCCTGAGACCAGAAGAACTAGATGGTGCCCAGCTACCACTGTCAACCACTCTGAAAGGGATCACAATAGAAGATCCTGGAAAATGTGGGAGAAAAATGTGGAACAAATCTCAAAATCATAAAAAAGATGAGGCTTGCCGGTCTAATAGAGATTAGTGAGACCCCCAAGGCTATGGCCCTTAGATAGCCTTCCAGTCTGGAACTGAACTCACTGCCATGGCTCACCTTTTGGCCAAACGATAGTATAAAATGGCTTAGGAGGTGAACAATAACACCAGGAAAGTATGGATTTCTTAGAACAATCAAACATAAGAGATCAAAAAGGCAGCATGTCCAGGGGTAAAGCTCCGAAGGCAGGAATAGACAGGAAGGAAGAAAAAGGGAGATGATAACCACAGAGAGGAAGTGGAAAGAGTGCTGTTACACTGTGGAGATTAACATCAATGTCACAAAACAAAATGTGTGTGAATTGTTGAATGGAAAACAAATTTCCTCTGTAAACTTTTACCCAAATCACAGTAAAAAGTTGATGAAATAAAATAACATAAAAAAAGAATACTCTTAGGCCAAAATGAACCATTTAACATATGGGTTCTTCTTAGTGAACAATGTCTTTGTTTCCATTCTGCTGAATTCAACTCAGTGGATAAAGTTTCGGAATTTTTTTTAAAGTTCTATTGATAAAACTGTATTTGGCAATGCATCACTATATCCACCGTACCTTGATGTGAAATTCAGAATATTCTGTCATTTTTTTAATGTTAAAATGAACTAAAATGGAAGATAACTAGTTCCAAGACTATATCACACCACAACCCAGCAAATCAGATAAAAATAAGCCACTGATTCTTACGCAAACTAGGAAGGAAAATGAAAACCACTCACTGGAAAATCTATCTCTGAATTAATAAGGGACCTAATTTGTACACTAATAGCAGCAGCAGCAAGCACTTACTGAGAACTTCTAAGTGCCAGGAACTGAAGTAAGTGCTTTATTGGTTATATGTTTTCATTTAATCATTAAAATAATCTTTGCAGGGTATGTTTTATTGTCCTCAGTTTGCATATGAGGAAACTGAGGCTTAAGTAGATTCAGTAATTTGTCCAGTAAGTCAGGATTCAAATCCTTGCATCATTACAAAATGTTCAGTATACTTTAAATGGATGGTAAAATATGGTAGTGTATCCAAGTGGCAAAGTATTCTAGAGACGTGCAAGGGAAAAACTGATATTCTCGCACATCTCTCTGGGGCAGGAACCTCTAACATTGGGAGTGGTGGTGCTGAAAGGCTACACAGAAAGTTTTCTGTTTCATGGCACTTTAAGTAATATAAATTACAATGTTCACTTACTGAGAATACTACTGGGAAAATGGGGCTGGGCAGGGTTGGTGGCACCACCCCAGAATTTAAATTTACCATTTTCCAGCTATGTGAAACTGGGTAAGTTATTTAATCTCTTCACACCTTAGTCTCTTACATCATAAAATGAAAATAAGAATACCAAACGATACAGATTTGTTTGGGCAACTGAATGGCATTTTTATAGCACCAATACAAAGCCTGACACATATTTAGGCATTAAACAAATGCTAGTTCCCTATTCCCTTCTGTACTTAAATAAGTTTTACTGAAATTTTCATATGTTAAAGAAGTTATTACTAAGTTTTTTGTCCAGGTTTTTCAACTGTTGGGTTCCTTGATTGTGTTACTTTTTTTTGTTTGCATTCATTATAGTGCAGAAAACACTCTATATATGGATGTGTGATAAATTTTGATGGAGTATTAGGAAGAACATGGCATAGGGATCAAAAGACATGAGCCTGAGTCTTGGCTCTAGCATTTATCCAGTGAATGATATTGCACAGGCTGTTTGCAAAGGTCCCATTTCCTTTGTAGGTAGATCTATCTTTCTGGCTTCAAGATGTCTTTTTTCTTTGGTGTACTGAAGTTTGACTATGATGTGCCCAGGTATATATTTGTTTATTATTTTTTAAAACATTATTTAGAATGTTAGGTTTCCTGAATCTGAGGATTTGTGTATTTCAACAATTTTAGAAAATTTTTAGCTAGTCTCTCTGCCACACTTCTCCTCAATGTACTTCCAGTCTACTGGATTGGATTAATCATAATCCTTGATTCATGACACACTCTCATCATGTATGTGATCCATACATGATGGATACATTTTATTTATATGTTTATTTTTTGACTAGTTGTTTTTATAACTTTATAAGCATCCATGAATTCATCACCCCAAACAAAAGCTAGAGCTTTTTCAATAACCTTCATCTTCATACTCATAAGGTACCTTCTACCAACCCTCCTCTGCCATCTCCCACTCAAGGTAACCAGCAATGATAACAAATATCATTATTGTTTGGGAGATGATATTTCTATGTAAGTATAGGGAGCTCTGGTGGTGTAGCACCTAAGGCATTTGACTGCTAACCAGAAGGCTGGCAGTTCAAACTCACCAGCCACTCCTTGGAAAGAAGGTTGGGCAATCTTCTTCGTAGTGATAGCACCTCAGAAACTCAAGGAGGGGTCGCTATGAGTCGGGTCCAACTCCACGGCAGTGAGTTTGGTTTTTGGTTTATATGTAGCCTTGGAGAGTTATATGTACCATTTATTTTTAATTTCACACACAAAAAATATATTATCCATAATCTTTTCCTATTTATATTGTTACTTCAGGAGCTCTGGTGGTGTAGTGCCTAAGGCATTTGACTGCTAACCAGAAAGCTGACAGTTCAAACCCACCAGCCACTCCTCAGAAGGAAGATTGGGCAGTCTGCTTCTGTAGTGATACCACCTCGGAAACCCAAGGAAGGGCTGCTATGGGTTGGATCCAGCTCGAAGGCAGTGAGTTTTTTTTTTTTTTTTTTTGGTTTATTGTTAACTCTCACCACTGTAGTTCTCTTGCTTGGGATGTGTGATACAATACTCCAGTGTGTGAATATACTACAATTTATTCATTTGCCCTTCCACTGATGACCATTTTGGTTGATTCTAGGTTTTCACTATGATGAACAGTGCTACTATGGACATTCTGCTGTGAATTCTTTGAATACTGCCTTCTTCTCATTCTTTCTTTTATCTCCTTCTAGAACTCCAATTCGATGTATGTTTGAACTTCTCAAGCTATGATCTCAAACATTTTCTTTCAGAGCTTTATTCTGGTTATTTATTCATTTTACTATGTTGTTGTTGTTATGAGTCGGACTTGACTCATAGCGACCCCTCCTTGGGTTTCTGAGTCAGTATCACTACGGAAGTAGATTGCCCAACCTTCCTTCCGAGGAGTGGCTGGTGGGTTTGAACTGCCAGCCTTCTGGTTAGCAGTCAAGTGCCTTAGGCATTACAGATTTTCCAATTCATCAATTCCTTATTCAGCTACATCTACTCTGCTCCACTGAAATTTTTTTTATTACACTGATTGTATTTCTAGAAGTTACACCTCCTGCCCCACAAATCAGCTCGTTCTTTCTTGCTCAAATTGACAATTTTCCCTTTTATTTCTGAAATTATTAAACATTTTATTTTTGTGTCTGACAATTCCATTATCTTATCTTTAGAGGTCTAATTTCACTATCTGCTATTTCTCCTGGCTCTCAGTAGTGGTAATTTCCTTGTGAGCTTTTCATTTTTCTTGGAACTGTATCTGAGGGAATTACTTAAGGCCTGGGTTGAACTTGCATTTTTCCAGAAATGATTTATGTTTGCTTCTGCTAATTTTCTCTGGGGTACTACTTATCCAGGACAATAAAATTCTGTACTGAAGGTTTTTCATTATACATATGTAGTATAAATTCAGACCTCACACTCGAATGAGGGCAGGTTTGTAATCGTGTATTCTAAAGACAGACACTCCATCCCCTTCCATTTAGTACTAAGGTCAATACAAGATAATTTCCTTCTATACCCTTCCAAACACTGGGTTTATTTCTAGTAGACCCTTAGACTGAGAGTACAGAATTTTGTAGTACCAATCTTAGCATTGGGAGTGTCCTAAGCATTGTTGCCTGCTTTCCAGGCCTTCTTCAGCCACTGTGATGGAGGCTCAAGATCTCTAGAGTTTGAATGAAACCCTTAAGATGAAAGCTAGTTCTTATACTCATTTTCCTTCCCTCACTTCATTTTGTAGCCTCTGTGGATTCTTTCCTTTCATTTCTTTTGGGAATATGTTTAAAACATATTTCATATATTTTATTCAGAATTTTAACTATAATTGGGAGGGTCAATTGGGTTATCTTGTCCATCATCTTGTTGAAAACAGAAGTCTATCTGTTCCCATTTCAACATTCATTTCTCATTCCAACAGCTTCTTTGCTTCCAGTCCTATATCCTAATATATTTGCTCACTTCTAATAGAGTAAACACTATTAGAAAAATATAAAGTTGATCCTATGTTTAACATTCTTCTGTGCCTCCATAGAACTCTAAGGTCAACACTCTGCTCCACTGAATTTTTTTTTTTTTTTTATTACAGTGATTGTATTTCATTTCGAGAAGTTACACCTCCTTAGGATAAAATATAAACTCAGGATAAAATTTAAACTCCTATCCATGGTATAGCAGGCCCAGGAAGATTTGTCATCTGTCTACTACCCCATTCCTATCTTGCCTCGGGCCCTCTGCACACCTTCATACATACTTCACATAGTCATAGCCATCTACTTTCACTTTCTCCCAGTACATTCTCATTTCTCTCAATCTTTACATATACTATTCCTCTGCCTGTATCCATCCACTCTTCCTCTGACCTCTCCCAGCTTCTTATAAATACCCTTGGTGTTACTACCTCTTCAAAGGATTTTCTGATCCACATCTTTGCTTGCCAGGAAAACACAATTAGGTCTCCTCATCTCATCTCTATTTCCTAATGTAACTATTAAGCAGTTATCAAAACCAAACCTGTTGCTGATGAGTCAATTCTGACTCAGGGTGACCCCATGTGTTACAGAGCAGATCTGCTCTGTAGAGTTTTGTTGGCTGTAATCTTTAAGGAAGCAGATTGGTAGGACCTTCTGTAGCATGCTGGAGGGGTTCAAACTTCCAACCTTTAGCCACCTTGCTACCAGAGTTCCCTTTAGGATAGTAGTCAAGTGAAAACCATTTGCACTACCCAGGGACCACCTTTATCATATGTGATAAAAAAAAATATTTTCTTATCAGTCTTCCTATTAGACTAGGAGCTCCTTGAAACACTTCTTGCTATATACCCAGCACTGAACACAGTGCCTGATACATGCTACCAGAGCTCCTAACTAAATGTCAGTGAAATGAATAAATGAATGAAGTGGGCACAATTATACTCAGAAATTTAGTAAACTTGGGAAGGAAGATTTATTCTAACGGTTAACAGAGGAATGTATGTGTGCATGCATGCATGCATGCATATGTGTTACGGTGTGTGTTTTAGATGATCTGTGCTTTATGATCATGCACAATTTCATGACTTTCATCAATAAAGAAAACCAAGAGTTAACTTTCCACTGACTCTGCTGTATAGATTTTGAAATGCCGATCTACTATCATACCACCTCAAATGCCTTTGGAATCAATCAGTAAGAAGAATGATAGTGCTTAGTTCTCATAAAACGAAAAATACCAAACCTGCCATCAAGTCAATTCTGACTAACAGAGATCCTTTAGGATAGAGTAGAACTGTTCCACAGGGTTTCCTAGGCTGTAAATCTTTAAGGAAGCAGACTGCCACATCTTTCTGCCTCAGCACAGTTAGTAGGTTCAAACCACTGACTTTGTGGTTAGCAGCCAAATGCTTTAATCCCTGTAACACCAGAGTTCCTAGGAAGCTTTACTTCACAATTGTCTGAGTACTGTTTTGCCTTCTATTATTATTTTCTCTAGCATAATCAATTCCCCAGACTGAAGAAATCTCAAATAAGAAATCAAGATACAGCTGAAAGAATATTTTTTGAGAAACAAACATTTTTAAATGTGATGAAACTAAAGTTTGCTGTTTAGTTCCTCTCTCTGAAATGGAAATAATTATTAGGGTCTCAGGCTAATACCTATGAAGAGTTTGGAAAGGGAATTCTTATTCTCTCTATGAATATAATTATGTTTTCTTTTCTAAGCTGTATTTTAAAAGAATGCCAGTTTAGCAAAAGGTCTTGGCACATCAGATTTGGACATGAGAGTCCACACATTAGTTATCAACAAACAATGGAATAAAACCTTTACTGGCTATAAAATACGAAAATATTATTTAAAAAAGTTTTCTGAAAGCTTTCAGTATGAGTATTAATCCCACATGAACTTAGACAGTGGGATATAATTGAAAGATTGGTAACTTTAGAAAAACTAATTTTGTAATATGTCCACTTATATCCTTTTGTGGATGTGCACATGTGAGCACACATACACACATGTGAACCACAGAATACAGAATTCTTATGATGATTTTTTCCCAAAATTTAAACCATCAGCCATTAATATTTTGAAGTAATTCTTAGACCATTTCCAGTTTGAGCTTAGTCTCATCATAAAAAAAAATACTGTGAGAAAGGCAAACAAACTGCATAGATTCCATTTGGCAAATCAGGAGCCTGTAGATCTGACTGTGGTTCAGCCTCTGGCGCCATCAGTTGGGCCCAAAATCAAAAGCTGTGGAAGGAGGTAATTAGCAGGAACTCTCAACCACTCAGTTGGCAACAAGAGACTTCTTATAGCCACTGGGAAAGTGGGTGGGAAGGGGTTCAGAAATATTCTCTAAAATAACATTTCTCCTTTAGAATGGATGCTTGTAATTATAGAGCTATTTTCATGGAGAAAAAGATCACGTTCATGCATACTGATGCATTTTTAAGGTGTCAATATTTAATGGGAGAGTTCAACCATTAGCAAGGACAATCTTTACATCTTCTTATTCACTTGGAAGATAAGGTGAGAAGACAACATTAACACCTTCTAGCCAACTCACAAAGGTAAAAGGGGAGCGTGACCTGGGCACAGCGACCACCAACAATTCTTGGCAAAAAAGGGTGCAATTCTCCATTCCATTAACTCTAGCAGAAATTAAACCAAGGGGAGGCATTTTGCCAAAGCAATGAAAATATAATTATGTAGGTCACAGTCAGAGGATAGAGTTCTTTGAATTTTGCCTGGCCAGGCTGTTGATTTCTTAAACTTGAGCATTAAATGGAAAGAAATTGGCCACGTTCAAGCCGCTAGATTTGGCCATAGATGTGATCATTTACAGATGAAGGCAAAGCAGCCCCAAAGTGAAAAGAAGATGAGAAGACTGTGTACCAAATTGACCAGCTGAAGGAAAGTTTATATTTTAAAAAAACAATCACTTGGTCAGTGACTCACGGGGAAAGAATTCTTAAGCTTTCTTCAGGGAAACCCCAGTAAATAACATGTATAATAAAATGGAGATGGTGTTGTCTGTTCTGTTGGGCCGTTCAGTCCACATAATAAACCATTTGGCAAAAAAAGGAACATTCTGAACACAGTTCTCTCTGGGAAACCCCAAAACAGCAAGGACTACTGTGGCTTCCTTACAATTTTACAGAATATTTTGAATCTCAGATACTCATATGAAATAAAAACTTGGATGAAATGTAGAAAAAAAAAATCTGCTTTTTGTTATAGGGTTGAGGATTTTTCAGTCAGTTGCTTCCATGATTCACACAGCACTCCTCTCCTCTGAAACACAAAACCACGTATCATAAAAACCTGTACTGGCTTGAGTAATTTCTCCTGCTCTGTCCTGAGGAGAAGCAACTGTTCTACGTGTGCCCCACACGACATACAAGTGAATGAAAAGTTCTCGGCCTGCATCAATTTACTGGAATGTGGTGTAAATCATATACTTTAAAAGAGATCTGGAGTCCTACTTTTTTTTAAAGTGGGGTTTAACTGACATAATCTATAATAGTTTCAGTTCCTCTCTTTTTAATTAGCAAAAGCTTTTGTGATTTTGTTGTTTTGGTCTCTAAGAACATCGTGCAAGGAAAAAAAGGTTGAGCAAAATAAAATGTGCTCTAAATGATTAAAGAAAGCCCTGTTTGTTGGGCATAGGAATGGTCAAAGTTCACTATTCCCCAACCCCCCACCCAGAATGCTTTGTTCAAGCCACACGGTGTCTAATCAGCATGTCTTTAGATTATTTTATGATAATTAAAATTATGGTTAGTTTCAGAGGTTAATGTATACACGTGCATGTGGCTTCAAAGGCTTCCTAAATTACTGGCTGAGCCCCCTCGCCTTAGGCAGGCCTGATCTGTGATAAAACTGACCACATTAAACCGAGTTCATTGCTATGACATTTTTTTTACTCAATGGGCAAAATACATTCTGGAGATTTTGAAAATAAATTCCCATTTTAAAACACTCATTCAGGATCCATCCTGAAAGATTAGGAAAAGAAAAAAAAAAAAAAAAGGGAAAGGAAGATTGTAAAATGAACAAAGGAACCAGCTCATATCAGAAAAAATATTATTGAGATTACTCAGAGGCAACAGGTAAAGGACAGAACAAAACTGAGAGAGATCATGACTTCTACAATATTCTTTTTTTTTTTCTTTTTCACTTTTACAACATTCTGGTAGAATATTTTTCATTCTGTTTTGTAAACTACATTTTTCATTTTTTTTTTTTTAACTACAGAAATATTTCAATACATTGATTTAGTGAGAGGAAAACTTACAGGGAAAAAAAAAATCAATGAAAAGCGGTTAATACAATTTCTTCTCCACTTTGTGTTGACCAGATTGCAAAGCGTACAATGAGCATTCAATGTTCGTCAAAGACTGTAATTAGGAAAAACTCTCAGTGGTCAACATAAACCTTGCTGGCAATGGCTGTGCAGCAGCCGTGAATGGGAGCGGGAAAGGAGACAGATCTTCAAAATGTGAGCAAAAAGGAGTTGGGAGCAGCAATGGGGACAGAGTGGTGCTTCTCCTGTAGAGTAGAGGCTATCAATCCACAACTTATACCAGGGACTGTGTCTACCCACATCTGATTCTGTTCATATATTAAATTCTTAAGATGGATCTAACCCAAAGAATTGGGAAGGGTCTACTTTTCATTTGCATCATCATCTATCTATTCCTTGGTTCAGGCCCTCACCACTTTTCTACTTACTATAAGAATCTCCTGACTGGTCTCCTGGCCCCCATTAAATTCATCTTCACACTGCTGCTAGACAAAACAACCTGAAACCCCACTCTGACCATTCATATCTACTCAATAGAAGCAGGGTGAAGAACAATGTTCTGGGTGACCTGATCCTTTGCCTGCTGTCTGGACACACTCCTGACTTCAATGAATCAGATGTCACTGAACTGGGATGCCTTCCCCACCCATGACTCAGGTTGCCAGGTCCAACTCCTTTATGAGCCATTAAACCACAAACATACTTTTTGATCATCCTTTACTGAAATTTTCTGTTAGGTAGTGAGCTTGCTAAAGACAGAAAATGACTTCTTTGTATTCTTAGCATCTAGGAGGTGCTTAATAAAGGCTTGTTGAATAGAAGTGATGTGAAGTGAGAGAAATAATGTTGGTGTTGTTATGTGCCATCGAGTCGGACCCGACTTATAGCGACCCCTCCTTGGGTTTCCGAGGCAGTATTACTATGGAAGTAGATTGCCCCATCTTCCTTCCGAGGAGTGGCTGGTGGGTTTGGACCGCCAGCCTTCTGGTTAGCAGTCAAGTTCCTTAGCCACTATGCTACCAAGCTCCCATTCTTAGCATCTAGCAGGTGCTTAATAAAGGCTTGTTGACTTGAACTGATGAGAAGTGAGAGAAATAATAAGTGATGTCAAATTACGACAGACAGGAAAAACAGGGTTGACTTATGAAAGAAGCCTAGCCTTATGCTTCCCTCGCTTATCAGGGACTGGGAGGTTACCTGGAAAAACCTAGGCAGGTACACTGGCTTCCTAAAGTGGGGGAAGATTCAGGAAGCTGTTGCCTCCACATGTGTCTAAACACCAAGTGTTTGTTTCACCTCTGGTGCTTTGACCTCTAAGCATAGGATGGCAAAAATCTATTGCAAACAACACTATTTTGATGGAGCAGATATCCTGCCAAGCTGGGGAACCACTGGTTCCTGACCAGGTGACTAATTGTCTATTGTTTATAACAGTGCAAGGGTGATTGACAGAGATGAGGTCACTAAGGCAGTATGAGCTAATGTAAATGTTCCAGAAATAGATTGTTGGGAAAAGAGATAGAAATAGATAAAACAGTTTGGGTGAACATTTTTAAGAAAAGTGTCTTCACCCTGTCACCTTCCCCTAAAGGCACCAAATACAAGTATCTAATACGAAGTTAGGAAAGCAATTTAGTTGGACACAGACTCTAAAATACCAAAACATAAAAGTCTTTTACTCATTGAAAAGGCGAAACTTAACATACCAAAATATGACCAAATATCTCACAACCAGAGGTTGCCCCCAACTCTCCTTCAAAAGTAATCAAACTATTTTCCATTTGTAAAAACAAATGTCAATGAACATTGTGGTCAAACTTGGCAGAGGACAAAGTATGGAAATGGCCAATGAAAGAAAATGTGAATATAATTTTTAATAAGTTAAAGAATAATTCTAAAAAGCAAAAAGTTTTTTAAAATTTAATAAAACAACTTTGTACTTGTACAGATATGCTTTCTACTACTTACATGTACCAAGTTCAGATCTACTCTCATTCTGGAATTAGAACCAAAGCAAAGTACTGGTTATATACTTAGGCTCATCCGAAAAACTCCCTGAAGGTTTTTCAGAGCTGTTTAGCACAAAGAAATGATAATGACTTCCTGAACAAACAAATATACAGAAAAAAGTGAACTGGCTATGCACTCTCAGGGCACACCCCGTAGCCAGTGGCTGCTCTGATCATATGTCATGAAGAAATATCTTAGACTTCTACAGACCATTCCTTTAACTTCAGGACTGCCAAGAGTCCTTTTCAAGAAACTGAATGATTCCCCACAATGAGTGTCAGAGCTGTGAACAGAATCCATTCACAGGCTCCCACTTACAGGCAAAATTATTTGCTATTGCTCACAGCTGACAGGGACTTGGGATTGTGTGATTAGAAAGCTGAATTTCTCCTTTCAGAAATCCCAGACTTCGGCATAATTCTTCCCATTACCCCAATCTGCCTCAGTAAAGTAAGAGGCTGTGGATTTAAAATCTTCCATTAAGGTAGCAGAAGGGAAGCACAACTAGTGTGTATAACTTATACTACAGCTGTTCTCTCCTGGTGCCCAGGGAAGTAATTTCAAAATTTTAGAAGTTATCCAAATCATTTTGGTAGCTTGTTTAAAATATATATTCCTCAGCTCCATCACCAGATATTCTAAGTCAGAAGGACTAGGGAGTAGTCTAGGGATTTGCATTTTTAACCAGCACCTTGAGGAATTCTGATGTAAATCAGATGGGCCACTTTGAGAAAACCTGAGCTAGGGGCTGGCCAAAGTCCTTTTGCCCTTTTTGCAAGAGTGATTGGTATTGAACACTGATACTGAAAGATAGTAACAGTTGATTTAAAAAAACTGGAGGAGGGGCATTTGATCAAGTAAGTCAGCAACTGAAACATTAAACAAAAATTGCATTTTATTTCAATTCTTTTAAAAAATTTTTAAAATGCTAATATACTCTATCTTATCAAAACACAATGTAACCAATGCTTTAATGATCAAATCTCTTTTACCTTCTTGTTTATATAGGCTAGGCATACTTTACTGTTATAGAACTTTTATCTTAAAAAATGTAAATGCAGAGGAGTACTGAGTATGGTAATCTGTAATTCCTAGGTGGAAGTGATTTAGTAGGCAGGTATATCATAATAGCAGTGTTCAGGGAAGGCTGGAGCAACAATGGGATGCCATGAACACACTATGAATGGAAAAGCCAGGCAGTAGCTCAGCAATAGAGAGCCCAATTGATGTCCTATCAGGGCACGATCAAATAGTAAGTTCTTGGGAGTCAGAACAACTAATGGGTCCAGAATCAGGACACTTTGGCAAAGCTTAAAAGACCATGCGAGTATAAATAATAATAATATTGAATATAGCCAACATCTTTTGAGAAGGTAACTTGTTCCCTGCATTGTTCTACACACTTCACATGTATTAACTCATTTAACCTTTGTGAGGGAAGAATTATCTCAAAGCTCCCTTAACAAATGAAGACAGAAGCTCAAAGTGACTTACTTGTAGAAAGTTACTCATTTATTAAATGGTTTGAGCTCAGACTGGCACTTTTAAACTCTGTACTCCTTGGAAGGAAGGTTGGGCAACCTACTTCCGTAGTGATACCGCCTTGGAAACCCAAGAAGGGGTTGCTACGGGTCGGGTCCAACTCGACAGCACGTAACAACAACAACAACAACAACAACACTTCTTTATCCCTGTAATCAGATGGGTAAATAGGTTGGCAGTTAAAGGACACTGTCAGAGAAGCAGTGCCCCCCCCCCAAAAGATACTAGAATAAAAATATAGATGAGAGATGTTATGGGTTGAATTATGCATTCCCCTCCTCCACAATATGTGTTATAATTCCTGATCTCTATGCTTGTGGTTATAATTTCATCTGGCGATAGGTTGTCTGTTATGTCAATGAGGCAGGATTAGTATAAAGTGTATCTTGAGTCAATTTCTTTTGAAAGAGATCAAACAAACAAGCAGAGAAGAGAGGGGGAAAAATACATGCTAAGCAACATGAAACTCGTCCAGCTGCAGAAGGTCAGAAGTGACAAGGACCTTCCTCCAGAGCCAACAGAAAGAGAAAATCTTCCTCTAAAGCCAACACCCTGAATGCAGACTTCTAGCCACCTAAACTGTGAGAAAATATATTTCTGTTTGTTAAAGCCATCCACTTGTGGTAGTTCTCTCATATTAGCACTAGATAACTAAGATAGCAGAGTAGAAAGCTCCATGATCCCCCCTATTCCTATGGAGAAAGGAAAAAAAAGCAGAAGATGACAGTGCTTGGAGACAATTTTCTTAATGGTGCGTCGAACACCATCCTTACCCTTGCTCTGCAGCTGACTGGAGGCAGCCACATTTCAGCTTGGGAGATTGGACCCTGGTTCTGGAATGAGCAGAGAGCTCTTTATTAATAGGAATGGTGTTTGTCTGCCCAAATCAGGTGAGTGACTATTTAAAGGACAAAAGCAAAGTACATCTCTCTGTTTTATCCATCTTAGAAGTTACTGAGGTACAATGCTGGTCATGGCCTGGGGCACTGTAGGGTGAACAAAGGAGCCCATGGTAGTTTGAAACAATGGAGGGTGAAAGAGATGCCAGCTGGAAAACTCCAGAGAAAGAATTTCCTCAGGGAATTGGGACACTTAAAGACTCTAAATATGTTTAATTCAGAAAGCCATATGCATGCCCAAGACAAGACATATGCCCAGAAAAACCTGAGGTGATCCTAAACTTTCTTCTGAGGCAGATCTCCCAGCTCAATGTAAGCTTATGTCAGAATTGCTCTAGTATAGAGCTAGTCCACAAAGACACAAACACTGCAAGAATCTTTCTTCCCTTCGATGGTTTTTCCTCTATTTTTTGGGGGAGGGTGGATTTGGAAAAAGTCACTAAGCTAAAAGCCATCAGTAACAAAAAAAAAAAAAAAAAAAAAGAGAGAGAGAGAGAGGAAAGGAGAAAGGAAGAGAAATGAAGAAACGAAGGAAAGAAGAAAGGAAGGAGAAAAAAAACTAGCAAACTCTGAGGAAGATGGAAAACCTGAGTTCTAGAACTACCATATATTATTTCAATGTCCCATTTTCAACAAAAAATTAGAAGACATTCAGATAAATTGTTAAGGATGGCCCATTCAAAGGAACAAAATAAGCCAACAGAAGCTTTGAAGAATACTAGATGTCTTCCTACTAGGTACAGATAGTAAAACAACTGTTTTAATTATACCCAAAGAACTGAAGGAAAATAAAAACAAAGAACTAAAAGGAATCAAGAAAATAATATAAGAACAAAATGAGAATATTAACAGAGAGTTACAAATTATAAAAGAGTGAGGGTAAGAGCATTTCTGCAGAATTGATTTGGTTGTGGTTTAATTATTCGTCATTGAAAGGAATAATACTTTTCTGGTAATATGGAAGAAAAAAAAAAGAAACTAAACACAAATTCTGGATAAACCAAACAAATTCTATTAAAAGCAGAAAAAGTGAAATTAAAAATTCATTAAAGAGGCCAACAGCAGGTTTGAGCTAATAGAAGGGAAAAAAATGAGTGAATTTGAATAAAGGACAAATGAAATAATGCAATTTGAAGAAAAGAAAAAGAAAAACTAAGGAAAAATGAACAGAGCATGAGAGAACTATGGGGCAACATTAAACAGAATAATACACACATTATAGAAGTCTCACAAGGAGAGGAGATAGAGCAGAAAGAAAGTTTAAAGAAATAACGAACCAGGGGTAGGAAGGGAGAGGAGAGAAAATCACTACTAGATAGTAGACATGTATTACTTTGGGTGAAGGGAAGGCAAGATACACTAAGGCATAGATCAGTACAGTATCTCCAAGGTAAAGGAAGACACTGAGATGTGCACAAAAGTTACAGACAACAAAGGTAAATAACATTACATACACAGTTCTGCAATATCAGTTATAACAAACAATAATTTATAAGTGGATGCATAAGCAGACACATAAGCTGAAGAGATGGGTGGGTGAACAGGACTAGCCCCACAACCATATATAGGTTTGGTAGAGGATATTTCTACATATGTATTGTAAACGGACCTATAAAAATTTCTTAGCTGTAACCAAACACTTTGTGGGAATTGGTCACTGGACTTGGGGGCTTAGGACCACAGTCTAAGGGGACAGCTAAGTCAATTGGCGTAATAGTTCACAAAGACACTATTCTACACCTTACTGTGGTAAGTAGCAACTGGGGTCTTAAAAGCTAGCGGGCAACCATCTAAGATGTAACTAGTGGTCTCTTTCCATCCAGAGGTAAGAGGAGTGAAGAATATCTAAGACTCAAAGAAACAGCTCAAGGACTAATGGATCACATGAACCACAGCCTTCACTACCTTTAGACCAGAAGAACTGGATGGTGCCTGGCTACCACTGCCAAATGATTGAGACCATAGAAGGTCCTGGGCAGAATGGGAGAAAAATGTAGAACAAAATTGAATATTGTAAAAATGACCAGACTTACTGCTCTGAAAGAGACTGATGTAATCCCTGAGATTTTGGCCCTTAGATATCCTTCAAACCTAGGACAGAACTCACCCCTATAGATTTGCTTGCAACCAAACAGACCTATAAAGTGAATAATGACACTTGTGACAAATGTACTCCTCAGAATACTCAACCACACAAGACAACAAGGGTAGCATTTGCCCAAAAATAAAGCTCAGATGGCAGGAAAGAAAGAAGAATGGAAACAGGGAACCTGAGGAGGAGGTAGGAAGAGGGCAACTAATGTTACAAAACTAAATGTGTATAAATTTTGAATGGAAAATTAATTTGTTCCATAAACTTTCATCCAAACTACAATTAAAAAAAGAGAAAAGAAATAATGATCAAAAACTTACCAAATCTGATAAAGATATGAATTTACACATATGTAAAGTTCAATGAATTACCAAAGATTAACCCAAGGAGATCCACACTGAAGTGTATTCTAGTCAAACTGCTGAAAACAGATGATGAAGAGAAAAGATTGAAAGCAACAAGAGAAAAGTGAATTGTCATGTCCAGTGGAGGCCGGATAAGACTAAGTGTCAATTTTCCTCAGAAACCATGAAGGGCAGAAGGCAGTGAGATGATATATTTATTCAAAGTACTGAAAGAAAAGAAAAAACAAAACTGTTATACAAGAATACTATAGCAGGTGAAAGTGCCTTTCAAAAATGAATGTGAAATTAAGATATGCCCTGATAAACAAAAGCTGAATGTGTTTGTTACTACAAGGTCATCCCTAAAAGAAATGCTAAAGGGAGCCCTCCAATTGGAAAGATGAGGACACTAGATCATTACTTGAAGCTGTATGAAAAAATAAAGACCTATGGAAAAGGTAATTTCAAGGCAAATATAAAAGCTAGTTTTTTTTTAGTTTGTAAAATAAATAAATACGTGCATGCGTGCGCGTGCACACACACACACATATAATATATGATATAGGTACATAATATATAAAGATATGTGACAACCAACACCATAAGTGGGGAGCAGTATAGGTACAGTTTTTGTATGTTACTGAGGTTAAATTGGTGTTGATGAAAACTAGACTGTTATACATTTAGAATGGTAAAGGTAATATCCATGGTAATTGTCTTAGTTCTCTAGTGCTGCTATAGCAGAAACACCACAAATGGATGGCTTTAACATACAGGAGTTTGTTCTTCTACAATTTAGGAGGTTAGAAGTCCGAATTCAGAGTGCCGGCTCTAGGGAGTGGGTGAAGGCCCTTTGACCTTTGGTTTCAGCTCTGCCTCTTGTTCCAGACCCAATGGAGCTAGAGGATTCTGCTAACTCATGCAGCTGCTCGCTGGTGAGGCTGATGAAGCCAAGATCGACATGTAAAATGGTACAATCCCTCAGCAGGTAACACAGCAGGCCTCTGGGTCAAGTCCAAGAACTTGAGATGAAGAATGAAGCAAATGTAGGACCATTTCTATATATATTGGAAACAGGCCACATCCTGAAGGTGACTCTCCCTCAACTGGTTAACTGCTTGCAGCAGATTCCATCATGGAGATAATTACAGTAGTCCAATCTCATCACGAGGAATAACTACATCCAGCTGCTGAGCCACTCAAAATCACCATCTAGCCAAGCTGACACACAACTTTAACTACCATAATAACCATTAAGAAAATGTGTTTAAAAATGTTCATACAAGGAAATCAAAAGGGAATCCAATGATTCACCACCCAAAAACAACTAAACACACAAAAAAGGGAAGGGTTTGAGGAAACAAGGAACAACAACAACAAAAAAGCATACGATAACAGAAAACAGTAGCTTGGAAAAAGTAAGTTTTTCTTTACTGGTAATTACATTAAATGTGAATGGCTTGCATTCCCCAATATCAAGTTACAGGTTGGTAGAAAGGATAAGAAAACATGACTCAACTATATGATATCTACAGAAGGCTCATCTTAAGTCAAAAGATATAAAAAGGCTGAAGGTGAAAGGGTGGAACAAAACATTCCATGCAACAGAAACCGAAGGAGATCCAAAGTGTCTATATAAATATCAGACAAAATAGATTTTAAATCAAAAGTTATTGTAAGAGACAAAGAAGGACTTTATCAAATGATAAAAAGGATCAATTCATCAAGAAGTGATAACAATTATAAATATATAAATATCTAACAGCCGAGCCCCAAAGTATGTGAAGTAAGCACTGACAGAATTGAAGGAAAAAATAGAGTTCTACAATAATAATTCTGGTAGCGTAGTGCCTAAGGCACTTGACTGCTAACCAGAGGCTGGCGGTTCAAACCCACCAGCCACTCTTCGGAAGGCAGATGAGGCAATCTACTTCCGTAGTGATACTGCCTCGGAAACCCAAGGAGGGGTCACTATGAGTCGGGTCCAACTTGACGGCATATAACAACAACACCACCACAATAATAATTGGAAGCTTCAACATACTATTTTCAATAATGGAAAGAATATCCAGATGAAATATTCAAAAGGAAATACAGGATCTGAATGATACTATAAACCAACTAGACCTAACAGACATTTATAGAACACTTCACCAAACTACAGCAGGATATATCTTCTTCTCTAATCCACATAGATCATTCTCCAGGACAGACCATATGCTAGGTCATGATACAAGTGTCTTAGGCTGGATTCTCTACAGTGGAGCTTATATGTGTGTGTGTGTATATATGCATATATATATAAGTGGAGCTTATATATGTGTGTGTGTGTGTGTATGTTGTTGTTATGTTGTTATGTGCCATCAAGTCAGCCCTGACTCATAGCGACCCCTCCTTGGGTTTCCGAGGCAGAATCACTATGGAAGTAGATTGCCCCATCTTCCTTCCGAGGAGTGGCTGGTGGGTTTGAACGGCCAGCCTTCTGGTTAGCAGTCAAGTGCCTTAGGCACTATGCTACCAGAGCTCCCATATATATATATATAAAATTTTATCTCAAGGAAATGGCTCATGTAGTTGTAGAGGCTGGCAAGTCTTAAGTCTATGGATCATATGTCAGGCTGGATGCTTCTCCAGACTCATAGCTGCAGCGGCTGATGAACTCAGAATTGGCAGGTTAGATGGCAAGCTGTTGGCTCCTGGGCTGCAGAAGTTGATAGATCCAAGATCACTAGGTAAGATGGCAGGCTGCTGGTACACAGACTACGGAAGCTAACAAATCCTAAGATCAGCAATATTGGCAGACTGCTGGCTCAAGTCCAAAGAGCTGCAGGTCAGATGATGAAAAGGCAGATGCAGGATCCAGGTCAGCAAAAAGCAGAGAGCTTTGCCAGAACATCCATATATACTGGAGGGAGACCTCATCCCTGAGCAAACTTCTTTTCAACTAATTGGATGCTCATAGCAGACCTCAGCAAGTGGTAATTACATCAAAGTAGATCTCATCATAGGGGATGAATGCATCGTAAATGCCAAACCACTGGGAATCATGGCCTAGCCAAATTGAAACACAACCTTTGCCATCACAATAACTTAAAAAAATATTGAAATCATATAAAATATCTTCTACAACCATAGTAGAATTAAGTCTAGAAAGCAGCAATAGAACAAAAACTGGAAATCCCATAAAAATGTGGAAATTAAACATCATACTATCAAACAACCAATGAGTCAAAGAAGAAATCATAAAAGAAATCAGAAAATAGAGACAAATGAAAGTGAAAATACAACAAACTGTAACTTAGGGATGGAGTAAAGGTAAATTCTGAGAGGAAAATTTATAACTATTGATACATTAAAAGAGAAGAAGAGACTAAATAAATAACCTACTTTATACCTCGAGAAACTAGAAAAGGAGCACCAATGATGCCCAAAGCAACCAGAAATAAGAAAATAATTTAGAGTAAAGGAGAGATCAATGAAATAGACAACAGAACAACAGAAAGAAACAAACCCCAAAATTTAATATTTGAAAAAAATGAATAAACTCTACAAACCCATAGATACATTGACAAAGGGAAAAAATAGAGAAAAGACGTTAGTAATTAACATCAGAAAGGAACACATAATGTTACTTCTGGCTTTGCAGAAATTAAAAAGGATTGTAAGAGAATACTAGGGACAACCAGATTCCAACTACTAGATAATCTAGATGAAATGGTTATGTCCTTAGAAACATACAAACTAGGTAAACTGACTCAAGAAGAAGAAGAAAAAAACAAAAACAAAACAAAAACCCTAGAAAATCTATAAGGGAACAGGTTGAAACCATAATAAAAATCCTCCCAACAAAGATAAGTGTACAACCGCTGACTTTGCTGGTAAATTCTACCAAACATTTAAAGAGAAATTAGCAGAAATTCTTCTCACACTATTTTGAAAATTAGAGAAGGATAGAATATTACCATTCATTTTAGATGCTTGCATCACTCTAATAGCAAGGTCTGAATAGACACAAGAAAAGAAAATTATATACAAGTATCTCTTATGAAAATAGATACAAAAATCCTCAACAAAATTCTAGCAAACTTAATTCAACAACAAATTAAAAGAATTACTTTAAAAAAAACAAACTCACTGCCGTTGAGTCGACCTGACTCATAGTGACCCCTCCTTGAGTTTGCGAGGCAGTATCACTATAGAAGTAGATTGCCCAATCTTCCTTTCAAGGAGTGGCTGGTGGGTTTGAACAGCTAGGCTTCTGGTTAGCAGTCAAATGCCTTAGGCACTGTGACACCATAACAAAATAGGATTTATCATAGAACGTAAGGGTGGTTTGATATAAGAATACCAATAATGTAAAACCACATTAACAGAATGAAGGAAAAAGACCCACATGATCATCTCAATTGATGCACAAAAAGCATTTGACAAAATTCAACACCCTTTCATGATAAAAACACTCAGTAAAGGAGGAATAGAAGGGAAATTCCTGAACATGATAAAGGGCATTTATGAAAAACCCACAGTGAACATCACACTCAGTGGTATCAGACTGAAAACTTTACTCAGTAAATTAAGAACAAGACAAGGATGCCAACTTTCACCACTATTATTCAACATTATATGGAAGTCCCAGCCACAGTATTTAGGCAAGAAAAAGAAATAAAAGGCATTTAAATCAGGAAAGAAGAAATAAAACTATCTCCTTTTGTAGATGACATGATACCATATATAGAAAACTCTAAAGAATACATAAGAAAGGTACTGGAGCTAATAATGACCATTTGGTCTGTCAGTTTTTCATACTGCGATGGGTTCCTTGTGCTGAGAGGCTGGAGGCTATACCACTGGTATTTCAAATACCAGTAGGGTCACCCATGGTAGACAAGTTTCAGCAGAGCTTCCAGTCTAAGACAGATTGGGAAGAAGGAAAGGGCCATCCACTTCTGAAAAAAACTGGCCAATGAAAACTTTATGAACAGCAGTGAAACACTGTCATGGTGGCAGAAGATGAGCCCCTCAGGTTGGAAGGCACTCAAAACCCGATTAGGGAAGAGTTGCCTCCCTAAAGGAGAGTCGATGTTAATAATGTGGATGGAGTAAAGCATTCAGGAACTTCATTTACTGATAGGGCAACACTCAAAATGGGAAGAAACAGCTGCAAACATTCATTAATAACCAGAATATGAATGTATGAAGCATGAATCTAGGAAAATTGGAAGTTGTCAAAAATGAAATGGGACAGGTAAAGATTGATATCCTAAATCAATATATCTATGGGTTTGTAGATTTTATTCATTTTTTTCAAATATTCGGTTTTTGGGTTTATTGATTCTTTCTGTTGTTCTGTTGTCTATTTCATTGATATCTGATATTTTTTCATTGGCAGGATGAAAAATATTACTAAAATAGGATCTTGTTTTCTGCTACATCTGTGTATACTGTTACACCTCATGTCCAGCCACCACTCATATGTCACTAGAGGCTTGTTACTATGATGCTCAATAGGTTTAGAAATGAAATGCTGCCCGATCCAACACCATTTCCATGACCAGTTAGGGAATGGAGTGTTGTCATCTGTAGCATTTTCAATGGCTTATTTTTCAGACATAGATCATGAGGGCTTTCTTTCTAAACTTTTTTTTTTTTTCCATTTAGAAAGAAAGGCCTGATGATCTATATCTGAAAAATATGTCAGTGAAAACCCTGTGGATGACAATACTCCATTCCCTAACTAATCATGGAATGGTGTCGTCGTATTGGGCAGCATTTCATTCTGTTGTGCATGGGGTACCATTATCCAGGCACTGACTTGAAAACAGCTAACAACAACCACCCACTACTTATTAAGCAGTTCTGATAGGTGTCTTTGTTAAAGATCTCTTCCTAGACCAAAAACACCATGTATTTTATAGACTCCAACCTCAAATTCAGATGTCACCCACTCTCTGATATGATATTTATTTTCTATAAACCTACAATACATAAGCTTTACACTTTTGTACTGCTATAGTTCATCATGATTATAACTATTTCAGCACTTTACATTAATTGGAAATGTAAAATTATTAGTAGCCTTCATAAGGTTTGGTTTCTACAACTGACATCAGTAATTTTGTCACATTTGAAGAAAATCAAAATATCAAAGCTTATGGTACTATACTTTAAAAAGTCCCCTTTAAATATGTTGAGCAAATTGATGCCAGTGGTTTTGTCTTTGGTTTTAGTTTCCACTGTCTTGGCCATCTTGAAGTTACTTTTGTTTTTTTAATCTTGATTGGCAGACGATACATTCCATACTTCATCAAGAAAGTTTTCTATTTGACAATTCATGAGTCAAGTTGTTGGGTCAAGTGGAAAGGGAAGAATGATGATATTTAGGTTGAAACATTACAAAAGGTCTTCCTGATAAAGACTCAGATTCCTTACCATGTCTATTTTTATGTCTTGTTCTAAGGCCCAAATATAGAGATATTTTAACTTTTTTCTGTTTTCATGGAATTCCAATTTTGAAATAGGCTGTTTAGTGGAAGACATAAAAGTTACCCATATTTACAAAAATTGTTTTTTTTTTTTCTTATTTAATGAAAGACATGTGTTCACATAAAAGTATTGGTAAAGGCAATTCTTTGTAAACAGTCCCAGTCCTTGACCCTGAACCCCTTGTCCAAGTATGCAAGTACAAGTATGAAAACCTTTTTTGTTATTGTCATACTTCCTAAGGCAAACCAGCAAATGAAAGGCCAGGGAATATTTTTCATATGAAACAGATAGTGCTGAAGCATGTTGGGAAGTATGGCTGCATACAGTTAGAATTTGCAGTCTGAACAGTTTTCAAATCTTCAACCAATCCTACATGAGCTGGGCTCAGTTAATGAAGGCCATAGTTACAAATCATCATAGGCTTTGATGTACGGGAATCTTACATGTTTGTTTCATCAACCAATGTACTATTAACATATTGGGCTGGAGAATTTTTCATTGTAGGGGCTATGTTGTGAGATGTAATTGTAAGATGGTGAGCAGCATCGCTGGCTTCCACCTGCTGATGCCAGGAGAACCTCCCTAGTCTGACAATCAAAATATCTCCATTTTATAACATTGCTAAATGTTCCTGGGGAGGAAAATCGCCCCTGGATGAAAACCACCCCTGGTTGAAAACCACTCATCTAAGTAGAAACATTAATTGTCAGTTTCTTACTTGAGGGGATAATTGCAGTGATATAAAGATTTTTAACAAGCTGATTCTTTTTTTTTTTAAAAAATCTGTTTTTGTTCTTTGCATCAAAATGGCCTCTTGTGGCCCAATCCCCTGAAGCATCTCTAATTCTCCTCTTTGAAAGCCACTGAAACATAAATGAGAAAGTTTGTGAGACTAATGGCTAATTTTTTTTTCTTTTCTAATGGCTAATTATCTCAAAGAGGAAAATAAAAATATTTCAATTAGGAATTTTATTCAGTTAAAACTTGGTCAATAATAATGTTTTATCCTGAGGAATACGTCTTCTCATTATGCAAGATTGGTCTTCACTGTATCATTTTGTTATATAATTAGACATCCCTAAATAACATTGTTGTTGTTGTTGTTATGTGCCATCGAGTCGGACCTGACTCATAGCAACCCCTCCTTGGGTTTCCGAGGCAGTATCACTACGGAAGTAGATTGCCCCATCTTCCTTCCGAGGAGTGGCTGGTGGATTTGAACCTCCAGCCTTCTGGTTAGCAGTCAAGTGCCTTTGGGACTACGCTACCAGAGCTCCCTAAATAACATTAGCCTTTTCTATTTTAGGGCTGACTCAATTAGCTCGCACACCACTGAATATTTTCTAAATCCTCATTTAAATACTACTCTGTTTTCTTTTTAGAATTTTGTTTAAAGATTCTGCTTATCCCAATAATTAAGACAAATCCATTCCTAACTCTAAATAAAGTAATATACCTCATACAAGGCAAACAAAATGAAAATATTTTGTTGTTCTTGTTGTTGTTAGGTGCCATTCAGTCAGTTCTGATTCATAATGATTCTAGATGTATAACAGAATGAAACGCTGCCAGTCCTGTGCCAACATCACAATTGTTATGTTTGAGCCCATTGTTGTAGCCCCTGTGTCAATCCATGTAACTGAGGGCCTTCCTCTTTTTCACTGACACTTTACTTCACTAAGCATGATATCTTTCTTCTTCAGGGACTGGTGCCTCCTGATAACATGTCCAAAGTACACGCGATGAAGTCTTGCCATCCTTGTTTCTAAGGAGCATTCTGGCTGTACTTCTTGCAAGATAGATTTGTTTGTTCTTCTGGCAGTCCATGGTATATTCAATATTCTTTGCCAACATCATAATTCAAATGCATCAATTCTTTGTGTTTTTTTTTTT
>NW_006921762.1:5914698-5917214 GCF_000298275.1 Orycteropus afer afer
TGTCTTTCTCATCCTCAATGCTGCCATATTGGTCACTCACATTTGGTACATTGCCCTTCTCTTCACCCAAATCAATATTTATCTCTATCTATCTAACGCATCAATTCTTCTTTGTGCTTCCTTATTCATTGTTCAGCTTTCACAAGCATATGAGGCAACTGAAAATACCATGGCTTGGGTCAAGAGTACCTTAGTCCTCAAAGTGACATTTTTTTTTTTTTTTTAAACACTTTAAAGGTCTTTTGCAGCAGATTTGCCCAATGCAATATACATCATCTGATTTCCTGACTGCTGCTATGGGCATAAATTGTGGATCCAAGTAAAATGAAACCCTTGACAAGTTCACTATTTTCTCTGTTTATTATGATGTTGCTTATTGATCCAGTTGTGAGGATTTTTATTTTCTTTGTTGGGGTGTAATCCATAACTAAGGCTGTAAGCTTTGATTTTCATCAGTGCTTCAAATTCTCTTCACTTTTGGCAAGCAAGGTTGCTTTCCAAGAAAAACAAAAACAAAAACAAAAACAACCAAATGCACTGTTGTCGACTCAGATCCAACTCATAGTGACCCCTCTTTGGCTTTCTGAGGCAGTATCACTGCGGAAGTAGATTGCCCAACCTTCCTTCCGAGGAGTGGCTGGTAGGTTTGAACTGTCAGCCTTCTGATTAGCAGTCAAATGCCTTCGGCACTACGCCACCAGAGCTCCTCGGGTTGCTTTATAAAATGACTATCGTTTTAAAATATGCTTGTCCTCTTTGCTTAGTTTCTTTAAGGGGAAAAAAAAATTTCCAGTTGCTTTTGAGTTGATTCCAACTCATGGTAACCCCAAGAGTGCCAGAGTAGAATTATACTCCATAAAGTTTTCAACAATTGATTTTTCTAAAGTAAATCACTAGGCCTTTCTTCTGGGGAACTTCTGTGTGGACTTGAACCTCCAAATTTTCAGTTAGCAGTTGAAGCAAGCTAACTGTCTGCACCACATTTGAGTCATAAATAAGTGACTTTACATTTTGTTCCGGGATCTGCTGTATCCAATCAGATTGCTTAATTTTAACCTGCAGGCATATGGCTTTTATGTAGTAATTACTACTACCAACTGTGTTCAGGCATAAACTCTTCTGGCCTTCTTATGCTTTCCTATGAAGGGCCTCATACTTGTTCAGTCTACTTAAATTTACTGCTCACCTCCCCCTCCACATTTTGTGTAATTTTTTTTTCTTATTTTATTGGATTTCTAAATATATAAAAACAATATATGAATGCAGTAACAAGAAAATTAATTCATGGATAACTAAAGAGGGCAGTTAAAAATATCCCCAAGTCTTCTTCAAACTAATTTCCTACACTTGTCTCTGTGCACTATCTTGCTTTCTTGGTCTTCTCTCTCTTTTTCTTTCTCTCTCTCACACAATTTGTCTTTTTCAGCCTCCTTTGTTGGTTTCTTGTCTTCTATCATATTCCTAAAAGATAGAGAATTCTGTCCTTAGTGATCTTCTTTTTAGTTTCTGCACTCTTCCCCTAAGTGTCATGGCTTCAAATATCATTTTATAAGGTCAAATCTCTTATCTCCAATTCAGACCTCTTGCGATTTATATAGACCTGTAGATTTACATATTTATATATTTTAGGTGGTATCTCCATTTGGATACTGTGATAGTCATCCAAATATTTTGTTCTTTCCAAGGAATTTGGTGTGGCTGTACTTCCTGTCCATTTGAATTTAAGTGTGGCCATGTGACTTGCTTTAGATGATGAAATGGGTGTGGAAATGACATGTCACATTCAGACGGAAGCAGTAACAGCCAGAGGGTAGTTTTCCACTTACTCTTTTTCTCTGCCATTATGATCAGCAATAATCTTAATTGTGGCTGCCCTACTGGCTTGGGTCCTGAAATCAGAATAATAAGGAGCAGCCAACCCGAGACAGACATGGAGCTGGAACAAGAAATAAATCTTGTGGTTTTAAGCCACTGAGATATTTGGGGGCTGTTTGTTATAAGAGTATAACTTAACCTATCCTAACCAAATACAGATGTGTAGTAGGCATCTCAAACATAACATGGTCAAAACCAAATGACCTATTTCATTTCCTTTCTTTCTCCATCTTACTCATTCTTAAATGACATTAATGTTTACCCATTGTCCAAAACCTAAAAGTTTTTTTTTTAATTCTTCTTCTCACTTTTCACATAAAATACTTCAGTAAATCTTAAAGGAATGGCTCTACCACCAAAATATATCCTAAACCCAAATATTTCTCATTGTCTCTACTGCTGTGGCCCTATCCTGACATCCCCTTAACTGTCTTTTTGTATTGATTTATAAGAAGTCTTTAAACTTTGGCAAAAATAGTATATTAACTTTTTGCCCATGTTGCTGTTGTTGTTGTTATGTGCCGTCGAGTCGGAACCGACTCGTAGCGACCCCTCCTTGGGTTTCCGAGGCAGTATCACTACGGAAGTAGGATTGCCCAACCTTCCTTCCGAGGAGTGGCTGGTGGGTTCGAACCGCCAGC
>NW_006921762.1:5918709-5921898 GCF_000298275.1 Orycteropus afer afer
ACCTTCCTTCCGAGGAGTGGCTGGTGGGTTTGAACCGCCAGCCTTCTGGTTAGCAGTCAAGTGCTTTAGCCACTATGCTACCAGAGCTCCTTGAATGTATGTACTATACTCTATTTAACCAATCATCTAACATGGACATTAATGCTGTCTTTAAATATTTCCAATTATGAATAATATTTCAGAATCATCTTTAAACATATATACAATTATTAAATTATTTGACAAATCTATTTCAGTAGAATTGCTGGGCCAAAAGTCATTTGAACCAAGATATTTGAAACATATCACTAAAATGGTCTCTGGAAAGTCTGTGTGTATACTCTCCCACATGCAGTTCACAAGAAGGCTGGCTTTCTCATTACCAGTTATCATATCCATTCTTTCTCCTTACTCTTTATATACACGCACACATATATGTGTATGTATGTAGGAGTTCTGGTGGTGTAGTGCCTAAGGCACTTGACTGCTAACCAGAAGGCTGGTAGTACAAACCCACCAGCCACTCCTTGGAAGGTTGGGCAATCTACTTCCATAATGATACTGCCTCAGAAACCCAAGGAGGGGTCGCTATGAGTCGGGTCTGACTTGATGGCAAATAACAAAGACAACAACATATATATATATGTATGTATGTAGGAGCTCTGGTGGCATAGTGCCTAAGGCATTTGACTGCTAACCCGAAGGCTGGCAGTTCAAACCCACCAGCCACTTCTCAGAAAGAAGACTGGACAATCTACTTCTGTAGTGATACCTCCTCGAAACCTAAGGAAGGGTCGGTATGAGTTGGATCTAACTTGATGGCAGTGAGATGTATGTATGTATGTATATACATTTCTCCCACCTCTGGTCTGTTAGTTTGTTGTACCGTGGTGTTTTGCATGTTGCTGTGAGGCTGGAGGCTATGTCACTGGTATTTTGAATGTCAGCTGGGTCATCCATGGTAGATAGGTTGCAGTGGAGCTTCTAGACTCAGAAAGACTGGGAAGAAAGATGGGGCCATCCACTTCAGAAAAAAATTGGCCAGTGAAACTCTTTATGAATAGCAGTGAAGCACTGTCTGCTATTACTAGAAAACTTTGTAAAGAGCCATGAAACACTGTCTGACACAGTACCAGAAGCTGAGCCTCTTGAGTTAGAAGGCACTCAAAACACAATGGGGAAGAGCTGCCTCCTCAAAGTAGAGTCAATCTTAATGATGTGGTTGGCCTTCATTTTTTGATTGGGTATGACTCAAAATGGGAAGAAACACCCATGAATAATCAGAACATGGAATGCATGAATCAGGGAAAATAGGAAGTTGTCAAAAAATTAAATGGAGCACATAAAGACTGCTATCCTAGGCATTAGTGAGCTGAGGTGGACTGGTATTGACCATTTGGAGTTGGACAATCAAATGGTCTACTATGTCAGGAATGACAAATTAAAGAGGAATGGCACCTCATACATCATAAAAAAGAACAAATCAAGAACTATCCTGAAGGACAGTGCTGTCATAATATCCATATACATACAAGGAAGACCAGTTAATACCACTATTATTCAAATTTACATACCAACTACTAAAGCCAAAGATGAATAAATTGAAAATTTTTACCAACTTCTGCAGTCTGCAATTGATTAAATATGAAATCAAGATGTATTGATTACTGCTAGTGATTGGAATAAGAAAGTTGGAAACAAAAATTTTTAGTAGTTGGAAAATAGGACCTTACTGACAGAAATGATGCTGGAGATCACATGAAAAAATTGTTCAAGACCAATGACTTATTCATAGCAAAAAACTTTTATCAACAACACAAACGGTGACTATATGTGCAGACCTCACCAGGTGGAATACACAGAAATCAAATTGACTATATCTGTGGAAAGAGGTGATGGAGAAACTCAATATCATCAGTCAAAACAAGACCAGGGGCTGACATTGGAACAGATCATCAATTGCCTCTATACAAGTTCAAGCTGAGGTTGCATAAAATTAAAACAAGTCCACAAGAGCCAAAATATGACCCTCATTATATCTCACTTGAATTTAGAGACCATCTGAAGAACAGATTTGACCCACTGAACACCAGTGACTGAAGATTAGATGAGTTGTGGGATGACATCACCTCATCTTCATGATAGCACATGAAGAAAGCAAAAAGTCACTAAAAAGACAGGAAAGGAGTAAAAGACCAAGATGGATGTCAGAAGGGACTCTGAAACTAGCTCTTGAACAGAGAGTAGCTAAAGCAAAAGCAAGGAATGTTGAATTAAAAGAGCTGAATAGAAGGCGTAAAGGGTGGCTTGAGAAGACAAAGTAAAATATTATGACGAAACATGCAAAGACCTGGAGTTAAAAAACGGAAAAGGAAGAACACTTTCAGCATTTCTCAATCTGAAAGAAGAAAAAGAATCAAGCCTCAAATTGAAATATGAAAGGATACTATGGACAAAATATTCAATGACGCAGGAAGCCTCAAAAGAAGATAGAAGAAATACAGTCACTGTACTAAAAAAAAAAAATTGGTGAATGTTCAATCATTTCAGGAGATAGCATATGATCAAGAGCCTATGGTATTGAAAGTAGAAGTCCAAGATGCACTGAAGGAATTTGTAAAAAACAAGGCTCTAGGAAATGATGGAATAACCATTGAGATGTTTCAACAAAAAGACACAGCTCTGAAGGCACTTACTCATTCATATGAGGAAATCTGGAAGATAGCTATCTGGTTAACCAACTAGAAGAGATCCATATTTGGCCTATTCCAAAGAAAGGTGATCCAACAGAATGTGGAAATTTCCAACAATATCAATATCACACACAAGTAAAGTTTTGCTGAAGATAATTAAAAAAATGGTTGCAGCATATGTTGACAGGGAACTTCCAAATGCAAGCTGGATTCAGAAGAGGATGTGCAATGTGGGATATCAAAGCTGATGTCAGATGGATATTAGCTGAAAGCAAAGAATACCAGAAAGATGTCTAACTGTATTTTGACAATGCAAAGGTGTTCAACTGTGCAGATCATAAAAATTATGGATAGAAGATGTCGGACTAGGCAGAAAGACTGCACCAACCCTCTTCAACAAAGAAAAGGGAAACCAATTAACACAGACACAGAAGATAATCTTGGACCCCTGAGCCTTAAAGGGAAGGATATAGAAGTGGACTAAACCCCAACTAGCAGGAGAATTTACGTGAAAATA
>NW_006921762.1:5923177-5963994 GCF_000298275.1 Orycteropus afer afer
TTGTGGTAAACTGTGGTCAATGACATGAGACAAAGTGTATGTGAACTGCTGTATGGAAAGTGAATTTGCTCTGTAAATCTTCACCCAAATCACAATAAAAAAAAAAGTTAAAAAAAATTATGGATAATACTGCTAAGAAAGGAAATTTCAGAACACTTAATTGTGCTCATGAGGAACCTGTACGTAGACCAAAAGGCTTTCTTTTGAACAGAACAAGGGGATACTGCATGGTTTAAAATCAGGAAGGCCATGTGTCAGGGTTGTATTCTTTTACCATATGTACTCAATTTGTATGCTGGGCAAATAATCTGAGAATCACCTAACAACATGTGTATTTCTCATTATTCCAAGTATATTTATATATATGTGAATATGTATGTGTGTGTGCCACCACTTATCTTCAGTTAGTTGAACTGTGGTGGCTTTTGTGTTATGGCGAGGCTAGAGGCTATGCCACTGGTATTTCAAATACCAGCAGCGTCACCCATGGTGGATAGGTTTCAGTGGAGCTTCCAGACTAAGAGAGACTCAGAAGAAGGAAGGGGCCATCCACTTCTAAAAGAATTGGTCAGTGAAAACCTTATAAATAGCAGTGAAACACTGTGATATATTACTAGAAAATTTTATGAATAGCCCTGAAACATTGTCCAATATTGTGCCAGAAGACAAGCCCCTCAGGTCGGAAGGCACTCAAAATATGACTGGGAAGAGCTGCCTCCTCAGATTAGAGCTGACCTTAATGACGTGGATGAAGTAAAGCTTTTGGGACCTCCATTTGCTGATGTGGCTTGACTCAAAATAGGAAGAAACAGTTGAGAACATCCATTAACAATTGGAACATGGAATGTATGAAGTACGAATCTAGGAAAATTGGACGTTGTCAAAAATGAAATGGAATGCATAATGACAAATATCCTAGGCATTAGTGACCTGAAATGGCCTGGTTTTGGCCATTTTGAATCAGACAATTCTTATGGTCTACTATGCCTAGAATGACAAGTTGAAGAGGAATGGTGTGGCATTCATCATCACAAAGAATGTTTCAAGATCTATCCTGAAGTACAATGCTGCCAGTGATAGGAAAACATCTGCCAAAGGGGCAGGGAGGTGGTATCTTCTGACCTCTAACTATACAAGAGGAGGAAAGAATCTCCATCAACAGCCCATTGCCTGCTCCTCTGAGGTCAGACATGCTACTACCCTCCAGCCCTCTAACCTTGACACCAACTATTCCTCCTGTGGCATCCACCACTTCTCTGCTGGGTTCAATAATTTGTTGCAGTGGCCACACAGAACTCACAGATTATGGGGTTTATTAGGGAAGCAACAAGCTACAATTCAAGTTCAAGAACACACTCAGTCACTCTCAGCTGGCCATCTCACTCAGCAGCCTGCTGTCTCCCTCAGTCTCTCTCAGTAGCACGTCTCTCTCTCAGCAGTGCATGTCTCACATCTCTCTCTCTCTCAGCAGTATCTCCTGCATTTCTCTCTCAGCAGTGCATGTCTCTTGCTTCTCTCTCTTAGCAGTGCTTCTCTCAAGTCTCTCTCTCAGTGGCACATCTCTTTCAGCAGTGTGTTTCTCTCAGCTGGCAGTCAGAGCCCTCTAGGAGGGCTCCTTTTGAGCCTGGTAGAGTGGCCAAAGCCAACCAATCAGAAAATTAGAGTTCTACATGCCTGAGAGTGAGTGAACTTCCTAAAAAATTACTTCCTCCTGCTCCAACAGAAATATACCAGGTAGATAACTTTAACAATCAGGTACTCACTTGCTGAGGGCAGAGTGGAAGTTACCAAGACTATGGCTAGAAAAGCCATACCATGTAATTTACTACACCTCAATATCCATATATGTCTACAAGGAAGGCCAGTTAATACTTCTATTATTGAAATTTATGCACCAACCACCAAAGCTAAAGACAAGGAAATTGATGATTTTTATCAACTTCTGCAGTCTGAAATTGACCAAACATGCAATCAAGATGTGTTATCACTAGTGATTGGAATGTAAAAGTTGGAAACAAAGAAGAATCACTGGTAGCTGGAAAATATGGCCTTGATGATAGAAATAACACTGGAGATCACATGATAGAATTTTGCAAGACCAGCAACTTATTCATTGCAAATATCTTTTTTCAACAACACAAACTATGGCTATACACATGGATTTTCCCAGATGGAATACACAGGAATGAGTAGACTACATCTGTGCAAAGAAGCAATGGAGAAGTTCAGTATCTTCAGCCAAAATAAGGCCAGGAGCTGATTGTGGAACAAACCATCAGTTGCTTATATGCAAGTTCAAGTTGAAGCTGAAGACAATTAACACAAGTCCACGAGAGCCAAAATATGTCCCTCCTAAATTTAGAGACCATCTCAAGAACAGATTTGATGTATTGATCACCAATGATCAAAAACCAGAGGAATTATCGGATGACATCAAGAACAACATACATGAAGAAAGCAAAAGTCATTAAAAAGACAGGAAAGGAAGAAAAGACCAAAATGGATGTCAGAAGAGACTCTGAAACTTGCTATTGAGTGGAGAGTTGTTGTTGTTTGCCATTGAATTGGACCTGACTCGTAGCAACCTCCCCCTTGGGTTTCTGAGGCTGTATCACTACGGAAGTAGATTGCCCAACTTTCCTTCCAAGGAATGGCTGGTGGGTTTGAAGTGCCAGCTTTCTGGTTAGCAGTCAAGTGCCTTAGGCACTATGCTACCAGAGCTCTCCAGTGGAGAGTAGCTAAAGCAAATGGAAGAAATGACAAGATAAAAGAGCTGAACAAAAGATTTCAAAGAGCAGCTTGAGAAGACAAAGTCAATTATTATAATGAAGTGTGCAAAAACCTGGAGTTAGAAAACCAAAAGGGAAGAATATGCTCAACATTTCTTAAGCTGATAGAACTGAAGAAAAAATCCAAGCCTAGAGTTGCAATATTGAAAGATTCTATGGGCAAAATATTGAATGATACTGGAAATAACAAAAGAAGATGGAAGGAATACACAGTCATTATACCAAAAAGAATTGGTCAATGTTCAACTATTTCAGGAGGTAGCATATGATCAAGAACCAATTATATTGAAGGAAGAAGTCAAAGCTGAACTGAAGGAAGTGGCAAAGAACAAGGATCGAGGAATTGACAGAATACCCACTGAGATGTTTCAACAAACAGATGCCACGCTGGAGGCACTCAGTGGTCTATGCTGAGAAATTTGGAAGACAGTTACTTGGCCAACTGACTGGAAAAGATCCATATTTGTATCCATTCCAAAGAAAGGTGATCCCACAGAATGTGGAAATTATCAAACAATAGCATTAATACCACATGCAAGTAAAATCTTGTGGAAGATAATTTAAAAATGTGCAGCAGTATATTGACAGAGAACTTCCAGAAACGCAATCTGGATTCAGAAGAGGATGTAGAGCAAGGGATAGCATTGCTGATGTCAGATGAATCTTGGCTGAAAGCAAAGAATACCAGAAAGATGTTTACTTGTATTTTATTGACCATGCAAAGGCATTTGATTGTGTGGATCATAACAAACTATGGATAACATTGAGAAGAACGGAAATTCCAGAACTCTTGATTGTGCTCATCAGGAACCTATGTACATAGTCCAGGTGGCTTTCATTTGAACAGAACAAGGGGATACCACATGGTTTAAAATCAGGAAGGGAGGGTGTCAAGACTGTTTCCTTTCACCATACTTATTCAATCTGTATGGTGAACAAATGATTTGAGAATTTGGACTATATGAAGATGAACGTGGCATTAGGTTGGAGGAAGACTCATTAACAATTTGTGATATGCAGATGATACACTTTGCTTGCTGAGAGTGAGAATGATTTGAAGCACTAACTGATGAAGATTAAAGACTTCAGTCTGCAGTAGGGATTACATACAGAATTCTCAACATACAGAAAATGAAAATCTTTACAACTGGACCAATAAGCAGCATCATAATAAATGAAGAAAAAGTTGAAGTTGTTAAAGATTTCATATTATTTGCTTCCACAACCAACACCAATGGAAACAGCAGTCAAGACATCAGATGAAGTATTGTACTGGGCAAAACTGCTGCAAAAGACCTCTTTGAAGTACTGAAGAGCAAAGACATCTCCTTGAAGACTAAAACCAAAAAACCAAATTCACTGCCACTGAGTTGGTCCTGATTCACAGCGACCCCTCCTTGGGTTTCTGAGGTGGTATCTCTATAGAAGTAGATCACCTGGTTTTCCTTCCAAGGAGTGGCTGGTGAGTTTGAACTGCCATTCTTCTGGTTAGCAGTCAAATGCTTTAGGAACTATGCCAGCAGAGCTCCTCCATGAAGACTAAGGTGCACCTAACCCAAGCCATGGTATTTTCAATTGCATCATATGCATGTGAGAACTGGACAATGAACAAAGAAGACCAAAGAAGAGTTGATGTTTTTGAGTTGTGGTGCTGGTGAAGAATATTCAAAGTACCATGGTCTGCCAAAAGAATGAACCAATCTGTCATGGGAGAAGTGCATCTGGAATGCTCCTTGGAAGTGAGAATAGCCAGACTTCATCTCACCTACTTTGGTCATGTTGTCAGAGGGACCATTACCTGGAGAAGAATATTGTGCTTTGTAACGTGGAGGGTCAGTGACAAAGGGGAAGGCCCTCAACAAGATGGACTGACACAGTGGCTGCAACGTTTGCCTCAGGTATCGTAAAGATTGTGAGGCTGGCACAGGACCGGGCAGTGTTTTGTTCTGTTGTACATCGGTTAGCTATGAATTGGATCTGACTTGATGCAACAACAACAACAACAACAACGTGTGTGTGTGTGTGTGTATATATCTCCCTGGGTGGCACAAATATTTAAGTGCTTGACTATATGAAGAAGAATGTTGCATCAGGATTGGAGGAAGGCTCATTAACAACCTGTGATATGCAGATGACACAACCTTGCTTGCTGAAAGTGAAGATGTCTTGAAGCACTGATGAAAATCAAAGACTACAGTTTTCAGTATGGATTACACTTCAACACAAAGAAAATAAAAATCCTCAAAAATGCACCAATAAGCAGCATCAGGATAAATGGAGAAAAGATTGAAGTCAGGGATTTTATTTTACTTGGATACACTATCAACACTCATGGAAGCAGAAGTCAAGAAATCAGATGTCATATCGCACTGGGCAAATCTGCTGCAAAAGACATCTTTGAAGTGTTGAAGAACAAAGATGTCACTCTGAATACCAAAGTGTGCATACTCCAAGCTATAGTATTTTCAGTCACCTCTTATACATGTGACAGCTGGACAATGAATAAGGACAGCTGAAGAATTGATGCCTTTCAATTGTGGCATTGGTGAAGAATAATGAAAATACCCTTGATTGCCAGAAGAATGAACAAAGCTACCCTGAAAGAAGTGCAGCCAGATTGCTCCTTGGAAGCGAGAATGGCCACACCTCGTCTCACATACTTTGGGCGTGTGGTTAGAAGGGAATAGTTCCTGGAGAAAGATACCATGCTTGGTAAAGTGGAGGGTCAGAGAAAAAGGGGAAGGTTCTCAATGAGATAGATTGACACAGTGGCTGCAACAATGGGCTCTAGCATAGCAAGGATTGTGAAGATGACACAGGAGTAGGGGTTGCTTCATTCTGTTGTACATAGGGTCGCTATGAGTTAGAATCAACTTGACAGCATTTAACAACGACAACAACAACAACATATATATTTCTCATTATTCCAAGTATGTTTATATATATGTGTATATGTATGTCTGTGTGTGTGTGTGTGTGTGTATACATATATATCCCTGGGTGGCACAAATATTTAAGTGCTTGACTACTAGCTGGAAAGTTTGGCAGTTTGCACCCACCCAGAGGCGTCTCTGAAAGCAGATCTAGTAATTTCCTTTTGAAAGATCACAGCCTTAGAAACTCTATGAAGCAGTTCTACTCTACACACAAGGCAACCCAGTGGCAACAACTAGCAACAACAACTACAGCTAACAACAGTAGCTACAACAACAACAACAGTTGTTGTTGACTTGACTCGACTTCAACCCATGGCGACCCCATGTACGTCCGAGTGGAAGAGTAGAACTGTGCTTCATAGTAGCAGTTTTAATGTCTTAATTTTCAGAAATAGATTGCCAGGCCTTTTTGCTTCTGGGTAAGAAAGAATCTCCTTTTGGTTAGCAGCTGAGGGTGTTAACCATTTATACCACTCACGTACTCAGTCCTATTTGAGAAGGTAAAACACGATACTGGCTGTTTTAATTTATGAAGCTCTGGTGGCATAGTGCCTAAGGCACTTGACTACTAACCAGAAGGCTGGAGGTTCAAACCCACCAGCCACTCCTAGGAAGAAAGATTGCGCAATCCACTTCCATAGTGATACCGCCTTGGAAACCCAAGGAGGGGTTGCTATGAGTCAGATCTGATTAGATGGCAGTGAGTTTGGTTTTTTGGTTTAGTGAAATCAAATATTTTTTCATTTTAGGCTTCTTTTCCCCCCTTTTCTTAAATACATGATCTACTGATACCGTCAATAGATTATTTATTGAAGGTAGTGGATAAGGCATTTGGCAGCTAACCTGAAGGTCAGCAGCTCAAACCCACCAGTTGCTATGCAGAAGGAAGATGGGCAATCCACTACCATAAAGATTTACAGCCTCAGAGGCCCAACAGGGGTTGCTCGGAGTGGGAATAGACTCAGTGGCAATAAGTTTGATTCAGGTTTGTTATTGCTACCTTTGGTCACTTTTTTTTTTTTTTTTAGTAATATGCAAGGTTTTTTCTTTTTAATGACTTGAAATGGAAACAATTCTATTTTGAGGATATTTAATTTCTGTATATCACATATGCTGCAAATATTTTATGAATGTACCCACCGCCTTTGACTATTTACAGTCTTCAGTCCCAAACAAATGAGTCCCTTCGTGGTGCCCGTGGCTAATGTATTTGGCTGCTAACTGAAGGGATGGATGTTCTAGTCCACTCAGAGGCTCCTTGGAAGAAAGGTCTGGTGATCTCCTTCTGAAAACTCAGCCTTTTAAAACTCTGTGGAGCACAGTTCTCCCCTGATGCACACGGGGTTGCCATGAATTGGAGTCAACTTGAAGGCAACAGATTTTTTTGGTCCTATGCAAAAGCTTTAAATTTCCATATCATCTAAGCTCTCATATTTTTCCTTTTCTAATTCCTTAATTTTTATTTTAATGTTTAATTTCTTTTTATTCCCTTAGATTTCTGATCTCCTTCCAACTTTTAAAATTTTTCACTTCCATTAAAAATAATAATCCTTTTTAAAGTTACTAATTTTTTTCTGGAACAGCATTGACTATATTTTACTATGTTTGCTGGGTAGTGTTTTCATTGTTATTACATAGCAAATAGTCTGTAATTAGGTATTGGTTTTCATTTGGCTCTAATAGCTATTTTGGAGTGTATGTGGTCATTCCTAAGTAGATGGGTTTTTATATTCAAAGTCTGCTGTATTTCTAGTTTTCAGTACCTTATTAGATATTCAATTGTATGTATCTTTTAAATATCTTTATGTGTATATGCATATAAATTCTTTAAAAATCAATTTTATTTCTTATACTAGTTACGTTCTTTTTAACCTTATTATTATTTTTGTCTAAAGGAGAAGGATTTTAAACTCTCATAACTGTAGTGATTTTGTATCATTTTTCTGTACAACAATTATAACTACATTAAGATAAATTAGCAAAAGATATGTGTACTTTTAGATAAAAATACTTTCTATAAGGGCTTGAATTTTAAAACAAAGCTTATTGCAGTACAACTTCTAAAATCATACTTGATGGAAAATGTTTTCAACACAGAGGTAGAAAGATTTTTTTTGTGTGTGTGTGGTGTTAAATCAATTCCATTAAAAATCTGGAGCATATAAAAAGGACATGCCTAGAGAAAGCATGTCAAAACAGCTATGATGTCCATCTTAAATATTATTTCCCATTAACTAAAGAGAACTGACCTCTTTTTGGACAGAACAGAAGAAATAAAAGTTATAAAAGTCCCAAATACCTTTCAAAATTGCCCACATTATCAGAAGGTCTGGTGGCATAGTGCCTAAAGCATTAGACTGCTAACCAGAAGGCTGGTGGTTCAAACCTACCAGCCATGCCTCGGAAAGAAGACTGGGCAATCTACTTCCATAGAGATACTGCCTCTGAAACCCAAGGAGGGGTCGCTATGAGTCAGATTCCACTTGATGGTAGGGTAGAAAGTTTTTTTTTTTTTTTTTAATGAGCGTTTTCAGTGCAAATCAACTCTGGCTTTCCCATAGAGTATATCTGGCAAGATCAATGAATTTGGGAACATAAAATAGATGCCAACTCCCTTTTCAAAGCTGTCTATCCCCAAATGAATTGTCCCTTCCTACAAATGGTTGAGATTAAAGTCAGGGGTTCAAAAAGCAGGCATTAACAATACTCTTTTAAGGCTGGTTTGCCAAAAAAACCAAAGGTTTATTGGTGTTGTGATGACTGAATAGACAATTCATTTTTATATGTACATGGAACTAAAGTAACACTTTGAGGCCTGTGATTTTTCATCCTTTCTTTTAACTTTAATGATATCCTTATTGGGTTAAGTATACATTTAGAGAACCAGATGGATTCTCCTTAAATCCCAGGGAAATACATTTGCTAGAATCTACCTATAAAAATCAGGGAAAGCATATACATTATTCAAAGAAAATAACCCTAACTTAACTGACTGTTCCTAAACTACTTAGAATTTTCTGACTTTCAGTCATGGATTTTAAATATCAGAGAGGAAATGTACATCATGGCAGTGTATTCTCTGCTCCCTTCATCTGCCAAGATTATATCATCAATAAGACATTTCCAAGTCATGAGAATGGGTTTTTAGTGCCTTTTTATACTCCGTTACACATGAACAAGAACAGTAAATAAGATGGTCTGGCTTAAGAAAATATAACAAGTTAACATGGATTTAACATCTGTGTTCTCCAGCGCCATTATGTATATATGTTTGTGTGTGTGTGTGTATATATATGTGTATGTACACATTTTGCTTCAGTTGCTTTATAATTTGTTCTCTCATTATATATATGTAACACATATGTATTCTTGGAAGAAGTGTAGCCAGAATGCTCCTTAGAAGGGAGGATGGTGACGCTTCATCTTATCATGTACTTTGGACATGTTATCACAAGAGACAATGTTGTGGAGAAGGACATCATGCTTGGTAAAGTGGAGGGTCAGTGAAAAAGAGAAAGACCCTCAATGAGAGGCACTGACAGTGGCTGCAATAATGGGCTCAAACATAGCAATGATTGTGAGGATGGTGTAGGACTGGGTGGTGCTTTGCTCTGTTGTTCACAGAATCACTGTGATTTGGGATGGACTTGATGGCACCTAATACCACCACTGCTACATATGTATTATATGTAATTACATATGTCAGTATACACATATTACTATTTCTTCTGAATTCTTTGAGAGTAAGTAGTAAACATTATGCTCCTTCACCCCTACATATTTCACTGTGTATTTCCTAAGAACATAACTGCAGTACAAGCATCAAAATTAGGAAACTTAATATTAATACAATATTATTTTCTAATCACAATCTATATTCCACTTTTGTTCATTGTCCCGACAATGCCTTTCATACCTAGTTCTTCCCTAGCCCAAGATCCAATCCAGGCACTGTACTTAGTTGTCATGCCTCTTTCTGGAACCAAAACCAAACCAGTTAGTTGCCAGTGAGTTGATTCTGACTCATGGTGACCCATGTGTGTCAGAGTAGAACTGTGTTCCATACACACATTTTGATGCCACTTGATTTGGCAAATTTTCTCTTTGCAAATGACTGACAATGAATCCAATGGATCACCAAAATGAGTATTCCAGGTAATAAAATAGTACTCCTACTAATGGGCATTAACAGTGACAATCCACTAGCTTTGCTGAATGTGTCCAGAATTCACTAGACAAGGTATTTTTTAAAGTCTGTAAAACACTGGTTGTCCTTTCTGTCTTTTTATAAATATAAAAGCCCTCTAATATCTATAAAATTATTGAATTTTAGAACTTAATAAGAATTAGTTATTTTAATGTTATTAGTTATTTTTAATGTTAGTTTTATGTTTGGCATATTGTTTTCTATTTCTCCTTTGTAAATGCTCCATCTCTTCAATCAATGTAGTCTACCTTACATGTTTGCTGTATAAAATATAAGGATCTTTGAGTTTAAAAAGATTGAAATTATGTAAAGTGATAGTAGATTTCTTTTTCAAAGGTAATGTGTCAAAAAGGAAGAGGTTAAATGTAACTTTTCCTCATAACTTAAAATTGTTTGAAGCACTCATTTTTGATTCTAGTATTAATTTGTTTCTGTACATCATTAAGAAATTTGAGAGCTCTCATTATAGTATCTAATTCATTATATTTTCAAAGTTTTCTTCTATCTTTAATTTGCTTAATTTATCATCTAAGATATTTAACCAAAACTCAAAAGTTACTAATAGAGAAAAAAAATTATAAGTTTTTTAATTTCTTGAAGTCTCAAAGTAGGAACACATCAATAGGGCATCAAATTAAAGAAGGAAATAAAATGGCTTCTTTCTAGGGCAAAACTTGGAGATTACTTTTTTTTATCTGAAGGCTTGGGTCTGAAAATAACATTGTGATTCACTCACATTTGTGTTCAAAAGACAAAAACAAAATCAATGCTCAAAAAAAAAAATCCACCCTCCCTGACACTGTATATATTCATTCACAGCCCCAAATCTGACTTGGGCAGTCCTGAATTCTGGTCTTCCTATTGAAAACACTAATTTGGAATCCATGGTCCAGGGAAATTTATCTAGGGATGAGATAGCAACTTAGGATGCCACTATGCCAACAGAAAAACATCTTCAAAGGGAAAAATAAATAATGGGCCCAGAGGGAAAATATTCCTGAGCAACTGTCATCTCCTCACTAAAGGAAACTTTGTTTTTTTAAGAAAAAAAGACAAAATACAAGGAGAAATGTGAACTTTGGTGTTTTATTCTATCATGTGTTCATAATGTAAATTTGAATTTGCATCTAGTGTAGAAGTTTGTCTTCTTGGAGTTTAGAGGACTGGTTACCAAATTGTAAGCATAATCTAAAGAAGAATGAAGTAGATCAACTGAGGTGTCACTGATGAAAACAAATAAAGGTTGTTACTCACACTACAGAATACGTGTGTGCGCACATGTGTGTGAATTACAATTAATGGATATGGGAAGATGAATTCATTTCATTCTAATCTAAATGCACATTAATTGAGCAGGGTTCATATTCTTTGAATCTTTTTAATAATGTCAACAATATAATGCTGTGCACAAAAAAATGAGCCTTTGCAAGTTTAAAATGAGTCACCTTTTATAGCTGGCGCATGTATATGGCAGGCAACAAGTCAGGTATGTTGCCTTGGGGACATGTTGGAACAAGCATTCTAATTCTAGCATGAGAGGGAAAAAAGAATTTCATATTCTCCTTTTGAAGACTCCAGATCTATACTCTGGAGACAGTACAGTTTGTATTCCAATGTTTTCCATTTTCACTGAAATTCTAAGCTAAAGGAAAATAGCATGCAGATGTGCTGTTTGTGATTTGAAGAGGCTCTTTTGTGCCAGAGTCCATGGTCAGTGTAATGATCATATCTTTCCAAATTTTTCAATTATTATTACTATATATATATTTTTTAATATAAATTCTCACTTATTGATAATAAAAACAGTTAAAAGTAAGGCACAAGTGTAACAAATATCAACACTTTCAAACATTCACTCTTTGATTAAAAAAACAAAACAGTAGGCAATTGGTTCTGGCACCCTTCAACCAATATTCTAACTAGCACCTGAAGATCTCTCAGAGCAAACTGTACCAGTGTTCATGGTGCAGGTGATGACTGCAGGTACTCTGTGATCCTAGAGGGCCTTCAGCATCATCCTAGATATACTCTTAATGAGCAACAGTTTAGAATTTTTGACTTTTATTGCTCATTGTATTACAACTATTTGAAAGATCAGTAAACTCAATTAAAATTGAACATCTTACTACCCAGAAGAATTTTCTCAAACAAGATACAACAAATGGATGACTAGCAAGATGAAGAAGTTATCTTTGGGGAATTTGACAAAGGCTTTTAAGTCATCAGAGAATCACCAGCAAAAAAGACAAATCACAACTGCTTCTTGCCGTGGTCTAATGATTAGCACCTCCACCAAATGTTAGCAGCTACTTGCCTGATCTTCAACATGTACAGACTCTCTATTAGTGCACTCACAATTAACCTGGAGCATTTAAAAAACAAACAAGAACAACAGCACATGACATTCCGGAAGGAGGCTCAACGCAATGGAAGAGACAAGGATTATTCTTCAAGAACTGGAATACATTATACAGTGTAAGAACCAAAATATGGGCTTTCATAATTTGTCCAAATGTTTTTTCCCAAAAGAGGTAGTGTTAGAAATATCAACCTTGACTTTGTAAAAGAAATCTTTAATCAATTAAATTACTACTGTTTAAAACAGTACACTATAAATGAGCTGACTTCACCCCTTTGTTTCCTTCACAAATGCCTAACTTGTGCTGCCCTCATATTATTTTAACTTTATTAAATATTATTACTTGAGTTACAAGCAGTTATATCAAGATATAAATTTATAAGGTGGCATATCTTCAATACCAACCAACAATTGATTTCAACTTATTCCATAATACCACATTCCACCAAATTAAATGCAAAAGATTCCCCACATTTGTTTTACATTTTGTATGTATGGCTTATGAATAGCAATTTTGATGAATTCCAGCTGGTTTAAATATGCAGGCCTACCCATATATAACAGATTCTTTTAAATTCTTATTGTATTCAAAAGGGTCCATTTTAAGTGGGCCACCTTGTAGGATGAAGCATTAATATTGCTCTATAGAAAAGTGGAGGAAAAAAACACAAAAACTCCTACTAAACTTAAGACCACCTTCACCAGCTACAATAGTATATTAATAATATAAGTGATGTTGTTGTTGTTATGTGCTGTGGAGTTGGACCTGACTCATAACGACCGCTCCTTGGGTTTCCAAGGCAGTATCACTATGGAAGTAGATTCCCCAACCTTCCTTCTGAGAAGTGGCTGGTGGGTTTCAACCCCCAGCCTTCTGGTTAGCAGTCAAGTGCCTTAGGCACTATGCTACCAGAGCTCCTTAAGTGATATATAGTTCTAATCTTTTGGAAAAGTTGAATTAAAATGTAAACAAAGCCACAAACAGTTTGTTTACTATAACAACATTAAAATAATTTCCAATATTTGCATGTGTTGCCTAGTTTCACAAATCTATCATACACATTTCTGTCTCCCTCTCCATTCCCCCACACCCTTCTACTTCAATCCAGCTGGAATACATCAAGGGCACAGAAGCCAAGTCAGATGTTGACCCCACCCTCCTCCATCCATTTTAAGGCACCTTCAAAGTCACAGCACTGATATAGTCCAGTTTCACCAGCAAAGCCACCCATCCTACTATTTAAGACACTAGTCTGAGGTTTTTATAACTGCACATTAACATGAGAGCTTTGATTTTGGTCAAAAACTTGAGCTGCACAGAGTTGCATGAGATTGTTGTACTCTTTCCACAGAAGATTATTAAATCTTCACAATCTTTGCTTTCAGGGTCAATCTCTCCCCTCATATTATCAACCTCTCAAAACTGCCCCAACTCTGAACAAACTATGTTTCCCTTCCAAAAGTCACAACAGAAAAGCCATTATGGTGGTCCAAATATGCATTTTCCTCCATATTTTCACAGCCCTATCATTTGTACACTGGAACAGATAATGGCCATTTCAACGTGCACAGGCAAACTCCTGTGAACACACATGCGGGAGAGGAGGGGGCTGGGAGACAGAAAAGTTGCAACAGAATCAAGAAGAACTTACTTTGTTGTTCCCCTGTACATGTAGCCGCAAGGAAAAAGAAAAAGAAAGAAATATGTTAAACATAAACTTATGTTTAAATTATGAGGATTTTTCTCGCTGGAGCAGAATCAAAACAAATAATTTTGTCAATGATGCTCCATACACACATATACAGCGCCCAGACCTGTGGGCAATTCAAAGATTCTACTATGCTAAATAAAATCCTATATTTACAAAGTCAGAAAATTATGACAAAGATTTCTCCCCCTTCTTTCTACTCAGAATACTTGGGGAATGGGAACCTGGCCAGAAAGAATAGGTTTGAATTGGTAATAAGTGAACTGTTAGCCTGAAAGGCAAAGCAGTTAGCATGTCTGATCGCCCTTTCCTGACAGCCTCTCCTCCAACATGCCAAGTGGTGGAAAATTTCATCAGCCAGTGCATTTTTAAACAAACACTGCATCCTTGGTTTCAAAGAAGGTGGAAAAAAAAAAAAGGAAAAGGGAGCAGAGGGAAGGAGTGGGTGGTTCTGGGGAGACAGGGTAAGCAGACCAAGTTACAACCCCCATCTGTACTGCTCTTTTATTTTGTAAATTATGAGTTTTGTCTTGTGCTGGCATGGGAAGCAAAGACTGTATAGTGGTGAAGCTGCCAACATAAACACTGGTCCACATTCAAGAAAATGGGTCTGGAAAGGTTAGTCACAAAAATGTAGTCACTTCTAAAAGCGACACTCTGGATGGAGACACATCGAGCAGCGGCAGTCAGAGGGCAAATGGTTCTCCTGTTTCAAATTGGAGCTGCAAGACTTTGATTTATATCAAACAATTTAACTCACATATGGCTTAAAAAAAAATAAGACAGTGATTCATTACTCCCAGGGCAGCCCAAGTCCTCGTGAGGTCAGACCCTGTGGGGGGAGACGTGATGGGATGTGGGCAGGGAACAAATCTGAACTCTTCTCACAAGAGGCCAAGAGGAATTTCTCACTGAGATGTGGAGCTGAAGAGAGCGGTTGCTAAAGTGTGTGCATCTGTGGAGAAGGCTGAGAACAGGGTGGAGCAAGGGGCCAGGCTGGGGACCAGCATTTTGTCTTTAGTTTAGGATGTGTGGGGGAGATATTACATATAGATATTTTCTGGAGGGTGGTGAGGCAATGATCCCAGGAAAGTGTATTTTTTGAAAAGCAATGCTAATTGGTGACTGGAAATGCCTAATCCAGAAACCATCACAAGCATCATATTTAATAAAAAACAAACAAACACATAAATATAAAGACATGGATAAAATAGAGCAGAGGAGCTTCTTGGCATAGTGACTTTCTATAGGTATAATTGTTAATACCACCAGCTTATCTGAGACATGAATAATGGTACAAGAATGAGGAAAGAGAAAAAGAGAATATATCCTAAAGAAGGGAGCTCTGGTAGCATAGTGCCTAAGGCACTTGACTGCTCACCAGAAGGCTGGCGGTTCAAACCCACCAGCCATTCCTCGGAAGGAAGGTTGGGCAATCCTACTTCCGTAGTGATACTGCCTCGGAAACCCAAGGAGGGGTCGCTATGAGTCAGGGCCGACTTGACGACAAACAACAACAACAATCCTAAAGAATATGCCAACTTTTTAATAGGCAATAAAGATCCCCACTGGGAATTTCTACAGGAGTAAAGTAACATTTTAGACCATAATAGAACCCCGATTTCCCCAAGAAGTACAATATTGCTGAAAATACCTCAAACCGATGGAGTTTATTGCATTCTATGCCAGTGCAGCTTTGGATCTATTAAATAAGTTTCAAGAACTCAACTGAGTATTTTTACACCTTAGGGAATGACTGGTTTTTACACTCAATAGCAGATAGTTCTGTCTGTAGTGGTAACAATGGTGTCACAAACAGTAGGAGGCCTTAATCCCTACATACAGAAACACACGACTGAAGACCTGCTGTGGCTTTGCCATTTCTTGTTTAGATCAATTAATTACCAATTGTCTATTCTGAGACTCTAAACAGTCATGGGTGGTGAAATTTAAATGCTGTATATTTCCCTTCACTACTCTGTGGGGGCAGCAAATTATGCCTAAATCTCTGAAAGTGCCTCTACTGAAGAATAACTGAGACTCTTCTGAATTGACCTGTAGAAAGCTTGGCTGAATAAGCTAAGAGTAAAGTGATATTTAGCAGGGCTAAACAGTGAGGGTTTCAGACCTCGTATTATTATACTGCTGAATAAATGCATTTGAGGGGCTATTCACATATTAATAAATATGTATGGAGGTCCATGGTCATTCCTCTTCTCCTCTTAGGATGCTACAGAAACTCTTCACTCCATTATGGAGAAAAATCTCATTTTCAGAGTCTGTTCAACAGGAACTGCTGAAGTACCAAAAGAACTTCAGATGTTTTCTATCTCTAAGGCAGTCCTATTCATTATAGGTGGGAGAGTCCTGTGTTCCAAAGAACAGTGAAACTCCAGGGTGTTTCACTTTCTACTGTCATTTTTAATATTTTTTTTGGAAATAATACGCTATGGGGAGGATCAACCATATAACAGCTAATAGAAACCTCTTGAAAAGTTCTGAGGTGCTACTGTGGCTCTCTGACTTAACAACATACAAAATTAAACTTGCACCAAATTCATTTCCAGGGCACGCGTGGTCTGTGGCTACTTCCTGTAGTTAGCCAGCAGGTCAATGTCAAGGGCTGGCTTGTGAATTCTCACTTCCCCTGAGAGCCTCTCTGGCCTCACTCAGGGCTGAAGAGAATCTGAGGCTGGTCCATCTCTCAGGCAGCATCACCTCAAGCACACCCCCCAAACAACTCAGATTCCACAGCCAACAGATGGGGAATTCTCCCTCACATGCCATGAGTCCCACTGGTAGTTTCCAAAGAAAAAGTAACTACTCAATTGAGAATTATAGCTTCATGAACAAATGAATTATTTTAAATAATAAGAAGAAAGTCTACAAGCACTAAACACATTTAACATGCTCTAGGCACTGAATTAGGTGTGATATGAAAAAGTCTCTATTTATAGGCAGTCTCCGCAGGTTATGAACATTCAAATGGCATATAACCCGTAGTTACGAACCAACCCTGTAAAACCTATTATATTAAAAATTAAAGGTATGTACAAATTTGTAAAAACAAAGGACAGTACTTTCTGACACACATCCGAACATTTTCATTATTATTGTGTTACAATGTCAAAGATGTTTCAGTGTATCTGGAAGTGTTTCTTTAATGTTTTTTATGCATATAAGTTGTTGTTATGTGCCATCGAGTCGGCCCTGACTTATAGCAACCCCTCCTTGGGTTGCTGAGGCAGTATCACTACGGAAGTAGATTGCCCAGTCTTCCTTCCGAGGAGTGGCTGGTGGGTTTATTCCCAAGACTATAGCCTCTAGTCACTCTTTGGGCCTGGAAATGGCCTCACTCCAGTGGCTAACTTTTAGCCAAACAATAGATAGGCCTATGAGCTGAGCAGCTACACCAGGGAGAAGCACTCCATAGAAAAATCAACTCTGGGAGATCCGAAGGCAGTATTTGCACAAGGAGACAGCTCAGAGGGCAGGAATGCATAGAAAAGGACACAGGGAAAAGGTAACTAAAGGGAGGAAGTGGAAGAGAGCTGTAATATTATGTGGATTGCCATCAATGTCATGAAACAAGATGTGTATGAACTGCTATATGGAAAATGAATTTGCTCTGTAAACTTTCACCCAAATCTCTCTCTCTGACACACACACACACACAAGGTATACTCTACACTAAAACAAATATTTGACTGACATTAGATACAAACCATACCTAATGTTCTGGCTTACATACAAATTCAACTTAAATACATATTTAGGAACAGAACTTGTTTGTAATCTGGGGACTGCCTATTATTTTATAAAACCACTCTGAGGAAGGCATTATTATTTTGAGTTCAGAGAAGTTGCCCAAGCCACACAGTTAATAAACTGTAGGCTTGATATTAAAATGTGGGTGGATTTGACTTAAAGTCTATCTCATTTCACTGCACACATTATTTCAAAGACTGGAATTCCTTAATGTTTACATATAATTTAAGTCATATTGTAGGGCAACAGAATTGTGCCAGAAAAATCAGGTATTTAATATTTAGATATTTATTTGTATTCCCATTTATAGGCAAAATTTATGCATGTGTCAGGAAAATAATTTTTTAAGTGTTCTTTAATTGTAGCCTCTAGCTATACACACACAGACACTTTGTACCTCAGTATCATCAGTGAAAACAATACTAATTTCACTAGAAACATCTTTACCTTTAAACTATGTAAAATCTTACATATTCATTTGACAGTGTGATATTTATAGTGGCTATTATTTCAAGTTAATAATAGCCAAAGGAAATTTAAATAGAAAAATGAAATTCTATTAAATCCAAATTCAGGGTTAAATATATTTTTAAAATACCGTGGCAACTCAGAAATATCAGGTGACTGGTAGCATGCTGAATCTGTGACTAAGAGGGGTCATGTGTAAATTCACAGATTAAGTCACGGCATAGTGGGAAAATGAATCCAGGATTCCTCATTTCCAATTTAGGGCCACCCACTGCTACTCAGATAAGAATTTTACATTTTTCTTTGGATTCAGAAAAATGAAGAGAGTGAAGGTAACTAGGAAATGCATATGGGAAAAGAGAAGAAAACAATGAAATATTGTTGGGGCGTTGCATTTTACAAATACATACTGTAGTTCTTATCACATTGTATTTATTTGCATCTCTTTCTTTCAATAGACTTGAAACTCTTATAAAGTAGGAATTACATATTTTTTTTTAAAGTTTTTGAATCTCTAGTGTCCACCATAATAGTGATAGATGAAGAGAAGGAAGAGGGAGGAAATGGGGTTAAAGGGAAGTAAAGAGAAAAAAAAGTTTTGGAGGCAACTCCACGAGAAGTGACTTAAGAGACAAAAGAAACAGGGTAGGAGAACATTTTGAAATGAGTAACATACAAATATTCCATCATGTAAACATGATGAAATAAAATATGAGGGGGAAAAACATGTAATAAAATATGTAGATATAGTACCTTAGTGGAAAAAAGAAATCTGTTCAAATCACCATTTCATTCAAGTTTGTATTCTAGCTATTTATCTAAATCAAATCAAACTTACATGATTTTTTAAAAATAATCTATGTAGAAATTTTTCCAGTCAAAACAGAGGTATCTTGTGCAGAAAATAGTACTTTCTGAGTCTAGACTCATGTCTATGTGTTACACATAAATATTTAATTACTAGGGTAACAACTGACCATTTCAATTCAATGGTTTATTGATAAAAAAGCAAAATGACACTACTCAGAAGTACAAAAGATTTACTTAGATCAAGACACATATTTTATTTAGGTTAATCTGACTTCTTTATCAAGCCTTTCTAAATTGGGAATAACAACAACAACAAAGAAAAACAAAATAAACTCACTGCCATTGAGTTACTTCTGACTCATTGCAACCCCTCCTTGGGTTTTTGAGGCAGTATCTCTATGGAAGTAGATTGATTGCCCAACCTTCTTTCTGAGTAGTGGCTGGTGGTTCACCAGACTTCTGGTTAGCAGTCAAATGCCTTAGGTACTATGTCACCAGAGCTCCTAAATTGGGAATAACTGTACCTAAAAGTATCTCCCTCCCCAAATGGAGTCTTGGGGTAAGCATTCTACTTAAATTGATTTCAGTTGTTAGCTATCATTTAAACATCTGAAAGCCAAGCAATGGTATAGCATGACTTGTATGTTGAATTATATGTTGCACAAGAAGTACAGTTTATGATGAAAACTAAGAAAAATAATACTAATAGCACACTGCTAAGTTTAATTTCCTGTCATTTCTTTGTTATGAGTGTGTGATAAACATATATCTATATATACCAAACTCACTGCCATCAAGTTGATTCCAACTCATAGTGACCCCCATTGAGTTTCCAATGCATACGTGTACATATTTCAAAGCTCAAAAACCTTTATCTTGATATTCCAAGCAACTATGCTGAATATGTATTTATAAACAAATAAAAATGATATGAAAAGAATCAAAACATATTATGTAGGACATCTCCAGATTTGCTTAAAATTGAGTATTATGACAAAAAAAAAAAATAGTAAATATTTCCTTGAGTATCTTACGCATGTAAAACTATACCAAACCAAATCTACTGTCATTGAGTCTATTCTGACTCACCGTGACCCTACAGGGCAGGTCTGCACCATAGGGTTTCCAAGGCTATAAATCTTTCCTGAAGCAGACTGTCACATCTTTCTCCCATGGAACAGCTGATGGATTTGAACTACTGAACTTTTAGTTAGCACCCCAATGCCTTATGTAGAGCTATGAATACATGAAAATTCAGACTACTGAAAAGAGTTCCCTCCTTTCCAAAACAGGAACATTCTATAATTTCCTTAAATAGTAAAGTTGTTTAGTAAATTTAAAATAGGTTTAATTTATAAAATTATGGCAAAAATGAAGATATAGATGGTTAAGTCAATAGATTACATATATATATGTAATCAAGCACATTTGGAAGATAGAGAAAAGCATAAAGTATTTACAATATCATAGCAAATCAGGCTATGCTTTAATATCCATTGTTTTATCCCTCTACTACTTATTAACGAGAGTAGTGCTTTGATAGCAATTATATAATTATTATAAATAAAATAGAGAGTTTACTCATGTCCATCTCGTTCAAAGCTTTTCCTCCATTATTTCATTTAACTCTGTCAACCACTCTGTAACACAGAGGACTATTCATTTCAGAAATGAGACATCTGAAATGCAAAAAGGCTAGGAAAACCTCCCAAGATACCACAGGCTGTATGTGAGCATCTGGTATTTAAATTTGGCTGCTAACCAGAAGATCAGCAGTTCAAATCCACCAGTTGCTCCGCAGAAAGAAGACTGGGCAATCTATTTCCATAAAGATTTATAGCTTCAGAGACCTAAAGGGGGTTGCTATGAATTGGAATTGACTCGACGGCAGTGAGTTTGGTTTTGGTTTGAGTTTGATACAAGAGTCCTAAGGGTGCAGTGGTTAAGTGCTTGACCGCTAACCAAAAGGTCACAGTTCGGACCTACCAGCTGCTTCATGGGAGAAAGATAGGGTAATCTGCTTCTGTGAAGACTGCAGGCTTGGAAACTCTATGGGGCAGGTTACTCTGTCCTTAGGACCACTATGAGTCAGAACCGACTTGACAGCAATGAGTTATTTTGATACCAGATAGAACCTTTGCTTGAATCTACACGCTGTGCCAGCTATAACAACCTTTTAAATATATGTCACCTATAAAACCAAACCAAACTCACTGCCATTAGGTTGATCCTGATTCACAGGGACCCCTACAACCTTTTAAAAATGTAAATCTTATCATTCAATCAGTTGGCTCAAAACCCTCTAGTGGCTTCCTACCTCACTCAGAATAAAATCCTAAACACTCACCATTTCTTTCAAATGCCTCCTGACCATGCTCTTGGAAACCATCTACCACTTTTCTCTTCTCTCATTATGTTCCAGATAAAATGACCATCTTGCTTTCCTCTAAGATACTAAGCTGACTTTGCATTTGTTATTCCTCTGCCAAGAATATTCTTCTTCAGATTTTCATATCATTTACTCTCTCCCTTCCTTGCATTGTTGTTGTGTGCCATTGAGTGGTTCCAACTCACAGCAACTCTACAGGACAGAGTAGAACTGTCCCATAGGGTTTCTAGGCTGTAATCTTTATAGAAGCAGACTGCCTCATCTTTCTCCCACTGAACTTTCAGTTAGAAGCTGAGCACTTAACCATTGTGACACCAGGGCTCCTTGAATAGTCCAATCAAATGTCAACTCTTCTAAGGGGCCTTTTTTGATCACTGTTATAAAATAGCAGCCTTCCACTCCTCACTCTAGTCACTGTCTGCCACTTTAACTACTACTACTTTTTTTTTTTTTAACTTATCACTATCGCTTATAAAAATTACACAATTAATTGTAATAAAGAATAATTTTTCTCACTCATTTATTATCTGTTCCATGAAGGCAGAACTTTCGTGTTCACCTCTATATCATTAATACCTAGAAGAGTGCCTGGAAAAATGCACACACTCAATGGGTTTTTGTAGAACAAACGTGAAAAAGTAAGTGTATGTGCACTTAAAAATACATAATATTGTGAAATTAAACACACTGCCCTCAATGGATAGGGAAGTATAACAGATAATGATTATAATTGGCAACAAAAATAAAAATAGTACTCTGATTTTTAAATGATTTCTCACATGTAGTCTTTAGTGTTGCTATGTATCTATGGAATTATGTAAGCACAGACAGGACAAAAATTGAACAACAATTACAAAAATCATACACAGGCACTTCTGTACTTGCGTGTCACCAGGCAAAGTATTAACTCCCATTTGTAGGGCCCAGAATATGTGGTGGGGTTCACTGTTTTAGGCACTACCCAGACAGGTCTAGGTTGGGAAGGGTTAAGAGGTACATGAGTGAGCTAAAATAATAAAAATGAGGAGACTCCTTAGGCACAAATTCTCAATCCTTTACTCCTGGAAAGGAGCTCTGGTAGCTAAAGTATTCAGCTGCTCTGGTGGTCAAAGTATTCAGCTGCTAACCAAAAAGGTGGGTGATTTGAAGCCACTAGTTGCTCCACAAGAGATGAGGTAGATGATTAACATACATATTTGGATAATTATGTACCAAACTAAAGACTACATATGAAAAATCATCAAAACAAAATAAAACAAAAAATCTATAGGGCAGGTTGTAAAAGGGTTGCTATGAGTCAAAATTGACTTGATAGCAGTGGGTTTGGTTTTTGGTTTACACCTGGAACTCTTAAGTTCCAATGCAACCCCAGGGATGTGGTCAGATTTGAAATCCCCCAGAAATGCTTCAAATGTCCTACACCGCACCCATGTCAGACTTTCTCTGGAAAGGACTGTCTCCTTATTTCTGGCCTACAAAGGACCCAATTTATGCATCATCAGTCCTATAAACTGATCTAGAACCAAGGAAGTGCTGCGAGGGTCAAGATGGACTAAATTCCCAAAGCTCAATCTCAGGACTTGTATTTCTGAGGGAAAACCTTCTTTCAGGGAGAAGCTATGGATAAGCATAAGAACCACTCATTGGCAAAGTCTGTTTAATGGTATGTGTACACATATTGGGTCTTTCTTCTGAAGTTTAAATTCAAACTGTCTGTGTAATTCTGTATTTTCTAAAGAACACAAAGAAAAGGTCTATTTATTAACCTGAATAAGAGAAGTGTCTCCAAGACATTTGAAGTATATTAATAAAGATAAGTATTAGAGAGGATACAAATACAATACATATTTTTTTGTTCTTCACACTCATGATGACATTAACCAGAGTGTGAATACAGATATAGCTGTGGATAAAGATATTACAGATAGAAAAAAAGAGGAGATAGATTTTTACAGAAATAAGTACATTTTTAAGAATATGAAATACTGGTGCTATCATGATTGATGATATGTATACCATGACTATAAGGAGTTCTGGAGCTGTAGTTCCTAAGACATTTGACTGCTAACCAGAAGGTTGGCAGTTTAAACCCACAAGCCACTCCATGGAAGGAAGACTGGGTAATCTACTTCTGTAAAGATTTCCCAGCTTGGAAACCCAAAGGGGGTTGCTATGAGTTGGTATTGACTCGATGGCAGTGAGTTTGAGGTTTTTTTTTAATACCATGACTATATGTAGAATGTTACAGACTGCTTGTCTTAATACCTTAACAATTGTGGAACAGCATATAAAGTAAAATAAAATTTTAAAATAAAACAAAAGAGCTGCCTTTTGGTCTAACATCACATATCTATATCTATCTATCTATCTATTTTGTCTTTAACATGTATACTGAGTAATTTCTTAAACAGAAATCTACCGGAGAAAAAGAAATGTAAGCAAAGTATCCATTAAAACTGTGCCAAATTAATTAAGTCAATAGGGATCTTGTTTGTCCAGAATATAGTATGTGGAGTTAATATATTTTTCTATAATATGGTTAATAATAATTTTAAAACAGAAATATATCCAACTTACTAAAGATTTATCAGGATAGACCCCAGCTCTTAGTAGAGATGCCTTCCAGCTGTCCACATCCTCCTGTGAGTCACATGCCAGCTCAAGGAAGCGATAATCTTTGTATACATTCCTGGAGTTAAAAAAGAAAACCACACTCTCAGAGTTCTGAACCAAATGCAAGCATATTGCCACATCTTCCTCCAGTAGAGCTGCTGGTAGCTCGCACTGTCAACCTTTTTATCAGCAGCTGAGCATTTAACCACTGTTATCCCAGGGCTCGTTAGAGACATACTAGACAAGTGCAAAACGAACAAAGAAAAACATCAAACAAGATGGAATTAAAAGTACTAATCAGAATAAACAATTTAAAAGCACTAAATAGGATAAAAAGAAATATTACATGACAATATAAAGTATAATATTATGAAGAATTAGAAAATACTCATAAACCTGTCTGCACCAAACATTAAAATGGCAAGCTGAATTTGATGAAATACATTAGATAGAAATTTTAATATAATTATTTTCAAATTGGAAAAATAAAGTAGACAAAAATCTATAAACATATAGAGGAAATAAATCCCTTGAATAGAGGATAAGGATTTTTTTTTCAGTATTAACAAGAGTTACAAAAATCAGTAATATATTTAGACCTACACACAGACACAGGCACTATGAACATTGATAGAGCTTTAAAGGCAAAGATATAAGTCACATTCTTTGAGCTCAACATCCCCCCCAAAAAACTTAGAAATGAATGACTAAAAAAGAGACCTCCAAAAAAAAAAAACCATTTAAGAAACATAATCCTAGATATTCTTTTATCATAAGAAAAAGTAAAAACAAAATTATAAATTTTGGAAAGGAATGAAAATATTTATATTTTCATATTCAATCAATGCAGCACTGCAAAAGCTGTATCCATAGGAAAATTTATGGCCTTAAATATGTTCATCATTTAGAGGAAAAAGAAAAAAAAAAAGTCAATATTCATTTAGTGAAATTATAAAAAGGTAATAAAAACTAAAATAAACCAAGAAGAGGGAATTTATACAGATAAAAGCCAAAATTAATGATATCGGATATATATAAATAATATAAAAGATAAGGGCGTCTGAAGATATTTTCCCCTTACAAACAGATAAACCACTTACAATCCTAATCAATGGGAAAAACAAGGAAGAGCAAACATATACAAAATTACTAATGAGAAATCATACATAACCGCAAATATAGAGGAGATTGAAAAAATAAAAAACACAATTATCAAAAAACTAAGAACTTAGAAGAAATTTATAGTATTATTAGAAACATAAATTACCAAAATTAATTAAGGAAGAATGGGAAAATCCAAGTGGCTTTTAAAAACACTACTAGAATTTATATATATATATATATATATATATTTTTTTTGCTTAAGAGAAGCTATTAGCTGCAAGATAAATATACAAAAAGTAATGGTTTTTCTCAATACTACCAATAACTTAGAAATGGGAAAATATTCCATTCACATTAGGACTAAATCCGATCAAGCACAGAGGAATAAACTTTACAAAATAAGAAAATTATAAAATCTTATGAAATAGCATGAGACAGGATCTTAATAAATGGAAAGCTGTGTCTGGATGAGTTGACTTGACAGCAATGTATTCCTAGAGTTTTACAAAGTGACCAGTATTATATGTATTCAGCAATCATTTATTCATATATGGATGAATAATGAATCATATTATACTAATAAAAACACAGAACATCATCTTTAAAATACTTTGTGATTTAATCATTTAAAAGTGATTCTTCATCAATATTTTAGCATTTTTACTCACTAAGGAGATTGCACATCTTCATATAAAGTTTATAGAAATTACCTTCTTTGTCCTAATTTTATTATATTGGGGGTGTGTGTGTGTGCTGTATTATTGTAATGGCTTTTCACTTTTTTTCAAATTTGCATTTGCCCGACATATCTTTAACTCTTCTTTTATTTGTATCATTTGTTTTACTTCTTAAGAAGACATATCTGTTATGAATACCAATAATATAGTAAGATTTTTTTTCATCCATCCCAATTTGAAAATCACTGTCTGTTATTTAAAATCATTTTTGTTTCTTGTTATAGCTATATGCTTGGTCTTAGTTTTATCACTTTGATACATGCTTTTAAAAATATTCTTTACTATTTTCTTTGTTTATGCCATTAGAAATGAGCTGCTTCTTTTGTTTCTATCTTGTTCAGGGTTTTCAGTTCTACAGGTGAATTAAGTGTTTCAAATCATTGTTCAACTCATTTTTGTATATATGAAATTTAGCAATAAAATACTATCTCCTGGCTTTTTGGAAATCCCAGCAGCTTATACTTTCTGTTACTGCATTTCATGACATTTGATAATCTATCTAGAAATATCCTCGTAGATTATTTCCGAATTGCTGTTTTCAAGATATCTTTCAACATTGTTTTTCCCTACTTGATTTTGTTATTTAAACAATTATTTAGATGAAATTCTCTGTTTTACTTCAGTCAGTGTTTATCATCAGGTATTTTCCACCTAGACCTTCCCATTGTCCATTCTTACTTTGATTCATTTTTTGAATCAGTTCACAAGAGAGAGTGGCTTCCTGGATTTTTTTGGTGTGGTCTCTACATTTTTCACATCAATGTAGCAAGAAATGAATTAAAGTTTCTTTTTGTTGTCTTTTAGGCCCCATTTTTCTGACTTAGGCTCAGACATGCACTGGTCACTGCTAATATTTCAATCCAATTTGTTATTCAATAACACACACACACACACACACACAGAGCCATAGTCACTTCTGACTCATAGTGACCCTATAGGACAGAATAGAACTGCCCCATAAGGTTTCCAAGGTTGTAAATCTTTATGGAAGCAGACTGCTTCATTGCTCTCCCCTTAAGCGGCTGGTGTGTTCAAACCGCCAACCTTTTGGTTAGCAGGCAAATGCTTTAACCACTATGCCACCAGACCTCCTTTGTTTTTCAATTAAGTCTTGCAAATAGTTGCCATTAGTATTTTTCAGAGCTTTTCGGGTTTCCTATCCCTGTTGTATATGACTGTTTGGATATAGCAATGGGGACTAAAAAACCCCCAAACTCATTGCCATTGAGTCAATTCTGACTCACAGTGACCTCCATTGGGTTTTGGAGGCCATAAATCTTTATGGAAGTAGACTGCCCCATCTGCCTTCTGTGGAGTAGCTGGTGGGTTTGAACCACCAACCTTCTGGCTAGCAGTCAAATGTCTTAGGCACTACACCACCAGGAAAAGGGTAAAAGACTCCTAATTAAAGGCTTATCTATTGAAGGAAATTTTCTTTGTTGGTTACCAGGGATGGGAGGGGAGGAGAGGGAACACTGTTAGATAGATAGAGATAAATATGGATTTGGGTGAAGAGAAGGGCAATGTACCAAATGTGAGTGACCAATATGGCAGCACTGAGGATGAAAAAGACATAGAGAGGCCTATGGGAGGTACAGACAACAAATATGAACCCTTTTGCACATACGGTACGGCGTTGTCAGTGAAGGCAAACATGGGTATATGGATGGATAGATAGGTGGACAGGCTAAACGATTAGGTGTATCTATGAAATGGGGAGTGTATCCAAGATCATATATAGGGTTGGCAGACAATGGTCCTACGTTTATGTGAATGATCAGAATTCCCAGGTGTATAGTAGAGCTGACAAGGGGCAAGGTTGGGGTCACTGTTTGGTCACAACCAGCTACCCAGAGGGACCGAGTAGTTGAACCTGAGGGCTTGGGACCATAGTCGCAGGGGACATCAAGCTCAATTGGCATAACATACTATACAAAACATTGTTCCACCTCCTACTTTGGCAAGCAGCAACTGGGATCTTAAAAGCTAGCAAGCTGCCATATAGATGCAATGATGGGTCTCTCCTCGTCAAGAGCAAAGAAGAAAGAAGAAAACCAAAATTAATGGAAACAATCAGTCCTAGCGACTGGTACACCATCCGATCTGCAACCTATACAACTATGAGACCAGAAGAACTAGATGGTGCCCGGCTACCACTGTCATCCACTTGGAAGGAATGTAGGAGATCCTGGATAGAGAGGGAGAACAATGTGGAACAAAACTCAAAATCATTTGGAGGGAAAAAAAAAAAAAAGAAGTTGGGTACCAGGTTTGCTGGTCCAATAGAGCCTGGTGGAACCACTGAAACTATGGCCCCTAGCTGCCCTTCAGGTCTAGAATTGAACCCACACCTGTGGTTTCCAAACAATGTACAGGCATGTGAGTTAAACATTTACCTCAAGTAGACACACGCCCTGGAGAGAACAATATGGGAGAAGGAAGGGCTGCTTATGCACAGGGAGACAGCTCAGGGCACAGGAGAGTATGGAGGGATGGTCACTGGGAAGAGGTAACTATGGGGAGGAAGTGGGAGGGGAACTGTTGCATTGTAAACTGTGGTCAATGACATGAGACAAAGTATATGTGAACTGCTGTATGGAAAGTGAATTTGCTCTGAAAATCTTCACCCAAATCACAACAAATAAAATAATAATAATAATAAAAAAGACTCCTAATTGTCTACCATCTTAAAATAGAAGTCTCCTCATTTAATGACAGTAACCCTGTAGAGTTGGTAATATAGAGCTGTTTCACATATGAGGACTCTGAGGTTCAAGGAGATTAAGTGACTTTCCAGTAATCACATAGCTAATAAATGGCAGAACCTTGTCATCCACAGTGATTGGCATGTGACCTCTATGAAACATATATCTGTTAAATGAATGGATAATCAGTCAAATGAACTTGGATTCTGTTTATTTTTGAAGCCACCTTTATAATTTTTGACCAATCCTTAAATGTCTGCAGAAAATCTAAAATATTAAAGATTGGAGGGACAAACCACAACAAGCAGAATGAGTAATTTTAATTAAAAGTGGGACTTACTTAAAGGGAATATATTCTCTCAGTATGAAAGTCTATTACTAGAAAATTTGAAAGGGTCATATCTTTGTAACAAAGCAGAAAGGGTAATTGGTTATCTTGACAAAATCAAAATTTATCCATTTTTAACGATCTAATTAACTCTCAGCTACCATTTAGATTTCCGGTGGGAGGATTTTCCACTGCACAGGGTGAGTACCCTTTAAGATAAAAAGGTATGGGGAAGGCAAAGCTGGATGTATGCCATGGGAGCTCTTGGCCAGCTGGAAAGCATGAAAAGTAGAGAGGGCTCAGACTTTCCACAATTCTCTAAGCAGATCTGAAGAATTCAGCTTTGGCCCATTCTCACTGACCTTTCTCCAGAGTATTTTCTTTCAGGGGCTCTTCACATGGAAAATCTTGATTTTTTTTTTTTCCTCCTCCTCAAAGGATAGCCAAATTCTTGAGAGGGAAAATAATTATCTGGTTGAAACATTAGAAGAGGGTCAAAGGCTTCTGGTGCCTTTGGCGCTTCATTTTTACCCAGTTCTGAAGCCTTCATCTTAGGCTGTCTAGACATCCAAGCAGAGTTGGAAACAGGTCTAAAACAGTGAACTGAGCTGATTTACTGGAAGTCTTATAACGTCTGTGGATGCAGCTACCAGGTTCTCACTCCATACTGTAGCTGTATAGATAGTGCAGAACAATTTGCATTGATTGCATTTTTTTAAAAAAATGTATTTAGTCTATTTTAGTTGCATTCATGCAGATACGAGCTTCGGTTTCACTAAGTTTGGTTTCACTATGAAACTATTTTCATATATTGTAATATTTAACATATTAAACTATTTAAATGTTTCACAATTTGAAAAAGTAAAAGTCATTTCAAAGCTAAATTGTATCCCATGGGTAAAAGTGTTGCATTAAGGAGAACAGGACCACATGATGAGCCCATGTTTTCATTGTAAGTGTAACTTTCATTCATATGTCATAAAAATTCCTTTGGGAGTTAAAAATATGAAGTTTAATCCCCTTACCGAATAATAGTTCTTTATACACCTGAGACAAGGTATTATGAGCTCCCCAAGTCTTCTAGTCTCCAAGCCAGTACTCCTGCCAAGTTTTTCAAATGTTTATCATATGATGAGGTTTCTAGATAACTCAGCATCCTTTTCCTGTGAATTTTCTCACTTGTAAAAGGATTTTCAGCAAATGAGATCCCAGCAACTGAATACAAATCTTCAAGTGTAATGTTACCAAGGAAAGAATTTGGTGGGATTTTTGTCTGCTTTTTGTACAGTAAACTTTTACTAATATAAGCTATTCTTTTTTTATTAGCTTTTTGGTCAGCCAGGTTGAGCACTAAGTACAGTAAAGTAAAGGTCTTGAGCTTTTGAATCAGACATGTTCCTATTGTTGTTAGGTGCCAATGAATCCATTTCAACTTATAGCGACCCCTTGTGACAGTAAAATTGCCTCACAGTGTTCCTACCCCAACATTGAGACCTTTTATTTGCATGTAATTCACTGTTGTGTGGTGAATTACTTAATAGGGCTCTTCTACCCACAGTCTTTGTCACTCCCACCGGACGACTAGGTGGGACAATATAATGTAAGGTGCTTGTGGCCCACCAAGGGGATTGGATAACTTGCTAATAGTGTAAATAAGGTACATGGAACCTTTCAGTAGGTGGGACCATGCAAATAATGTGTATGGAACCCTAATATGGGGATTGGTCAATTTTATCACTCTGCTAGATTTAAAATGAGCCAACTCAGAGGCAGAAAACGGGGATCTCACTGCCATCAAGAATAACCAGGAGTGGAGTGAGTCCTTAGACCCAAGATCCCTGTGCTAAACCTCCTTGGCAGAGATACAGCAGAGAGATGGCAGCAACAGAGGTATCAGAACCAAGAGACTGGCATGAGACACAGCAGCAGGCTTGCTGGCCCATGGAGTGAAAAAGCTGAGTGCCTTCAGGCAGAAGTCTTGCTGGTAGAGTGTGGTGCACCTATTGCCAGATCTAAAAGAGCTTTGTAACACTTGCCTGAGCAAGGCAGAGGCCCAATCAACAGGCTGAGGGCCAAAGAGAGTCATGCCTACAGTCTTGGCCAAGGGGAAGCTGTCCTGATCAAAGAATTATATTCTGAGCATTCCTGAACCCGAGTTGTAACCTGTTGCTTCCTTAATAAACGCCATAGTTATAAGTATTGTCTGTGAGTTCTGTGTGGGTATTGCAATGAATTATCGAATCTAGTAGAGAAGTAGAGAGTATCACAGGAAGAATGGTTGTGTCAGAATTGGCAAAAACATTGGAGGGTGGAGGCATGTCTGAACTCTGCCTTATAGGAATCAGCCTTGGGCTGATGGTGATTCTGTTTCCTCTTTGTGAAGTTAGAAGAGGTCAGAGGATGCTGTCCCAAGTTGTTTTGTACATCCATAGAAAAATAATCCGAGAATTTTACCTCCTGTGTGTTTTCATCTTGTTTCCTTGTGGTCATGATGCCAGCTGAGGTCATCAGTATAATGAAACCAAATTTATGAGACAGAAGCAGATAATCCTGCCATTTTGTAGATCTTTGATTTGTGTGTCAAATCTGAGGTTCACAACAATTTTTCCAGCTCTGTGATTATCAGTGATTTCAAATTCACCAATGTAATCATGCTTCATTATCACAGTTAGAAACTGAGTGATGACTTTGGTGTATGGCCTGATAAGAACCTGATATTTACCTGTCTTCTCCACATTACTGATGCTTTTAAGAGAGCTGACCAGGACGTTCATGCACACCATAATGACAGCAGAGAAAGATGGTGGCAAGGTGCCTCATAGAGTTTTCTAGGCTGTATTCTTACAGAAGCAGATAGTCTGGGTGGGTTTGAACTGCTAACCTTTTGGTTAGCAGCTATGCACTTAACTGCTGCACCATCAGGGCTCCTTAAATCAGATATTCCTGGTTGAAATCCAGCTTGTTCCATTTATTATCTTATATGACATTGGGTAAGACACCACTTTTAAGTTGCAGTTTACTCATCTGCAAAATGGGAATAATAACAATATCTACCTCAGCTTCCTGTGAGAATTAAATAAGGTTTTATGTGTGAAGATCTTCCTTAATCCAATGTCCAGGATAATGAAAATACACAAAATACAGAAATTATTATAATGCATCATTATCACTACCTTTAGCTGCTTTGCACTTTACTTTGTATAAAACCAAGCCTCTCCTGTGCTGAATACAGGTAGACTTTTTAAAACATAACAGTAAAATTTACATTTAGCACTATTACATTTCATCTGCATAGTTTCGTTAATCGATACCCACTGGGTACCAAAAATAACACTTCAGATCTAGTTATAAAACCATTGTATATGTACTATCAGGTCATATTTCTCTGTTTTCCCTCATTGATACTCTAAAAGAGTTTATCAAAGTCTAAGTACAGTATTTCTAGTTAATTTTATCAAAATTAAACCTTGGTTTAAGTTGTTTTTCAAGATTCAAAGTATTCCTATTGAGCAATGATTTCCTTTCCAAGTGCATATAAATGTTTTATAATTCATTATAAATTTATATAGCAGAGCACTGATAAGTTTGTCAATCAGAATTCCTATTTTGTTCTCTTGGAGAAGAAACTCTACTCCAGATGTTTACTGATCCACTGATCCTATCATGTTCACACAAGTCATTACTGTTCTTATTTCTCTCTTCTATGTACACCCTATTTACCACTATAACAACTATCTTGCAAACCTCAGCTCCCTTTCCTATCTTTTCCTCCACTATTTTATTTGCCTAATAAAACTATAATCTGATTATTTGCTTACTCAGTTTTTCTGAATCTAAGTTGCTAAAAAATGCAAAAGAAAAAACACATAATTATGCTGATTACACTCACTTCGAATTTATAACTACAAATATCAAATAAGTACCCAACTTTTCTAGATACTCCTAATCTAAATATCCTTTACCACTGTAGCAGATGATTATTTCATACATTTTCTTCTCTCAAATCTCCGATAAGCCCTTCGCCACTCACAATGCTTCGTACTTCATATTTTATTGTGAAAAAGATATGCAAACAGACAAGAACTCTATCTTCCTTCCACCAAAAGGCTTCCTTTTCCTTGTACAATAGAAGGCCAATTAGTCAACTACTCTGAGTTCCGTCTCTTCTAACAATCTCATGTTTTTTTCCAGGAAAGTTTTCTACGAAGATTACTATCAATGGACTACTTGTATTCAGTACCACATATAAGCTGACCACTCACAAAGGCCACACTTCTCTAAGCATTAGTGGCAGCTTTGATATTTCAAAAATCTTTATTTGTTCTGAAAGATTCTCTTCTTCCAGATGTCCCTCATGTTAGCAAATGGTGCTCATGCCAGATGCCTGAGTGCCATCCTTGACATCCCTTTTTTCCTACTTCATTTCCAATCAGTCAGTTCTGTCACTGTAGCCCCCAAATAAACCTCCTTTATTCCATCTCCTCTGCCTCCATTCTAGTTCCTGGGCACTATCACCTTTCATCTTGATCACTGCTAATCCTGTAACAGTTCCCTGCATCACTTATCCCACTCCCACTTCCACTCTGCAGACAAATCTAATTGCACTGTTCCACTTCAATGACTCCATTAAGATAAACACTAACATTATTTAAGTGGTCTACAGGGCCATAAATCACCTGGACCCAGACTCCTACTCACCAAGCTCCAGCTATTAGTAGCATAGACACACCAAACTCATTCCTACTTCAGAGTCTTTGCATATGCTGTTCCCTCTATCTGAAACAATCCTCCCTTCTCCCTTTCCCTGGTCAATATGTGCATATTATTCTAGTTTTAGTTTTAACTATTTTTCACCTTCCACAATGGATAGACCAATCCATTATAAATTCTCACAGAGGTTATAATTAACAGCTGTAGTTAAGTAATTATTGTTTGATAGCAGTCTCTTTACTATATTGTAAATTCCATGAGAGCAGGACCCATATGTCTCTGGTCCATAGAACTTAAGCACAGTACTCAATAAATAATCGCAAATCAATAAATTAAAGAACGAATGAAGCAATCACCAATAACTGAATTAGCTTAGATTCTTCATTTCCTTTAATTTTTTTTCCCGTATCTTTCAATATTGTACTCTCAGATCCATGAAGTGATCTATCTTAGAGGTTATAGACTCCAGGTATCATGATTCATTTCCAAAGGGACAAGTTTATTTGACCTGAGCTGATTTGGTATTTATTCCATGACATTTCCTTGTCTTGGCACAGTGAAGGGCAAAAAAATAAATAAATGAATAAATACATAAGTAAAATCTAAAATTTGTAGGGAAATTATTTTTAACTATAAGAGCATTGCAAAACACATTTACTGTAAGTGCAGCTGCAGTCAGCTGAGTCACCCACTGGTCCTGACCTTCTCTGGCTGCCAATGGTCACGGCACCAGGTCTATGTCAGTATTCATCATAGTCACGATGAAAGGGCTGAAAATGTGAGTTTTGGCTATACCTGTAGAGGTCTTATTTATGATGAAAAAGGTCATAAAGAAGGAAGATCATAATTTAAACAGGTGGAAATTTTCACAATATAGACTATTTAACCCCTAAACATTCTTCCTCACCACCAACTGCTAGAATAATCTAGTGTCACCTAAATTAAGGTAGCTAAAATAAAAGTAGAAAAGTTGGGAGTGATTAGTCCGTGGCAACTTAATATCCCTGGTCTCTTGGAGGGGCTTTGGCCCCTGTCCTCTTTTCCGCAGCCTTCATTGTTTTCTCCCCTCAAGAGGAGAAGGGTTGATTTTACTGGTGAGTTATAAAGCAGAAATTGAGCAAGCTTGTGCCCACAGGACACACGCATTTCTCTCCTATTCCAAGATGTTCTGGTGAGTTCTTCCCTGTGGCAGAGGTCTGTGGTTACTCAGCTAAGGCTGTGACTACTAGGGGGTGAATTATTAACAAGAAATTTGGTCACAGATCTAAAGTTCATTTGTTTCATGCCTTATCTGTTGCTGTGTACTGTTTCTAAAAACAAACAAATGAAAAATAAATTAATTTGAAAGGAGAAGAAAAGAGTATGATTTACTGGCAGTCTGAAACTCTTAATAGTGAGGGATGGCTTTGAAGGGAGTGTGGTGGTTTTGGTTTCGGATGGATTAAAGAGGAAGTGACAGAAGGCTTCTGAGTAAAAATGCCCAGTAGGCAGTTGGAGATGTGGGACTGGTGTCTCAGGATAATAAAGAATAACCATACTACATGTGGCTGCAATGCTGGGTGCCATGTGAATTTGTTTATTTTATTTTAATACTACTTATTAGCTTTGTTAAGTATTTTCCCATACAAAGGCAAGCCAAACAGCCACAGGTCATGCGTTTACTTGAGCATAACCAATAGTAGGCAAATTAGCCAATATTACAATATCCTTAAAAAAAAAAAAAAAGTTGTTGCTGCAATCCAAACTTCATTTTGCCCAAAGCACTGAAAGACTTTAGAAGGGAATGAAAAGCAACTGGTGAAGAAAGCAGAGAGAGAACCACAATTATTCTCAGTCTATCTTGTTTATTAAGTCAGCAGAGGTTGTGGCAATGACTTGCTTAAACTCAGCATTTCTAAACCTAAGGAATACATAGGGAACAACTATGGGCCCATCCTTGCAGTGCCTTATCATATGCTAGAAAAAAAGTGCTGCCCATTCTGCACTAATCTGGTCTTTTCCCTTCAACACTTACTACTATATTTGAGAATAACTCTATGTGGGATCTTTAATTTGAAAAGTTAACACATTAAAAAAGGTCTACAGAGTAAGAATTATGAAGAACTGGCAATCTGGACAAAATGGCATCTAGTCCCAGAAGTTATGGTATGGAACAAGAAGCCAAAACCAAAGGTCATGAGATAATATGTTGTTACGTGCCATTGAGTTGGACCCAACTCATAGCGACCCCTCCTTGGGTTTCCAAGGCAGTATCACTACAGAAGTAGATTGCCCCATCTTCCTTCCTATGACATAATATAGATAGTTACTGATTCATGTTAGCCTCTTAACACCTAGAGAGAGTTAGATGAGAATTCTCAGAGCCTGGGTTTGGAGCCAGCATAAACTATATAAGAAAGTGGAGATACTGCTAAAAGTATGTTGTTGTTCTTGCTAGTGTTGAGTCGACCCCAACCTATAGTGACCCCTCCTTGGGTTTCCGAGGCAGTATCACTACGGAAGTAAGATTGCTCAACCTTCCTTCCGAGGAGTGGCTGGTGGGTTTGAACCACCAGCCTTCTAGTTAGCAGTCAAGTGCCTTAGGGCACTATGCTACCAGAGCTCCTGCTAAAAGTATAGGGTGGAGGAAAACTTAAAAAGAATGAGAGGCAAGGTCAGAATCAAGGTATCAATGATTTTATACACTGGGTCCCCATAAAATTAGCCTTTTTGTTTTAAAATTATTTTCTCTTTAAATCTTGGCACGTTCTATGAAATTTAGTTCCTTCCTTGAGCTCATTTTGGAAGTTTTACTTGAGTCTTTCTCACATGAAAAAATGTCTTCATGGCATTGTTCAAAAAGACATTCTAGGAACACTAAGGAAGTTCAGGTTGCTTTGTGAATCAAGCAACCTGAGATAGGCTCTGCTACAGCCAGCTGCACCCTTCCAGGCCCTCTCCAGGTGGTCAGCACCAGCACCATCTTCCATCTGGCTCTGAGGCATCTCACCATTTCCCTCCAGTGAGGTAAGCAGTGTACAACCCAACACACAGAACTGTTTATGGCCCCAAATCCGTTAAGACATCAATATCCTTGTTGCAAAAACTTTGCAAAAACCCAGTCTGCATGAAGTGTAGCTACTCATTTTAGGTGCACATGTAGGTTCCAGCACAACTGACTCTTCAAAAAAACAAAATTAATCAGATTCTCAATTGAAAAGAAAAAAGTCAGCACTTCAATGGCAACCCTGGTCTTACATGGAAGACAGATGATGCAGTCGATAGATGATGAAGGTAATGGTTATATGGATCGGGGCTCTGTAACATGTTCTTTCATCCTTCCAAGGTAAAAATATAAACAGCTTCAGAGCTGGTTTACACAGCCATGCATGAGAGATCCACAACTACCTAATAAAAATTGTTCAGATTTTGAGGTACATCTTCAGCCGTAAAGTTTCTGTTAAGGACAGCTTCTATGCCAGGTGTCTCTATAAAAGGTAATTGAAGGATGGGATGAATTATGTATCTGATTACACAGCATTCTGTATAATGATCCTTATAGTATTCATTTATCGATTAGTTTGATTAATAAGCATTTATTGAGACACTATTATGTGCCAGGAATTGTTCTAGGCTCGGAGGCATACAAGGTAATTAAGACAAAGTTCCTGATCTCGTGAACTTTTATATTCTGTCATTATATACAAAAATGATGGTAAATGGAATGGCAAGACACTAACTATTATTAATTTAGGCTTCACTATCAAGGTACTGAGTAATATCCCAATATCTCAGTTACATTTCTCTCTTCCCTAAACAACAAACCAAGACTAAAAACAGACATCTGTCTTATTCCAGTAAGTTTCATCATTTTAACAATTAATTACCCAAAAGGCTGAAAATAATTCATAACCCAGATAAAGGGAATCTTTACAAAGCCTCGAGTGGTTTTTAAAAGTTGCTGTTTAAAAACGTACACTACAAAGGAGTTTTTGACCAGACAGCTGTTTGAAAGAACAATGATTTCATGTTTTAAGACTAAGTTTAAAATTGAAATGTTTTCGTCATCCAGGAAAATTTAGCAGCTGTGGAGATTATTTCGCTTCTCTTTCTTGCACATATTACTGGATTTAATTTTAAGGAGGAAAAGAAAAAAAAAGAAAGATATAAAAGAGAAAATTGCATGCAGCATAGAACAAAACCTATTGGAACACAAGCAACTGCAGATTTGTGACCACAGGAAAACACACAGGCAACACCAAATCCCTTTTAAGAACTTAGCTAACGAAGGAGACAACATAGTACCTTTCTTTTGAAATTTGCCTTTCCTTACGAAGCTTAGAAAATGACCCTCCTAAATCTCAACAAAATCAAGGTTGACTTGGTTTTCTACAGGAACGAACACTCTTGAGGAATAACTGAAAAGGGTTCAGGATGTAGAAATGGAGAATAAGTCACAAATGAAAAATGTCAGGTAACTGCTACTTTTCCCCCAGCACTAGTCAGGTCTTGTGCTGCCCACTGTGCCTGGTTCTGGGATCCAATTAAAGAAGTGGGTGTGTCAGTGAGGGTGCTAGAGAGAGCCTTCAAGGGCTAAAGAGGATACAGATGAGGTTAAAGGCAAGGGGAAGCATCTCTGAAATGAAACCAGCAAGCAAAACACTACCAACAGCAAAATGAAGCCTCCTTATATTTTAGCCATTGCTATTGAGAAAAAAAGTAAGAGGAAACTGACAATGTAGCACAAAGAGATATGAGTATGAATTTTCAGATAATTCAAACAGGCCTCTGCTAATCATGTCTCCTTCAGTGGCTAGCAAGGATCTAAGGTGGCTGGAACCTGGAAAGGAGGAAGCCACAGAGGAAAACAGGAGCAGATTGATGCTACCCTGCTGGAGCTCTGCAGGCATAAAAGCATTTCTGACTCAAGGGTGAAGTCAGCAACACGACAGCCCCATGACCTGTCCAGGTGCCTTGGCTGGAGGACCATACTTTTCTTCTCTCTCCATAGGAGGGGCACATGTGTGAGTTTCCAAAGGAAGTACAGTTATCAGACAAAAATGAGGAATTAAATCTGCAAACAAGGAATCTGAAATTATCTTCAAATACAGTTAATTCTAATACTTCAATAGTCTAACAAAAGATGTTTCCTGGTAAAGTCAGAGTGCCATTTTAATTTGTGGAGTAGGCAAACAGACATATTCCACCACGGATATCTTTGTCCCTTATCAAAACTCTTACCAACCAGTTATGCTACTGCCAATTTCATTCTTTTGAGTTCTGAAGACTTTTGGTTTCCACCAAAATCAGTATGATGTGGTGGGAAGAATATAGACTTTGGAGTTAGAACAACAAATTCAAAGCCTGGCACATGTTAGTTATGTGACTTTGGGTAAAGTTACTCAAGTTCTCAGAGCTCTGACTTCCTTGTTGGTAAATTAGAATGGTACTAAGAGGCTTGTTTTAAAGATTTGAAATAATGTATGTGAAATATTTAGTACAGTGGTGATTACTGTTAAAATGAAAATGTTCCCTAGGAAAATTATTATCTCAACAAGGCCTGATTGCCAGATGATACAACTAACTGAGAAAGGAAGACTGAGGAGGAAGCAGACAGAATGAGTAGTGAGGATGAACAATGGACAAGGCTAAGCACAAACTTCAGATCCTCCAAAGCTCTGCCCTTAGCTGGGTGAGAACACTGGGATAAGTATAAACACTAAGAGAAGAAAATACAAAAGATTTTCACCTTGCTAATATATTTTTAGATGTGGTCTTACCTACATGTGGAATATGACAACCCTTGGTCCCTTTCAGTTCCAACATTATACAATTATAAAATTTCAGGGCAAAGAAAAAGGATGTTTAAAAAGTACATATTAGATTTTTCAAGGTACCAGTTGAAGAACAAAGAAGTACAACACCGCCAAACTAAGTCGCTGACATTTAAGAACAGAACGAAAAATTATGGAGTTGGCCCTCCAAACCAGCTTGACTCATGTTATAAGGAAATTTCAAGATCAAGTTTGGTTATTATAGTTGAAAAACTAATAATAATAAGTCATATCAAGTACAGTAGCTATTTGCAAAGTAATTGACAGTGCTAAACACTATGTATCAACACTTTGGGTGCTAAATCACTTTGTGAGAACAAAGAGCTGACCCAGGGAATGCGTCACCCTCTAGTTCAGCACACTTCAAGCTTGTTTACACTGAGGGGAAGGAGAGTGTCTTGGCTCAGAGGTTACCTCATCTCTATTTGGGGTGAAATTTTCCTGGTGTATTTCCTCTGGAGACTTTCATTGTAATGATTAATTTGTGGAGCAGGGAGAAAAAGAAAAATTTCAAGTAGATGCTATATTGGAACCATGTCATTTTACCATTTCTTGGACCATTGCAACAACCTTCTGGGTGCCTATCCTTGTATCTCTCTTCATCTCCTTTCAACCCACATTGTGTTTCATTGGAAATCTATTCTTCTCCATACTATTGCCATCTGTTGCCTAAAAATTGGGAGAAGCCTTATCCCCTCGCTTTACAATTTCCTCATATTGGCTTCAAAAATTCCCACTATTTAATTCTGTTCTCTCACAGCACATACAGAAAAAACCTTATCACATTCAGTTTTTATAATCTCCTGTTATAAATCTTCTCTTCCATCAAAGCCAAATGTGCTGCTTCCTGAACACTTTTTTTTCCATCGTTGGCAATGACTTCCCTTATTCCCATATGTGGAATGGCACTTCAATCCATTCTTTTTACCTCATATACTATATTATTTCAGGATAAATTGATTAATAATATTTGGTTTGAACTGACACTCTCGTCTTTGTGTGTGTGTATATAAAATGAGATACGATTAACTTTCATAATTTTGAGTTTTGTTGTTGTTGTTAAGTGCCGTCGAGTCATTTCCAACTCATAGCGACCCCATGCACAGCAGAATAAAACACTGCCCGATCCCGCGCCAGCCCCACAATCCCTGCTATACTTGAGCCCATCATCGCAGCCACAGTGTCAATCCATCTTGTTGAAGGCCTCCCCCTCTTTCTTTGACCCTCCACCCTACCAAGCATGACATCCTTCTCCAGGGAATGGTCTCTTCTTACAACATGACCAAAATAGTTAAGACAAAGTCTGGCCATTCTTGCTTCCAAGGAGCATTCTGGCTGCACTTCCTCCAGGACAGATCTGTTAGTTCTTTTA
>NW_006921762.1:5966964-5971908 GCF_000298275.1 Orycteropus afer afer
TGAGTTGTCCCTGGGGCTGACTGCTCCTCTGTCTGGGTTCTTGGCTTTTATCCCCTTTCTCTAGCTCTCCGGTCCTGCTACTCTGGGCAGGCCTGAGTTTCCTCTCCTCACCTAATCCCTTTGGCTGATTGCTCTTCTCTCTGGCTTCCTGGCTTTTAATCCCCTTTCTTCTGCTCTTCCGGCCTGCTACTTTGGGCATCCCTGAGTTGTCTCTCCTCACCTGTAACCCTGAGGCTGACTGCTCTTCTGTCCGGGTTCCTGGCTTTTATCCCCAAAAATAGTTTTAGTTTGAGTTCTAGTGAGTCTTTTATATACTTTTATGACTGTTTTTTCTTGTTCCTTCCTAATATTATCTAGGAATCTCTTCTGAATGGCTTTCTAAAGGTTTAATAAAATAAATAATTTTGTAAAAGCGAATTGTAAAGTGCCATATAAATACTCAGTACCCCATTCTGACAACCTCACAGAACATACAGTTATGATGAAATAAATGTTGACCAAAGCTTAAGACTGAGGAAAAAAGCCAGCCAGCCCAAGGATATTAAGAAGCAATTCCAAAATTCACTCATTTACTCACTCATTCCTGAATAACTGCTATATGCCAGGCATGCTCTAGGCACTGAAGATATACTATCCCATGCTCATTGCCATTGAGTTGATCCCGACTCATGGCAAACCTACAGGATAGAGTAGAACTGCTCCATAGGATTTCCAAGGTGGTAATTTTTATGAAAGTAGAGTGCCACATCTTTCTCTCATGGAGCTGCTGGTGGATTTAAACCAATGACATTTTGTTTAGTAAATAAGTGCTTAGCAGCTAAGCCACCAGAGTTGCATACTGAAGATATAGCAGTGAACAAATGAGACAAACCTCTTGCCTTCACAGAACCTATATCCTAATGGAGAAAATAATGGGGAAAAAAATCAAATAGCAATGAGTTATGAATAAAATAGAGCAGCATAAAGGGACAGAATGATGGAGGTGCACTTTTAGAGAGTTGCCCAGAAAATGAGATGGTGGCATTTGAGAAGAGACATGAACTGAACAGGATGAGTGACTCAAGAATTTCTGGGGGAAAGAACCTTTCTGGCAGAAGGAACAGCAAATTCAAAGATCCTGAGACAGGAAAAAAGCTCAACACATTCAAGGAACAGAAGGTCTCATAGGCCATGATAATAAGTTTGGATTTTTTTTCATGAGCATGATGGAAAGACACTGAAAGAATTTAAACAGAAATGTGAATAGGTCTGATTAAGTTATTTTGAAAGATCTCTGGTTGCCATGTAAAGAACACACTAACTGAAATGTGGCAAGAGCAGAAATAGACCAATAAGGAGGCTGCTGCAGTAGTCCAGACAAGAGACTGGGGGGATGAAGGAAGTAAGAAAATGTTGGATTCTAAACATACATCAAGGAAGAGTTACCATAGTTTTCTGAAAAGCTGGCTGTGGGAAGTGAGGGAGAGAAATCAAGGGTTACTCTTACATTTCTCACATAAGCAGCAGGGAGGGAGATTAGAGGAGGAGAAGTTTGTCTGGGTGGGGAAATCAAAATTTCAGCTCTAAACCGGAGTCAGTAGGAAGGAGGCTGTGGATAGATTTGAAGCCCAGGAGAAAGATTAGAGTTGGATATGTACATTTGGGATCATCAGCTTAGAGATGGAGCTAGGGTATTTGCTCAATATTTTCACATTATGACGCTGGTGACTAAAACATTCAAGATGTCACTTAAAATCAAGACTGAACATTTCGCAACAGCAACATAAACAGACCAAAACCATGAGTTTGCTAACTGTGTCTCTTGATTTGGGAATTACTCAGGTGCAAATATCTAAAACAAAACAAAACAAAAAACCAAACCCATTGCCATCCAGTCTATTCATTCGTTCATTCCTGAATAACTACTATCTACCAAGTACTGTTCTAAGCACTGAAGTTATACTATACTATACTCATTGCTGTTGAGTTGATTCTTACAGCAAATCTATAGGACAAAGTAGAATTGCTCTATAGTTTCCAAGGCTGTAAATCTTTATGAAAGCAGACTGCCACATCTTTCTCCCATGGAATGGTTAGTAGGTTTGAAGGCTGACCTTTCAGTTAGCAGGTGAACACATTAACCACTCTGCCACCAAAGCTCGTAATAGACTGGTGTATTGTGCACATGCAGAGACATAAAAGACCCTGCAATGGTTATATAGGTCTATAGTCCAAATCTATTTAATTACTACTTTTAAAAATACTTGTGTATTTCAAATGAATGAATTTTTACTATAAACATTTATGTATTAAAGGAAGTTATAAATTATAAATACTCCCAAATATTCTTCTTTCCAACATAAAATTATCCTCAAGCTTTCTCACAAATGAGTTGCAGCCTCCAAAGGTGATGAAGCATCAATCCTTTTCTCAACATGCACACTCATTCTCTTCCCACACTGAAAGGAGAAAAATGACATACAGTCTGGCACAGTTACGTTTATAAAACCAGATTGCTAGTGAAAATAAGCAAAGCAAATTTCAGCAACAAAAATACTGGCCTAACTCCCCAGGTTAAGCGTGGGGAGTCTGATCTCATATCCTAGGAAAAGTCACAATGATAACAGAAACCACCAGAGAAAGAACATTTTAATCTCCGAATTAAATCAATCACTAGGGTTTGCTGGGGTTCTTTTCTCATCAGCATGTGCTGGGGTTTACAATGGAAATGAGGCTGAACTTGAAAGGCAGTAAAGTCAATGGTGCAATGTCACACAAGCTAAGTTTATATACTTATGCAACAAGTTACATGCTGATGCTCCCAATTTTTAACTGAAGGCAGATAAAGCAGGCGTGTTTATGAGGAAAAGGGCTAGTGAGTCACAGACACTTGCCTTCACCTCATGCTATGTCAAAGAGTGAATGCCTCCCTGAAGACAACTGCATTTGTTATCTATTGTGAAACACTAATGGCAACACATAGTCCTGAGAAGGGCGCATAAATCATGAGCTGTGATAAAAACGTGGCACTAGTATCTTTTTCTTTTTTTAAATAATGAGACCACTGACCTTGTGCAGAGAAAAGAGCTATTTATGCAAGTAGACTACAGAGTACTTTCCACAAGCACTTTGCTACTTTAATTCTATGATATCTTGGAAAGAATACAATAAAAGTATAGTTCTGAATCAAATCAGAAATGATAAAAAGGTCTTCCTTGTAATCAACCTTAGAGCTCAGAGACATTTTCCTTCAGAGACAAGCTAAATTTTGATGCAGCCATAATTCTATATAAATTGCTTGGAGAGTATCTAGATCATGCAGCAAAGCTAATGAAATTGATTATGTCTCTCATTGACAGTAAAGCAGTGTGATCTTTTTTTTTTTTTCCCAGTCAAAGGGTCATTCTTCCAAACAGTTTACAATTTCATAGGAGGTAAGGAATCACAGTCACATAATCTAATAGCATTAATGCTTTGAAACATCCCTCTCATTTTTCCAGACACAAACATTCTAATCCTTTTGGCATAATCAGGCAAGGTACTTTTCTTAACTCATCAATTATTTTAATTATTATTTATAGGATTTTTCCTGGTTATATTATACCTTTTCCTCCAATTGACTGAGAAGTTTTTATGTATAAATGCTTTATGTATAGAACACCATGGTTCTGTACAAAAGGAGTACATTTTTATTCTTGACGATGCCCGCTTGTTTGTGGTCCTCTTGGGTTATATCAATGAATTGCAGAGATACTTTGAAGGACTAGTCTACAGAGATTCCTAGGTCCTCTTCATGCCCTGCACTCAAATAGAGCCCAAGATTCCATGAAGTTTGGATTCTTCATGCTTTCCCGCAATACAATTATTCTTCCATTTCCCATCTCACTACCAAGCCCTGTAAAAACTTCTGAAGAATGTCTTTTCACTACCCAAAAGAGCATAATCTGAATTAAATTTTTTTTTTTTTTTTTTTTTGCAATGCATTTCTGATTATTTATACAGATGTTAAGACTAGTTTGAGCATTTCAAATCTGGAAAATTGAGATCTTGAGAAATCTCATTTGATATACAACATGACTGACAGAAATATTCATCTTCTCCCAATACACTATGAGAGTCATGAATGTAGAGCACAAGGACCATCTTTGTATCTATTAGTGCTACCCATAGAGTCTAGCATATAATGTTGTTGTTAGATGTCATAAAGCAAAGCCACACACAACAGAACGAAACACTGTCCGGTCCTGCGCCATCCCCACAATCAGTGCTATGCTTGAGCTCATCATTGCAGTCACTGTGTCAATCCATTTCACTGTGGGTCTGTCCCTTTTTTTGCTGACTTTCTACTTTACCAAGCATGATATCCCTCTCCAGGAACTGGTGTCTTCTGACAACATGACCAAAGTAGGTGAGACAAAGTCTGACCATTCTCACTTCTAAGGAGCATTCCAGGTTGCACTTCTTCCAGGAAAGACTTGTTCATTCTTTTGTTCATTCTTCTAGCAGTCCAGGGTATATTCAGTATCCTTTGCCAACACCACAATTCAAAGGCATCAAGTCTTCATCAGTCTTCCATATTCATTGTCCAGCTTTCACATGCATATGAGGTGACTGAAAATACTACTGCTTGAGTTAGGCTCACTTTAGTCTTCAAAGTGACATCTTTGCTCTTTAAACCTTTAAAGAGGTCCCTTGCAGTAGATCTGCCCAGTGCACTGCAACATCTGATTTCTTGACTGCTGTTTCCATGGGTGTTGACTGTGGATCCCAGTAAAATGAAATCTTTGACAACTTCAATCTTTTCTCCATATATCATGATGTTGCTAATTGGTCCAGATGCAAACATTTTTGTTTTCTTTATGCTGAGGTGTAATCCATACTGAAGACCGTGAGCTTTGATCTTTATCAGTAAGTGCTTCAAGTCTTCTTCACTTTCAGCAAACAAGACTATGTCATCTGCATATT
>NW_006921762.1:5975585-5984069 GCF_000298275.1 Orycteropus afer afer
TTGGTTTCCCTTTTCTTTCTTGAAGAGGGTCTGTGCAGTCCTTCTGCCTAGTCCGCCATCTTGCCGGAACTCCTTCCTCTAATCTTGATGCCATATTTTTCTTCATATAGTCCAGCTTCTATGATTTTTTTTTTTAGCATACAGATTGAATGGGGAAAGGATACAAGCCTGACACACATCATTTCTGATTTTAAACCACGCAGTATTCCATTGTTCATTTGCTGATGGGACATGACTCAAAATGGGAACAAACAGCTGCAAACATTCATTAATTGGAATGTGGAATATATGAAGTATGAAGCTAGGAAAATTGAAGTTGTCAAAAATGAAACTGAATGCATAAAGGTTGATATCCTAGGCATTAGTGAGCTGAAATGGACTGGTATTGATTGGTCTTTGTGAATCAGACAATCATATGGTCAACTATGCCAGGAATGACAATTTGAAGAGGAATGGCATCACAATCATCATCAAAAAGAACATTTCAAGATCTATTCTAAAGTACCATGCTGTCAGATATAGGATAATATCCATATGCCTAAACAGAAGACCAGTTAATACCATTATTATTCAAATTTACACACCAACCACTAAAGACAAAAATGAAGAAATTAAAGATTTTTACCAACTTCTACAGTCTGAAATTGACTGAACATGCAATCAAGATGTATTGATAATTACTGGTGATTGGAGTGAGAAAGTGAGAAAGAAAGAAGTATTGGTTATTGAAAAATATAGCCTTGGTGATAGAAATAATGCCAGAGATCATATGATAGAATTTGCAATAGTAACAACTTATTCATTGCAACCATCTTTTTTCAACAACTTAAATGGTGGCTACACACATGGACCTTGCCAGATGGAATATACAAGAATCAGATTTACTACATCTGTGTAAAGAAGTGACAGAGAAGCTCAATATCTTAAGTTAAAACAAGGCTAGGAGATGACTGTGGAACAGACAATCAATTGCTCATATGCAAGTTCAAGCTGAAGCTGAAGAAAATTAAAACAAGTACACAAGAGGCAAAATATGACCTTGATTATATCCCACCTCAATTTAGAGATCATCTGAAGAAGAGATTTGACTCACTGAACACTACTGACCAAAGACCAGATGAGTTGCAGAATGACATCAAGAACATCATACACGAAGAAAACAAAGGGTCATCAGAAAGACAGGAAAGAAAGAAAAGACCAAAATAGATGTCAGAAGATACTCTGAAACTTGCTCTTGAATGAAGAGTATCTAAAATGAGTGGAAGAAAATGATAGAATAAAAGAGCTAAACAGAAGTTTACAAAGGGCAGCTCGAGAAGACACAATAAAGTATTATAATGAAACGTGCAAAGACTTGGAATTAGAAAACCAATAGGGAGAACATGCTCGGCATTTCTCAAGCTGAAATAACTGAAGAAAAAACTCCAGGCTAGAGTTGTAATACTGAAGGACTCTATGTGCAAAATACTAATGCAGGAAGCATCAAAAGAAGATGGAAAGATAATACAGAGTCACCGTACCCAAAACAATTGGTTAATGTTCCACCATTTCAGGAGGTAGCTGTTTTGGTTACCTAGTGCTGCTCTAAGAGAAGATACCACAAATGGGATGGTTTGAACAAACAGGAGTTTACTCTTTCACAGTTTGGAGGCTTTAAGTCCGAGTTCAAAGTGCCAAGCTCTAGGGGTTGGGTGAACGCCCCTCAACCATGGGCTTCAGCTATGTCTCCTGCTCCCAGCCCACTGAAGCTAGAGGCTTTTCTTCACTCAGTTGCTGGCTGCTGAGGCTGACAAGCCCAAGGATGGCCAATAAAAAGGCACAATCCCAGTGTTACCAAACCACACAGCAGGCCATTAATTCAAGTCCATTGAAAGTCCTAAAGTTGGCAGAGCATAACAGGCTGCTGAACAACAACATGGCTACATACAGGGTTCAAGCATGCCTAAGCTAGAGACCATTCCCAAAGCTGTTTCTTATATACGGGAAGCAGACTACATACCCAGCTACTCAGTTGCTCCAATAGATTCCACCATGGAGTTAATTACCAGCCTCACTATGGGGAATAACCATATTCAGCTGCCCAGCCACTCAACCAGGCCCAGCCAAGTTGACACACAAACTTAACTACCACAGTAGCATATGATCAAGAACCAGTGTACTGAAGAAAGAAGTCCAACTTTCACTGAAGGAACTGGCAAAAAACAAGGCTCCAGGAATTGACTCATCCATTAAGATGTTTCAACAAATAGATGCAGTGCTGGAGGGGCTTACTTGTTTCTATCAAGAAATTTGGAAGACAGCTACCTGGCTAACCAACTGGAAGAGTTCGGTACTTGTGTCCATTCCCAGAAAAAGGTGACTCAAAAGAATGGGAAATTATCAAATAATATTAATGTCAAACACAAGTAAAATTTTGCTGAAAATACTTCAAAACTGGTTGCCGCAGTATATAGACAGGAAACTTCTAAAATTCAAGCTGGATTCAGAACAGGATGTGGAACGAGGGATATAACTGCTGATGTCAGATGGATCTTGGGTGAAAGCAAAGAATACCAGAAAGATGTTTACCTGTGTTTTATTGATTATGCAAAGATATCTGACTGTGTGGATCATAACAAATTATGGGTAATGTTGTAAAGAATGGGAATTCCAGAACACTTAATTGTTCTCATGAGGAACCTGCACATAGACCAAGAGGTTGTCATTCAAATAGAACAAGGGGATACTGTATGGTTTAAAAGCACATAATAGGTGCTCAATAACACTCACAATTGGGATAATTTATATCCTCAACCTACTTCTCTAAGACAGTTTTCTAGACACATACATATATTTAAACATATGTGTCTCAATTCCACAATGATTCATATTTGTTAATAAACATTATGGTAAAACTTTGGTAATAAAAGCTTAAATATATAATCACCCATTGGTTATTCTTTATTGCCATACATATTTAACCTCTCAAAAACAGTATTGAACAGTAAGGCATGCTTTCCTCTTAATGAAACTAACTAACTAGCTTTTTCTCTTTTAGTTCTCACACTTCATTATCATTTACATTAGCTTAACTATTATGAAAGCGAGATCCTTGATTTCTGTAGATTAACAGTTTTAACAGTATTGTCTGTAGGTTTTTTGGGGTCCTCATGGTCAGGTCTCAAGGTAGGTCTCAAGGTCAAAACTATTTTCATAACAATACTCATTTTCCTTTTCCACTTTCATTCTCTAACAAGTACATAGTGGAGTGTTCCAGAAATGACATGACATTGGATAATGTTGTCAATCATATGGATCACTCTGTGTTTTCTACAATTTCCAAAAGTAGTATATACATTTTCAGAGATTAACTCATGTCCTCCGTACTTTTTTTATTTCATTTTAAAATATTTTATTGTGTTTTTGGTAAAAGTTTACATAGCTAATTAGGTTCCCAATGAACAATTTCTATGCTTACTGTCACTAGCAGTGGATGCATATTCTACAATGTGTTAACTTTCTCATTACTTCCATTCTGGTTGCTTAGTTTCCATTAATCTAGCTTCCCTGGCTCCCACTGTTTATCTTCTCATCTTTGCTTTAGGGTAATGTTGACCCTTCAGTCAAATATTGACTTTTTAAAGAACTAACAGGTGATTGTGTTTATTCTTTGAGTCGATCTGTTCTGGTTGATTCTGGTTGATATTGCTATTGTTGTAAAATTGTATATTATAGGATTTATCAAAATTGTCTCTTAACTGAAATTTGGTTTCAGTTTCAGGTTTAAAGTATGTTTCAGAATGATGAAAGTCCTTGGGAGGGGTTGGGGTTGGGAGTTCTACTGGTCCAGTAAGTCTGGGATTTTTTAAGGTTTTGAGTTTGTTCTATGTTTTTCTCCCATTCTATCCAGGACTGACCATCTCTTGTGTCCCCAGTCAAAATGGTTAGTAGTAGCCAGGCACCTTCTAAATCTTTTGGTCTCAGGATAGATGAAGCTATGTTTTGTGGGGGCTATTAATTCTGTAGAGTAGTTTTTTCTTTGAATCTTTAGTGTCCTTCTTTCTCTTTTGCTCTGGATGAGTGGAAACCAAAAGTTATATCTTAGATGGTTGCTTGAAGGCTTTTAAGACCCTAGATGCTACTCATCAGACTAGGGTATAGAACATAAACTTTATGAACTAGCCAGTTGACTGAGTTGTCCCACAAGCCTTCAAACCCAGTAAACCAATCCCATGAGGTGTTTGGTTATGTCTAGGATGTATCCATAATTATGCCCTCTTTGTGCTTTATTATATATATGAATGTATATAGCACAGAGAAACATGTATATGTGTACTGATAAATTTATGTGTGCACAGGTATACACACACAAATACCTTCCTAAACACATATATGCGTATTTATTTACCTCTGTAACCATACATATTATTCTGGTCGATACTGCTATCATTATAAAATTGTATGTTATAGCATTTGTCAAAATTGTCTCTTATTCATGTGTACTGTCCTCAGTATATCTACTGTGTTCTTATCATTTTCAGCTAGACCTACCTGCTATAATATCTGTAACTTCATTATCATCCAATAAATCATGAATTTAGAATGCTAAAGTTTTGCTTATGCCTATGTAGAAACACAGCAAGAAGTTAGTAGTATATCTTCCTGTCTTGTTTTGCAGTACTTTAGCAAAGAAAAAAATCTAAATTTTAAATTTTTTTCTAAGAATTTATTTTATAATTTAATAACTTTATTATAAAATAAAAAATATGTATTTACAACATAGGTTTCTTACAAAAAGATGGGCCCTTGACTTTAAAATCTCATGGGAGATTTAAAGATTCTATTTCTCAACCAATAGCTGCAACCCATTGCTACAATCACGACATCTGAAGATGCTGAAAAAAGAGAAGAATAACACATCAGAGAGTTCTCTGACTCTGAGAAGGGGGGAATGTAATCCAAATAAATAGCACAGAATTATAAATAAGAAACAAAAGGTGATGAAAGCTATCTTTCCCTCAGCTTTATGTTGTTGTTAGGTGCTGTCGAATTGGCTCCAACTCATAGCAACCCTATGTGTAAGAAGAGAAGAAAACACTGCCTGATTTTGCATCAGCCTCACTATTCTTGCTATACCCAAGCCCATCATGGCAGCCACTGTATCAATCCATCTTGGTGAGCGCTTTTATAATTTACCTTACTGTCTTATGCTATTCAACATTTTTGAACAATATTATAATGACAGATAATACATCATTTCAAGGTCAAACATTGAACATATAAAGAGAAATGGATCAAATATCTTAAACATAGATATTATGAGTTCCTTGAAAGGCAAATATTGTAGAGCTTTCCAAACAAGGAATGAACAAGTTACATAAGATGTTATGGGGTGAACTGTTATACTGGCAAGAGAAACACACTATAGTTGAGTGACTAATAAATATCTGTACACTTAATGTTGCTGAATGCCTGCTGGATTGGAAAATCAGTAGAGAACTGTCATCACTTTGCAATGATAAGATAACTTGGCTAATTAACATTTAGTTGCTGACATGAAGCTTGAGTTAAAAATCTCATCTGCAGAATTGTACCTTTACACTAAAATGTATAAATCTAAAGACATGACTACACTTGCTCTTTTGGTTAGACAGCCATACCTCGAAGATGTTGCGGGTTTGGTTCTAGACCACTTCAGTAAAGCAATTATCTCAATAAAGTGAGTCACACAAATTTTTTTGGCTTCCCAATGCACATAAAAATTATGTTTACACTATATTGTCGTCTATCAAGTGTGCAACAGCATTATGAACAAGTTTGAAAAGCTGAGAATTATCAAAATGTGACACAGAGACACTAAGTGAGCACATGCTGTTAGAAAAATGGCACTGATGTACTTACTTGCTCAATGTAGGATTGCCACAAACATTCAATTTATAAAAAACACAATTCTCCGAAGCATAGTAATGTAAAGTGCAATAAAGTGAGGTATACCTGTATTTATCTGTATCAACTAATCCTTGAAGGCCTTTTATGTGAATGCTTCTCAGCAAACAGAACTGGTGCTAACATAGGCAAAGTATAAAATATTTTTTTTTAATTTAATGGTTTACCTTGAAACAGTTGTGTTAATATTTGCACTAATGGTACAAAAGCAGTGGTGAGTAAAACAGTTGGTGTCTTAGCACAAATTAAGACAGTTTCACAATGCTGTACAGAAAGCCATTGTATTCTTCACTACCACCTACTCACCATTGAAACAAAGTCAGTTTTGGTGATGATTATCCTGGATGAAGCAGTAACACTATTAATTTTATTAAATCTACACTCCAGATTTTGATATTCTTTGTCACTAAATGGCAAGTACATAAAGCACTTCTACTACATGAGGAACTAGTTTTCTGAAGAAAAGGCACTTAGGCAATTGAACTGTAAGCTACACTAGCTGTTTTTTCTGTAAGATGTCATTTTTACTTGACAGACTGACTGACAGACAATTTTAATTTTTGGCAGATATTATCTTAAAAACATATGAAATGAGCCTAACATTTCAGAAAACAACTAACAGTATTTGTGGCCAATGATAAAATCTGACCTTACAATTTTGGAAAATGCGTAACTGCCACCATGGGCTTGACAGCTTCTTCTTTTTCTAATAAGATTAGTGGTGGTCTTAATGAATGTGGTTTTCTTACTATTATGTAATGAGTTTGTGAAAATTTGGAAGATCTTTATAAATCAGTGAGCCAATATTTTGCAAATGACAAATTATGATGTTACAAAATCACTTGTAAGTAAAAGATCCATTCAAAGTACAAGATAAACTACCATCAGTTTACCATCTTAATACAACAAAGTATGAAAAATGCACTATGTCTGAAACACACTTGTAGAGTCTTGATAAGGTATCAAAAAAGAATGTACACAACCATCTAAAAAGGTTACTAACATATTCTTCCCCTCCTAACTACATATCTATGTGAGGCCTAATTTTCTTTGTATATTTAAATCAAAACAACATATTACAACAGAATGAAAGCAGGAGGAGCGTCATTCTGTATCCTATTAAGCCAGACATCAAAGAGACTTATGAAAACATTTCCACTCTTATCATTAATTTTTTAAAATATTTTTTCATAATATCACACTATTATGTTAACATGAAGTGAGTCTGTAATTGTTATTTACAGAAAGGAAGAAGAGTTAGGAACAGGAGGAAGTGGAATGTATGGTCAATTGTTTCTATGAATAACTGTGTTCAGTGCCATGAAGCCAAAAGAACTGGATGGTTCCTGGCTACCATAAATGAATGTTTTGATCAAAGATTCTATAGAAGAATACTGATCAAAATGGGGGAAATGGAGAATTTCAAATTCTCATGGACTTTAGACTTTTTGGAATCATAAAGGTTGGCTGAATTCCTGAAACTATTGACCTGAGAAAATTTTTAAACCTTGGGAACTCTGGTGGCATAGTACCTAAGTCATTTGACTGTTAACCAGAAGGCTGGCAGTTCAAACCCACCAGCCATTCCTCTGAAGGAAGGTTGGGCAATCTACTTCCGTAGTGACACTGCCTTGGAAACCCAAGGAGGGGTTGCTATGAGTCGGATCTAATCTGAGAAAATCTTTAAACCTTAAGCCACAAATATTCCGAAATATTCTTAAAACCAAATAATAGTTTAGCTTACCTGGTAATGAATGTCTGTCTTAAGCATTAAACATTGTGCTCTTTTAAAAACTATCAATGTGGGATCAAATTGACAACAGTAACTTGAAATATTAGATAGGAAACTTAGGGGGCAATCAGTTTATCTTAATGGGGGAGGAATAATTTGGAAAAGGAGGGTAAAAATCGCTACACAACTTGAAGAATATAAACACATCACTGAATTGTACAAGTAGAAACTGTTGAATTGGTATATATTCTGTGTATATTCTCAACAACAAAAAATAAAATAAACATTTTTTAAATGTGTCAGCTTTATTTTCTAACATTGGATATAATAAGCATTTGCCTGTAAGCATTTGCCAATTCCCATGGTGTAAATACTCCTACAATGTCATATTTCAAGTAACAATGTGAAGGCAATGAACTTGTAAAATTCCTATAATCTACATTACCCAAGTAAACAAAAGCTCTTTGAGACCCTTAATAAATTTTAAGAGTGGAAAGAGTTCTGGGATCAAAGTTTGAGAACCACTGGTATAGTTTTATATGGCCAGCTTATTTTTAAACTAACAAGGCAATCATCAAAATGCAGAAATATTTTAACTATCATAGCACAATGACTGAGCAACCTAGTTGAAGGTATTTATCAATTTACTAAAGCAAATCATCCTTCAATATTAAAAGGTATACAGGGTAATACTAGTATTATAACATTGTTGTCATTGCTGTTCTTGTTGTTGTAATGTGCCATCGAGTCGGACCTGACTCATAGCAACCCCTCCTTGGGTTTCCGAGGCAGTATCACTACGGAAGTAGATTGCCCCATCTTCCTTC
>NW_006921762.1:5984169-6017619 GCF_000298275.1 Orycteropus afer afer
GAGGAGTGGCTGGTGGGTTTGAACCGCCAGCCTTCTGGTTAGCAGTCAAGTGCCTTAGCCACTATGCTACCAGAGCTCCCTATATATATAAACTCACTGCCATTGAGTCGAATCCAACTCACAGCAACCCCTCCTTGAGTTTCCAGGGCAGTATCTCTACAGAAGTAGATTGCCCAATCTTCCTCCTGGGGAGTGGCTGGTGGGTTTGAATCTCTAGCCTTCTGGTTAGCAGTCAAATGCCTTAGGCACTACACTACCAGAACTCCCATTATAACATATATCACTTACATATTTGTCTGAGTGAAGGATTTCAGTGAAGTATGGATTTAACACACACTGAAAGCAAAGACAGATACTGTGTTTGAAAAGTCATAACTATTTTGCAATTGCACTTTTTGAAACTATTCTTTTTAAGCTCCATACTTTCCTCAAATTCTAAGAAATGAAATTAGTTTCAAAATTGGGAAAAAAGAAAAGAAAAAACTTGCTACAGTTAGGCTCTACAAATATTTTCTTTATGAAACCATGCAACTACTCAGAGTTAGTTGCAGAGTGTGACTAACATCTTCTATTAATGCATGTGCCATGTCAGTTCCCTCTGCTGGGGCTATGTGTGTTAATTAAAATTAATTACACATGCTAGTAAATAGTTTCCCTCTGAATGCAGCAAATTGAAGCAGGATAAGAGAAGTTACATTCAAGGTATATATGTAATTCAAAGGCTCACAATATTTTCTCTCAGCAGGTACAGTTAGTAAAGACCTTCTTTATGGGCAAGCTGGTTCCACACTAAGTCAACTGAGGAAAAATAAAAATATATTACACATGCTATGTTAAGTCACAGAACGGTATTTCTGATCTCTCAGTGGATTCAAACCAAAAACCAAAATCACTGCCATGGAGTCAGATCCGACCCATAGAGACCCCTCCTTGGGTTTCTGAGGTGATATCACTGTGGAGGTAGATTGCCCAATCTTCCTTCTGAGGAATGACTCGTGGGTTTGAACTGCCAGCCTTCTGGTTAGCCGTCAAATGCCTTAGGCACTATGGCACCAGAGCACAATTACAATGGATTGGATATTGTAAAAAGCCAGGGTTATACTTAATCTTGAATGTATGATCTGATGCAGTTCAGTGATCTTCATAAAGCTTTATATGTCCACATGTTAATTTGATTCAAAAGCTTTTTTCCAAGCACATGATTCTTAGGAACAGGGTTAGTGCTTTAGAAATAACAATGATTGTATATGGTAACACTGGAAATGATGAAAAACTGTGTCTGCCGATGTGTGCCATGGATACACTGGTCAATGTTAACTAGATTTAAACAACAATGGATTTCAAAATGACCTTCTTTGGACTTTTTATGTTTATTCTACTATTTGATACAAGTTCCCCACCCCTTCAGCATGTAGATTGTTTACAATTTTCTACAGGTCATCTCTTAAAAACCTGACTATTCTAATAGTCAGTAAGACATGCTCTTAATTTTCTTTCTTTCTTTTTTTCTTGAGAGGCCTTTAAGACTGCCAAATAAATCTGGGTATTTAAAAATTTCCTTCAGGCTAGACCCAGTTAGGGAAATTTTCACACTCTGCTTATTCACTTCTTCAGAGTTCTCCTCCCCAGGCTGCTGACTGAAATACCTAACCCTTGGCTATCCTACTGCTGGCCTCAGCTTTGGTGGAGGGAGGGAGGATGTCATCACAAAATTGCCACCACATTGGCTGAAAGGAACCTGCAGTTCACCACTCACTTCGATTCTCTACTTATCATAATTAACTAGAATGTAAATTCAGTTTTTAAAAATAAAAGTCTAAGACATGCCAGTTATCTTGAATCTAGCTCTTGAGTTTAGAATGACTAGTATTCAAAAAAGAAAAGCTCATGTTTTAACAAAACTAGCACATTTAAAGATATCAAATCATTTGTACTAGTCTCTTTTAACCTAGAAGGATGAGCCGTCAGACTTCCTCTTGCAAATGACAACTACACTGTCTCATTTAAAGACTGTATCGTAGAACTGTAGAACCGATCCTATATTTTTCTGCAGCGTGTTTGCAACTAGTGGTTGGTCCCCTATTATTAATGAACAGCAGCTGGGGCGTTTTATGGTTCCCAAATGGAGGCACACTTCTGTCCCAAGCCACAGTGTTTGTCTGAAGGGGGTGGTGGGAGTAGGGAATTGCCCATCAGCAAATAGTTGTTCCGGGAAATAGGTGGGGAGCGGGCAAAGTGTTTGTTCTGAAATCCTAGAAGAAAAGTAAACTTACTGTGAGGGACATAATTTCTTTTTGTTCTTGAATTTTTTTGTTCTTGACATTCTTTTTGTTCCATATGAATGGAAAACTCGACTCCAACTCCTTTCCAGCTAACAAGTGGAAAAATATACTGCTCAACAATGAGAATAGAGAGCTATTCTTTTCAGAACGCCTAAAGAGCACACACTAGCTATAGTGCCGTATTATTTGACATTTATTGAGTGTTGACAATGTGCTAGGGACTAAGTGGAGCAGGGAAACATCCTAAGCTTACTTTCTATAGGAACAAGGGGAGGAGGTGAGTTGGAACACTTGGTAATGTTGATAAACCATGTCTTGGATTAAAGCTATGAAGCAGCGTCAAAGAAAGAATGCCTTATTTTAAAAGAAAACAAAGCTCCACAACCCCAAGGCATGCTCAGAAAACACCATGTGGCTGTCCTACAAGCCCCCTGGACAGAAACAGATCTCCTCTGGCTACCAGAGCTGACATACCTTGAACCAAATGGGCCTTAGCATGACCTTAAAACTGCAGGTCTGCCTGGGGAGAGCAAAGACTGACACAGTGCAGCCATTATCTTGATATGGTTCTAGCAGAGAAAACATGGCATTTCTAACAAAATCAAATGGAACAAAAACCTTGGGAAACATTCCAATCCTTGATTTAGACCATGTCACAGAGAAGTTTAGGAATCTTTTAACTTAGATTTTTGAAATTATTTGTGATGCAATGAATGTGAAGACAAAGTATTAGAAGGTATCAGTCTCCTCGGGAATCTATGATGCCCTCAGTCAAAGGCACAAAGGAGGGCTCAAGAATGCAGATTCTTACCTGGAGTTTATGTAGGCTAAATCAGTCTGTTATGAAATGCCCTTTCCTCAAGCTACTGAAATCACTATTACTACTAACAAGTCCTTCCATTTATAAAAATGTTAGCATTGAAACACTTTAGAATGGCTCAAAAATCTGGTCACCAGCCTCTTAAAGATCATATTAGTTCACCAGGACACTGGAGGAGGATGTTAAATGTATTGATTCCCACACACCTAATGACTGGGGACTACAAAATAACTGTTTTAAACTTTATAGTGGAAAGCTGAAATAGCAACTGAATGAGCTCTTAGGAATAATGCTATGATATAAGAAGCAATGGCTTAAAAAAAAAAAAAGAAGAAGAAGGAGAAGTAATGGCTAAAGTAGATTTTCAGAAGTGTGGCAAAGGTACTGGCCAATTCCAAAGCAGGGCTTTGAAAACGAGACGAAAAGCATTATGCCCAAGTTTGTAAGATCCAACAGCAAATGAAATACCTACACAAGAGGTTAAAATCTTTTCATTTCTGCTCTCTTAGGAAGAATTCCAATTAAAGCCAGAGATGGAACTGCTGTTACTTAGTTGATATCTAACCTACGGTATTAGAAAGAGCTTTGGATCATGAGACATCAGACCTGGGTTCTGATTCTGGCTCTGTCACTAACTTTTTTGTGACATAGTGAAGGCATTTAACTGTTACAGATGTCACTTCCTTAACCTGTGCAGTGAGGATGGTCAAGATTATCTTGAAGTGAACCCTAAAACCAAAAAGCCTAAAAGCTATGATATTTTATATTTACATTATTGCCAACCCCAGATGTTCACACAGAAACTCTTATCCTCAAGCCAATTTATCTCACATGGGCTGCTGAATGGATGAATATACTGATTCAAAACACCCTGCCATAGAAGACAAGAGTTGAGGAATATAAAGCAGTTGAAGTATCCAGAAAATCTTTTCTAAATTTACCATCTAAAGGTCAGGAAAGAGAATACCTTTTTTTTTTTTTTTTTTCTTATGTGCTTTTCTCTCAAAAGAAAAGAAAAGAAAAGAAACAGGAACATAATTTCAAAATTCATGTAAGTAGTGAAAAGAATATCATTTTAGTTGACAGACTTATCTGAAGCATATTGACTTTTGATAGATACATGGTTTTTCCTCTATGTAGAATAAGAATATGTAAATTTCCATGCATAAACCAGTTTAGTGAACTTTATGGAAACAAAAAGGAAATGGTCTTATTTTTGGCACTAAGAATTTGCCTTTGAAATTAGCATTTTCTTACCCAGAAGAGGCTGGCAACAGATTTATCAACAGCACCATTTCCCCGCTCATTTGTTTAAACTCACTGCTGTCAAGTCAAATCCGACTCACAGCGACCCCTCTTTGGGATTCCGAGAAGGTACCACTATGGAAATAGATTGCCCAACCTTCCTTCTGAGCAGTGGTTGATGGGTTTGAACCGCCAGCTTTCTGGTTAGCAGTCAAATGCCTTAGGCACTATGCCACTAGAGCTCCCACCCATTTGTTTAGGCTAATAATACTATTTCCTCTTTCTGGTATTCCATTCTATTTCCTTTCCACTGATTCATGTCAAGAGCTGAGAAGGGTCACCTTCTGTGGTGCTAACTCCACCGATGCCTTAATTCTATGCTCTATGTTACTCCAACACTTAAATTTTGAAATGGAATACACTATGATGTGTTGTTTTGTCCTCTTGTTTTTACTTTTCTGGTGATTTTTCTGATTGTTGTTTTTGTCTAACTGAGTGGGACACAGCAACTGTGCCCACATGACTCAACCATACACACACCTCTCAGTAGGTGGGGCCTACTACTGAGGGAGGGCCCCACCTACTGAGGGAGGGCCATTACTTACTTCTGCAATGACTGGCCAATGATACACGATAGCCAACACAAGCCTGACTCACCCTTAACTGCTCTTCACAAACAGCCAACTCTCATTCTCTATCTACCCATCAGGAGACAGGTGGTGAGTGCATAAGTGCTACCAACTAGCAAAAAGAGGAGGGCAGTATCCTGTTTACTCAGATATATCAAAAGAAAACAAGTATCTTGGGTGAATCACTCTAACATACAATCACTAATTAAATATAAATACAATAATATCACAGAGACAACAGACCATCAATCCACATAAAGAAGCAAGCAAAGTAGTAGAAACAAAGGACCAAGATACAGACCCAGGAAAATCCCTGAGGAAGATGCAGCATCGGAACACTCTGACAAAGAATTCAAAATAATTATATTTAGATATGTTTAATAGAGCAAGAGACAGATCAAGGAAAACAATGACAAAATGAAGGAAAACACAGACAAAACCCTATAACAATTTTGGAAGACAATACAAGAATAAAATGATAAAATAAGTGAAAAATTAGATATGATACAAAATCTACAGATAGCATGGTCAAAGGAGTAGAATCGAATCAACAGAAGACAGAATTAGTAAGACTGAAGACAAATATCTCAATACTACTTTCATATGGGATCAATCAGAAAAATGATGAAAACAAAATGAAGAAAGCCTAAGATTCATGTGGGATACCATTACCAAGAATAATATATGTGAAATCAGAATTCCAGAACAGGAAGAGAAAATGAAAACCACTGAGAAAATAGTCAAAGATTTATTAGAAGAGAATTTCTCTGATATGATGAAGATGAGAATATATCCATTCAAGAAGTCCAACAAATCCCAAACATGATAGACTCTAAAAGAAAAGCACCAAGACATATCATCATCAAACTCACCAAAACAAAGACAAGGAAGATCCTGAAAGCAGCAAGGGAAAAATGAAAAGTTACCTGCGAAGGGCAACCAATAAGACTAAGCTCTGATTTCTTGGCAGAAACTATGCAGGCAAGAAGGCAATGGGATGGTATATATGAAATCCTGAAAGAAAAAAAAATCTCCAGCCAAGAATTACACACCCAGCAAAACTGTCCCTCAAATATGATGATGAAATTAGGACATTTCCAGATAAACAGAAATTAAGGGAATTTGTTAAAACCAGACCAACCTTACAAGAGGTGCTAACGGTAGTCCTTTAGACAGAGAACCAACAACAGCAAACAACAACTGGCCATTAACACACATGATGACACAACCCAGACACCAACCCAGTTATGGAAGAATCCAAAGTAAATAAGCTTACAAGATTGTAAATAGGGAACCAGAGACATCAATTGATAGTGAGGACAACTACAAACCAAAAAGAGGGAAAAAGAAATAGTGTAGTTACAGAATTTCTAAATGGTGAGGCAGTCAAGACAATTGCAAGATAGAATGGACTGTTCAAACTTGGAAAGAAAATTATAAATCACAGGGTAAATGCAAAGAAAACTAATAAACTTTTGCAATAAAATAAAAGAGGACAAGCACAAATACTTAGCAAATACCAAAACAACAGCAACAAAGGAAATGATAGCACGATTCATAAACAAAATGAGCTTAGCACAGAAAATATATGGAACAAAGAAAACAGCAATAGCACGAGAAAACACATAATAAAATGACAGCAACAAATTCATACTTGTTGATAATTACTCTGAGTGTATATGGATTAAATGTACCACTCAAGAGACAGAGAGTTGCAGAGGGGATAAGAAAACATAACCCATCAATATGCTGTCTACAAGAGACACACCTTAGAGACTAAGACAAAAACAGACTAAAAATCAAAGGTTGGAAAAAGATATATTAATCAAATGGCAATCAAAAAAGATCAGGAGTGGCGATATTAATTTCTGATAAAATTGACTTTAAGACACAAGCCACCATAAGAGACAAGGAAGGACATTATATAATGATGAAAGGATCAGTTGAACAAGAAGACATAACCATAATAAATATCTACATACCCAATGAAAGAGCCCCAAAATGCATAAATCAGACTTTAAAAGAATTGAAAAGACAAATAGATGACTCTACAGTAGTAGTTGTTGTTGTCGTTATGTGCCGTCAAGTCAGACCCGACTCATAGCAACTCCCCTTGGGTTTCCGAGGCAGTATCACTATGGAAGTAGATTGTCCCACCTTCCTTCCAAGGAGTGGCTGGTGGGTTTGAACCACCAGCCTTCTGGTTAGCAGTCAAGTGCCTTAGGCACTACACTACCAGAACACCATTTTCAATTAAAGATAGGAGAAATGGAAAGAAACTCAACAAAGACACAAAAGAACTAAATAATATAACCCACCAACTTGACCTTATAGACATCTACAGAGCACTTCACCCAACAAAAGCAAAATATACATTCTATTCCAGTGCACATGGAACATTCTCCAGGATAGGCCATATGTTAGGCCACAAAGCAAGCATTAATAAACTTAAAAACACTGAAATACTGCAAAGCATCTTCTCAGATCAAAATGCTATAAAACTAGAAATCAACAATAGGAAAATCAACAGAAAAAGACCAAACACATGGAAACCGAATAACAGCCTCCTTAAACACAATGAGGAAATAGAAGAAATAAAAAATGAAATAAATAAATTCCTTGAATCAAATGAGAATGAAAGCACAACATACCAAAATCTTTGGGACACAGCAAAAGCAGTGATCAGAGGGCAATTTATAGTAATCAATGTGTGTGCATGCGCGCACACACACACACACACAGAGCCAAAATCAACACCTTAACCCAACACCTGCAGCAATTAGAAAAAGAGCAGTAAATAAAAGCCTACAGTCACCAGAAGAAATAATAAAGATCTGAGCAGAAATAAATGAAATAGAAAATAGAAAGACAATAGAAGAAATCAACAAGACTAGAAGTTGGTTTTGTGAAAAGACTGATAAAATTGACAAACCACTGGCAAATTTAACAAAGGAAAATGGAGAGAATATACAAATAACACATAAGAAACAAATTGGGCAACATCACAACAGAACCACCAAAATAAAAAAGATAGTATCAGGATACTACGAAGAACTGTACTCAAACAAATTTGAAAATCTAGATGAAATGGACAGATTCCTATAAACATACTACTTAACTAAATTAACACAGACTGAGATGGAAAATTTGAACAGACCCATAACAAAAGAAGAAATATTGAACAGGTCATAGAAACATTACCAACAAAAAAACATCCTGGCCCAGATGATTTCCCTGGAGAATTCTACCAAACATTCAGAGATGAACTGACACCAATACTACTCAAACTATTCTAGAACATAGATAAGGATGGAATCCTCCCAAGTTCATTTTATGAAGCAAGTATAACCTTATACCAAACAACCAGACAAAGACATCACTAAAAAGGAAAACTGCAGACCAATATTCCTCATGAATATAGATGCAAAAATCTTTAACAAAATCCTAACCAATATATCAAAAAAAAAAAAAAAAAAAAGACCAAGTAGGGTTCATATCAGGTATGCAAGGATGGTTCAACATTAGAAAAACAATCAACATCATCCATCACACAAGTAAAATGAAGAAAAAATCACATGATCATATCAATTGATACAAAAAAGGCATTGATAAACTCCAGAACCCATTCCTGATAAAAACTCTCAGAAAAGTAGGAATAGAAGGGACATTCCTCAACACAATAAAGGGCATAAGTACAAAACCAACTGTCAACATTATTCTCAATGGAGAGAGACTTAAACCATTCCCCTTGCGAACACGAACCAAACAAGGAAATCCTCTATCACCACTTCTATTCAACATTGTATTGGAAGTCCTAGCCAGGGTAATAAGATAAGAAAGGGAAATCAAAGGCATCCACATTGGTAAGGAAGAAGTCAAACTATCCCTATTTGCTGATGATATGAGCCTATACATAGAAAACCCAAGAGATTCAGTCAAAAATCTACTGGAACTAATTGAGAGATTTAGCATCGTGGCAGGATACAAGATTAACACACAAAAATCAGTTGGATTCCTCTACACTAGCAAAGACTTCTGAAAAGGAAATAAGGAAATCAATTACCATTTACTATAGCTACCAAAAAAATAAAATACTTGGGAATAAATATTACCAGGGAAACAAAAGATCCGAGCAAAGAAAACTACAAAAGACTATTTCAAGAAACCATAAGGGATCTACATAAATGGAAAAACATACCATGCTCGTGGACGGGAAGATTGAATATTGTAAAAATGTCAATTAGACGCAAAGCAATCTATACATTGAATGCAATCCCAATCTAAATCCCATCAACATTCTTTAACGATATGGAAAAATTGATCACTACCTTTCAGTGCAAAGGTAAGAGACCTCAGATAAGTAAAGCATTATTGAAGAAGAAGAAAGTAGGAAGTCTCACACTTCCGGATCTCAAAACTTACTGTATAGCCACAGTAGTCAAAATTGCCTGCTATTGGTACAATGACAGACACATAAATGAATGCAATAGAATTGAGAACCCAGAAACAGATCCATCAGCTTATGGTCAGCTGTTCTTTGACAAAGTGCTGAAATCCATTAAATGGGGAAGAGATTGTTTAACAGATAGTGCTGGCAAAACTGGATATCTATTTGCAGAAAAATGAAACAAGATCCATACATCACACCATACATATAAACTAACTCCAGATGGATCAAAGACTTAAAGGTGAAACCAAAAATTATAAAGCTCCTCAAGAAAAAAAAATGGGGGCAAATTTAGGAGCCCTAAAATATATGGCATAATTATACTATCAAGCATTAAATGCACAAACAGCAGAAGATAAAGCAGATGAATGGGACCTTCAAAAAATTATAATTTTATGTGCCTCAAAAGACTTCTCCAAAAGAGTAAAAATAGAACCTACAGAATGCGAAAACATTTTCAGCAACGATGTACCTGACAAAGAACTGATCTCTAAAATTTATAGAAAACTCCAATACCTCAATAACAAAAAGACAAACGATCCAATTAAAAAATGAGCAGAAGACATGAATAGATACTTCACCAAAGATGTTCAGGTGGCCAAAAAACACATGAAGAAGTGTTCGTGATCATTAACCATTAGAGAGATGCAAATCAAAACAACAGTGAGGTACCACCTGGTCCCAGTACTAATATCAAAGTTCAAGAAGGCAGAAAATAACAAATGCTGGTGAGGGTAAGGAGAGATTGGGATGGTCATACACTACTGGTGGGACTGTAAAATGATACAACCACTGTGGAAAGTAGTATGGCGATTCCTTAAAAAGTTGAAATTAGAAATACCATTTGATTCAGCAATCCCATTACTAGGTATTGTTGTTGTTGTTGTTATGTGCCGTCGAGTCTGACCCGACTCATAGCCACCCCTCCTTGGGTTTCCGAGGCAGTATCACTACAGAAGTGGATTGCCCCATCTTCCTTCCAAGGAGTGGCTGGTGGGTTTGAACCACCAGCCTTCTGATTAGCAGTCAAGTGCCTTAGGCACTATGCTACCAGTATATATCCTAAGAAAGTGAGAGCCAGGACAAGAACAGATATATGCACATGCATGTTCACTGTAGCACTATTTACAACAGCAAAGAGCTGGAAACAACCTAAGTGCCCATCAACAAAAGAATGGATAACCAACTATGGTACATACACACAATGGAATATTATGCAACACTAAAGGATAATGTAGATTCTGCAAAACACCACACAAGGTGAATTGAATTCGGAGGACATTATGCTGAGTGAAATAAGTCGATCACAGAAGGCCAAATATTATATTAGTTTACTATTGCAAAAAGTCAAGGAAAACTTTATATAGGAAGGAAATTTTCTTTGTTGGCTACTAGGGGTGGGGGTGGAGGAGAGGGAACATTGCTAGATAGGTAGAGGTAAGTACTGATTTGGGTGAAGGGAAGGGTAACATACCAAAAGTGAGTGATCAACAAGGTAGCACTGAAGAAGAAGAAGACAGAGAGTGGTACATGGCAGGTACAGACAACAAAGATGAACCCTTCTTCTTGTCAGTGATGGCAAACATTGATCTATGTACAGGTGGATAGATGGGTGGACAGGTTGAATGATCAAGTACATCTGGGCAGGGGGAGTAAAAAATGAAATAAAATCCACAGCTGTACTTCACCTGAAAAGATGCTCTACTGCTGTCTTATTTTTACTTTGAACCAAGCTCTTTTATATCCTATACTTTGCAGGGTATTCAAATACCTTGAGGATTTTGAATACAGTTGAGGATTCAAATTGACTTTGAAGTGTCCTACTCTTCTTCCAGGCAAGAAGGTTGAGTATACCTCAGGATTCCTTCAGGGCATCCGAATCCTTTTTTCCTGTAAACAGTACTGGGGTGGCCCTAATACCAAGAACTCACTGTTCTCTCCTGGAAGCTTCTTATCCTTATCATCTTCAATGTTTTTCTCAAACTATTCTCAAATAATACCAAAAACCAAAAATCTATTGACATCAATTCCAACTCATAGTGACCCTACAAGGACAAGGTAGAATTGTCCCATAGGGTTTCCAAGCCTGAAAATCTCTACAGAAGCAGACTGCCTCATCTTTCTCCTGCAGAGCAGCTGTTGGGTTCAAACTACCGACCTTTTGGTTAGCAGCCCAATGCTTAACCAGTGGCATTAATAATACCAAATCTTTTTAAAATCCCATTGTGGTATTTGGTGGTGAGCTGTTTTTAATTTTATTTCCCCTCGATTCTTCAAGAGCCTTGCTCTTATAGTTTTTCTGAGTATTTCTGTATAATGAGTCACTCTGAGCAACTGACTGGGAATGTGGGAAGAAATCTTCTTCTCTTGCTATTTTGATTTATTCTGTGATTGACCCTGGGCCACTCACTGAACCTGAGTAGCTTTGTTCATTGCTAAACAAAGATAAAAGAAGGCCTGGAGGAATGGGTTAAAATTAGACTCCACTAACTAATGATTCAACCTTTTAATAACTAATAAAAATTAATTAGCTTTTTCCTATAACATTTCCGTTTGAAAAGTATCTCCTTTCCTAGTGGTAGTCCTTTTACAACTCTCTATCTGGTTCTCTGTTACTTCATCATGCATTTGCTTAACTTTACTTCTGAATTTAAATGACTAACTGTGGCACTTTATAATAAAAATGAAGTTTCAATGTTGCAGATTAACAACAAACCCAGAAGTCCTGATGCAAGTTCCAGCTCCCTCATGTACTAGTTTGGCGATGTCAAAAAAGTCAGTTACATTCTCTGTACCTGAATTTCCTAATTTATAAAATGATAACCACATTACCCAATGTTTTTAAGTCACAGGACTATTGTTACCCCCCCTAAAAAAAAGTCAAAGATAATGAATGTGGTCAGTGCTTTGAAAAACTGCAAAGTACTGTATATTATTATTCACATTAACAGCATAATTCTATCCACTAATACAAGAATTTAGTCATTACATATATTGAGAGAAGGTCTTATTTAAGTGATTTCTCTCCATCCTAGCAAGGTACTATTAAAATTTTATTGAATAATTTATAATTCTATAAACAATAAATTTGGAACAAGGTAGTAAAATGTAGCTTAAGAATGGAAGCAGGATGCTATGTGCCTGTTAGAAAAACAGAGAATAAACTAATTGCAACTTGAATATTCTCATCCTAAGTTTTAAGCCATGGTGGGAGCTTAAAAAGACAAAATAAACAAAAGGAACCTGAAGTGTTTAAAAAATTTGAAGTAAGACCAAAGGCACTATTTGTAAATATGATCTCTGAATCATATAGAAATTTAAGGGAAAGCAGTCTAAAAATAGAAACTGCTTCATTTCCTTACCTCTGCTCCGTGTTAAAAAGTGCAAATATATGCTTGCTAGACATAAAGCTCTTTTCCACATCCCGAACTTTCAGGTTGTCCAAGGGAAGCATGTATTTTTTTTCTTTCTCCTGTTAAAAGAGAGGGCAACAGCAAAACAGAAAGAAGAGAGAGAAAGACAGGGGGAGAGAGAGACAGAGATTGGCTTTAATAAAAGATCTAACGGTATGCCAATAGCAACATATTACCTGAGTTAGCTAACACTTGACTACACAATTGTGATGTATCACACATATTTTGAAACCAGCTACCAAGGAGTAAAACTTATCTGAGATGGGAGACTCCAGTGATTCTCAACACATGAGTCAGAAGAAAGGAGGGAGGAAAGTGCACAGGAAGGGCTCTGTGATGGAGAAAACAGACGGTCCTCTATCCTTTCCCCCTCATTTGGGTCCCCTCAGATGTTTTAAAACGTTAGTTTGATATTAAGAATTTAGCCATCTGTTAATATTTAGCAAAAATGTTCTGGTCTTAATTCAATGAGAAATGCCAGATGGATTTCATTTCGTATTTTATTTGCAGCCTAAGCAGTTTTGATAGCCAGTGCTGGCAGGGGATGGAAGTACAAGGACCCCAGTATGAAATGCCCCCCATAAGCTATGATATAGCACAAAAAATACTTTCTTAGTTTGGGTCTAGAATAAAATATGTGTCCAGAAAATATTATTCCAAAAAATTGTTGAGCTCCTTTGGAGGAAAAGAATCCATTAAAAGTATATTGATACGATAAAATCTGCGAAAGCTGGAACCAACGTAAAGCAGAAACCTGTCAAAGAAGGAAAACGCAAATATTTTCAACTAACAACAAGTGATAGAAAAGTGGTAATAATGCAGGCTGTCAAAGGCAGAAAACTTGTGACCTGGAAAAGTATGGCAATCCGTCGAGTTTCAGCTCTCACGGGTTTCGCTGTTTGACTAGAACAAGCTCTCTTTTAAAATGAACAGTTTTTTAGGAAGAAAATGGATATTGAAGAGATAAAGTCTGAAAATGGGACCAAACTGATTTTGGTAAAACATATTGGATATCAAAGAGTTATTAGAAACATTTACCAGGGGCAATATTACTATATGTGTAAATGCCTAACAACTGGGATAATACGAGAGAGCCAAACACTCAGGTTGAGAAACCTAGTAAAAACCTAGTGTTGTTAGGTGCTACTGAGCAGATTCTGACTCATGATAACACTACATTTTACAGAGTAGAACTGCTCCATAGGGTTTTCTTGGCTGTAATCTTAACAGATCACCAGGCCTTTCCTTCCACAGTATCAATTGGTGGGTTCAAACTGCCAAACTTTAGGTTATCAGTTGAATGCAAACTGTACCACTTAGGGACCTTAAATACCTATTGTTGTTGTATGCAAACAGGTCCTATTCACGGTGACCCTATATGACAGAGTAGAACTGTCCCCATTGGATTTCCTAGGCCATAATTTTTACAGGAGTAAAGTCTTTTCTCCTGTGGAGCTCCTGGGTGGGTTTGAACTGCCAACCGTGGCTATTACCTTGGTGCTTGCTACTCCTGAGAGAGCAGGACTAGATTCCAGAGGAAAGCCTGGACAACTAGCTATGCTTCTAATAAGCAAGTATTAATGCCTACCAAAAATGCATGCACTGTACAAACAGGCTTGACATAAACCTTTTTGCTCTAGCATATAAAGTAGTTCCTTGAGAATTTGTGACTGGGCTCAGAAGCATGAGGCAGAACTCTTCATTGCTCGCTAGACAGGTTGTGGGTGTCATGTTGTATTCAGTCACTATAGAAAATTTTTCCAAGCCATGTCATTGGCTTTGCATTTTCTTATTGCTAAATTAAGCAGAGAAAAGTTGGGCAGAGCACATTAGAAGAACTGAAAGGTGGCACTCTACTTGGCACAAAATAAGGCAGAGTCCTTCAACAAAAGCTGGTTGGAGAATAACTAGCTGTCTTGGCAAATAATGTCTTCAAAGAAAAGAAAAAAAAAAAACCCCAGAGAAATTAAATGGGAATAGGAGAAACTTAAGAATAAACATGGAAAAACAAAGCATTATTTAAAAATGCCCATGTGTTTTACAAAAATTAGCAATATATTGGTGAATACTAGGATATTTCCAAATAGCCAAATACAGAATTTAAGTGAATGAAATATCACAATTGAGCCTAACTTGCTTAAAACAATTGTTAAGACTATTTCAGGAGAGAATTCTAATAGGCAAGAGCCTAAATTGAATAAAAATCTATCCAATGCATAATCAAATAAAAATGCTGGAGACTCAGGGAACTTTTTTTTTTTTTTTACATTGAACTTTTTTCAATGTCCCAAATTTAAGTGGATTTTTATTCTTATGCACCATCATATTCAATCTTTGAAATGATAAATTTGTCTTTTAATGGGGAATTACAAAATTCATTGTAAAGATGAACACAATGTCCTTGGCTTGTTTTCTGCAGAAATAAACTGCCTTCTGTAGTGCATTCTTTGCATATAGTGAAGACTGAAAATCTAGCAGGTTTACGTCAGATATTAAATGCTGGAGAAGTACACACATATGCAGAAAGGGGAACATAAAAATGTACTTTCTATTTCCAAAGTACTAACTGTCATTTATCCAAGGTTTCTGAGGACAAATTGCTAAATTATTTCATAGTCAAGAGTTTAGGACTGACAAAGGAAGAAGAAAGAGAAGATTCAGACTGATTTGTTTAAAGCTGTAAGTCAAATGGAACTAAAAATAGAAACTGTAATAGGATATCATGGCTATGTCTTAAATTCTTACTGATTTTGGGAAAGAATGATGCTCTTCTTAAAGAACATCTTGAATCTAGAATAAGGAAAATAATCAAAAGAAATTGAGAAGGGAAAAGAATATACAGAATTGTAATTTCCAAAATAACAGTGAGTCACATTGGTTAAGAAATTTGCTGTATGATCTTTAAGAATTCCATTAAACTGTCTAATAATATACCGTTTAATATGGTAGCCACCAACCGAGTGACTACTGAGCATCAGAAATATAGCTGCATAAACTGATATGTGCTGTAAATGTAAAATGTACACCACATTCCAAAGATTCAGTATGAAGAATGCAAAATAGCTCATAAATAATATTTTATATTAAACATACATTAAAATGATAATATTTTCAAAATATTGGGGTAAATAAAACATTATTAAACTAATTTCACCTGTTTATTTTCACTTTTTTGAATGGAGTTGTTAAAACGTTTGTAAAGACATATGTGGATCACATTCCATATCTACTGAAAACTGTTGGTCCCCAAGTACTTATTATCTTTTTTCTCCCCTCCATCTACCCAAACAATTTTTCCCTTCTGAACACACTTGGGAATCACATGGAAACACATGGATTGGAATCAACTGGATGGCAACAGGTTTCCTTTAACCTCCCCATTTCTGCTACTGAGTCTACTTTTCATGCTCTCAGTCATCCAGTGTGAAACTTCACTATCATTTCTGACATATTGCCTTCTTTCATCTCCTTTATCAAATTAAAACTATGTAACATTTTGTCTGAAGCATCTGTCATAGTTCTCTCTTATTTGACATTCACATCACATTAGTCTTAAACCCTGGCATCTCATAAGCATGTAGCCATAAATGGCATCCTATCTAATCTCCTTGTCTTCTATTCCATCTAACATATCCAAGTTGGGTAATTTTCTAAAACCATTATGCTGAATTCATTAAAGTCTCATAAACAGTAGAAAAATCTACTGAAGTCCTGAATGTGACATTCAAAACACCTAAAATTGATCCCATCTTAATTTGTCAATAATATCTCTCTACTTCTCCATAAGAAGACTCTGCTTCAACCAGATAACATTTATTTCCAGCCCTTGTGTCTTTGTCAACAGTCTTTTTCCAACTTGAGATATCCTCTCAATGCCTCCCTACCAAGTCAATGTTTATTATTTAGAGTCTAGAATAAGTTCTAACTTCTGTGAAAAAAAAATTTTTCCCGAGTTTATAACTGTCTCTCTGCCCCATCACCAATGTGTCTCTCTCCTTTGAGTTCATATAATAGATACTATTTATTCTATTCATTTTGAATTTACTATTATATGAGATGGTTTTATCCATTTCAAAAATGTTTGTGAAGGTTGTTCATTTGGAACTGAGAATGTTCAGCCAATGTGACAGTTCAAGTAGGCTACATTTGCAAAGGTAAACAAAAAAGTAAAGAATTTGCTCCATATTATTTGTAAATAAACAACATTAGATATTTTAAACATTTTATCTTGAATAGACATTTTGGAGGAAGCACATGTGAAATATTTTATAATTTTAAAATGGATATTCAGAAAGGAATTTCTGCATATTTTCAAAAGGTTCAGAGGCTGATGTCACCGACTGCATCATTCTTTTCTTTACCCTTAAACACAGTATTTTTCCTTTTCTTTCCTCAACAGAAGGGTCACCATCACTGTTTATTCAGGAGGAATCATGATGACAAAGATTTCTTTGTTCAAAGAGAAAAGGAACATGAGAGAACCAGTGTTCTTTCTCTTTAGTAACTTGGCAAGAGGTAGAAGAAAGAGGAGAAACTGTATAGGCCAAAACAGGATGCATCTATGTGTGCAAGATTGTGATCTGAGGTAGAATTAACCAAACTATGATAGGTAAAAGGCAGCAAAATCACGGTGGAAGGACATGTGAGTTATGAGATGGTCACAGCGTGTTCATCTACCTTGGAAGAAAACGAGTCAGTGAGGTATAAACTACAATGCCTGTTGTAGTGTTGGCCATTGACATTTACACAGCATATATAATAAAAATTTGTTAAATTGGCTTGAGAATGTCTGATAACCAATACCAAGTACTGACTAAGAAACTTAAGAGTCACATATATTTGAGACTCAAATAAAAATTCTATTTAAAAGAACTGCGTACTTCATCAAACCTTCACAGAATTTAGGTTGATTAAGACAGAAAATAACAAATGCTGGCGAGGTTGTGGAGAGATTGGGACTCTCATACACTGCTGGTGGGACTGTAAAATGGTACAACCATTGTGGAAAGCAGTATGGCGATTCCTTCAAAAGTTGGAAATACAAATACCATTTGACCCAGCCATCCCATTACTAGGTATATACCCTAAAGAAGTGAGAGCCATAACAAGAACAGATATATGCACGCCGATGTTCATCGCAGCACTATTTACAATAGCCAAAACTTGGAAACAACCTAGATGTCCAACAACTGAGGAATGGATAACCAAACTTTGGTACATTCACACAATGGAATACTATGCAACGCTAAAGAATAATGTAGAATCTGCAAAACACCGCATAACGTGGATGAACTTGGAGGACATTATGCTGAGCGAAATAAGTCAGTCACAAAAGGACAAATATTGTATTAGTCCGTTATTGTGAAAGTTAAGGAAAGGTTTATATATTGGAGGACATTTTCTTTGTTGGTTACCAGGGGTGGGAGGGGAGGGGAGGGAATGCTGTTAGATAGATAGAGATAAATATTGATTTGGGTGAAGAGAAGGGCAATGTACCAAATGTGAGTGACCAATATGGCAGCACTGAGGATGAGAAAGATAGAGAGAGTTACATGGGCAGTACAAACAACAAATATGAACCCCTTTGCAAATACAATACTGAGTTGTCAATGAAAGCAAACATGGGTATAGGGACGGATAGATGGGTGAACAAGCTAAACAATTATGTATGTCTAAATGGAGAGTGTATCCAAGATCATATACAGGGTTGGCAGACAATGGGCCTCTCAGGGTGCAGAAGAGTATGAAGGGATGGACACTGGGAGGAGGTAACTATGGGGAGGAAGTGGGAGGGGAGCTGCTGCAGTGTAAATTTTGGTCAATGACATGAGACAAAGTATATGTGCTGTATGAAAAGTGAATTTACTCTGTAAATCTTCACCCAAATCCTAATAAAAAAAAAAGAAAAAAAGAAAAAAAAAAAAAAGAATTTAGGTTGATTGTCATGTTTATCTCTAACTCTACCTTTATTTGTGTTGCTTCTGCTTTCTAGGAATGCCTTCTTCTTTGAAAGAAGGCAAATCCTACCTATTCATTGCCATCATGTTGATTTCAACTCAAGGCAACCCCAAGGGTGTCAGAGTACATCTAAGGGAAGTAGATTGTCAGGCCTTTATTCTGAGGTGCTGCTGGGTTGATTCAAACTGCCAAGATTTGTGACCTTGAAATTTATGCCAGATGCCACTTCCTCCATGAAGTCTACTCTGATTCCCACTTATTGTATACCTCTTTCTTTAACAACTCTCAAATTGCCCACAAATCTTGTTGGAGGCTATTTAGGATTTCTTATTTATTTTCAGTTAGCCTCTTCAACCACCACTCATCTTGTCAGTTTGTTGTACTGTTGAAATTGTTGAATTGTGGTGTTGGCAAAGAATACTGAAAATACCATAGAATGCCAGAAGAATGAACAAATCTGGAACAAATCCTGGAAGAAGTGTAACTGGAATGCTCTTTGGAAGGGACCATACCCCAGAGAAGGATATCATATTTGGTAAAGTGGAGGGAGGGTCAGCAGAAAAGAGGAAGACTTTTAAGGAGATGGATTCACACAGTGGCTGCAACAATGGACTCAAGCATAGCAAAGATTGTGAAGATGGCATAGGACCAGGCAGTGTTTAGTTCTGTTGTACATTGGGTTTCTATGCATCGGAGCAGATTTGACAGCACCTAACAACAACCACAGCCTCTTCAAGAAGTAGCCCTGGTGGCATATCAGTTATGCACTTGGCTGCTAACCAAAAGGTAGGCAGTTCGAACCCACCAGTGACTCCACTGGAGAAAAGACCTGACAATCTGCTTCCAGAACTGTGTAGATACAGCAGTTCTACTTTGTAGTATATGAGGTCACTGTGAATCAGAATCTACTCAATGGCACACAACAACTACAGCTTCTTCAAGTAGACTGGAATCTCCTTGAGGGTAGTGATCATGCCATAATTCTTTTGTTTTACACCTAGCAGTTATTACACCCCTGCCTGCACAGATATTGCTTAAGAAACGGCCCTGGTAGCATAGTGCCTACGGCACTTGACTGCTAACCAGAAGGCTGGTGGTTCAAACCCACCAGCCACTTCTCAGAAGGAAGGTTGAGCAATCTACTTCTGTAGTGATACTGCCTCGGCAACCCAAGGAGGGGTTGCTATGGGTCGGGTCCGACTCAACGGCACATAATAACAACTCTGTGTATTACAAATAAGATTCTAACATGGTGGTTCTACCTATACTAAAGCAAAAAAACCCAAACTCAATGCTGTTGAGTTGGATCTGACTCATAGCGACCCCTCCTTGGGTTTCCGAAGCAGTATCACTACGGAAGTAGATTGCCCAACCTTCCTTCCACTATTATGTTAAAAATTCTCTAACCAGCTGTGATGTAAAAACTTATTGTTAATGACTCAAATATTGATTTTAAATGAATCTAGGGCTCTCTGCTTAGTATCATAGAGTTTGTTAGGTGAAGTTCTACTAATCTAGGCCAGTAAATCTGATTTGACTTATATAAACCTTACATCCTAAATATATAAATATACTGTGAAAATTCAACATACTTCAAAACAATACAAAAAAAAAGCAGAGATTTTGATCTTGAGAAGTAAGTTCCCATGTAAATTTTTTGAAAAGAGAATAAGTTAGAAAAGAGAAAATGAAAAAGCCAGTAATGGCACCAAATTTATTTTTTAAATAAGTGGTATTTATTATATTTCTTCACTGGCTCACTCTAACATTTTAAAGCATGAAGCCAGTATGTCTCAAGCTAATAAACAATCAGATTAGAGACAGGTTCCACAACAAGCTAATGGAAACTATCCATGCTCCTGAGAGTAGCTGTCTCCACTAGAACAAAGATTCCTAGTTTTTACCACCCTTCTTCTGAACCTCACATAATCGTATTCCATGTGCATACTCTATTATTGCATTTATCATATTGAGCACAGTGCCTAAGGCACTTGACCACTAACCAGAAGGCTGGTGGTTCAAACTCACCAGCCACTCCTCGGAAGGAAGGTTGGGCAATCTACTTCTGTAGTGATACTGCCTCGGCAACCCAAGGTGGGGTCGCTATGAATCGGGTCCAACTCGACGGCACATAACAACAACAACATACTCTGTATACTCTGCATTTATCTTACTGTATAAAAGTATACTTCAGAGATACTGCAGGTTTGGTTCTAGACCACTGCAATAAAGTAAATACTGGAATAAAGCAAGGCATATGCATGTTTTGGTTTCTCAGGGCATGTAAGTCATGTTTACACTATACTGTAGGCTATTAAGTGTGCAACAGCATAATGAAAAAGTTTGAAATATTATGAGAATTACCAAAATGTAAGATAGAGACACAAAGTGAGCACATACTGTTGGAAAATGGCACCAACAGACTTGCTCGATGCAGGGTTGCCACACACCTCCAATTTGTAAAAAAACACCATTGTCTGTAAGGCACAGTGAAGCGAAGTGCTGGAGACATTATCTAAGGTTTCTGGCTAAAGATCTTGATGAAGAAAAATGTGATGCCCCTAAATTAATACAAGCCTTTCATGCTATGAGTGAGTGACATAAGTGTTGCGTTAACACTTGTATGTATTCATTATGTTGCCTATTCCCAACTCATTCTCTACGATGACACTATATTGCCCATCATTATTGGCTATTGTTAGTTGTCATTGAGTCAAGGGCAGAGCAGAACTACACCATAGTTAATGCAGTGGTTGAGTTCAAACTGCCAACACCTTTCAGCTAGTAGTTGAGCACTTAACTGTTTGTACTACCCAGGGACCCCGATAGCCCATCATAGATAGTAAATTCAAACTCCTTAACATAACCTCTGTGCCAACCACAGGACTTCTGTTTCCCAGGAAAGTCCATGCTTTTTCATATTCTACACAGAAAACCTCCAGTCATGTATTTTGTGTTTGTCTACATTATTTCCTACACTAGAAATGGCTTTGCCTATCTGCATCTCTGTTTAACTTTGTCTTGAAATTCTTGCAAAAGATCACTCCACCTAACTCAGATTTAAATTACCTTTTTTCCTCAAAGTGGAATCCTTTAAAAAAAAAAAAAAATCTGGCACCAATGTTCAGTATATAAAACAGATTAAAATGTAGAGCTCCTCAAAAGGAAGCAGGGGGTGGGGCTATCAGAATATCTGTCAGCTAAGACTCTTACCTGGCTCTTGTCTCTGAGAAACCCCCTGGAAACATGATTGGAACATGTAGGGACTGCTAGTCTGGCCTAGGTTTCCAGACCACCTTCTACAGTCTGGTGCACTGCTAGCCTTATTCTCTATGAATCCCAAGTCTGCCTGGAACCTGATGCTTTGCCTCATTCCTTTAGGTTTCCTACATCAAGTAGCTGTATCTAGCTCCTTGTAATTTCTAAATGAGTAAACATATCTCCCAGATAGTTCTTCCAGAACTCTGGTTGCAATTCATTTAATCCTTCCAGTTCAAACTACCTCTGCCATGTAACCACCTAATGAAGCACTTTGATGCATTCACCTCAAATTGACCCAAGTCTGCACAGCTTTGGAACCATCAGATGCCCCTGCTGTGGCCAAGCACTGCACTCAGACCATCTCTACCATTTTCAGATTTCTTCCACCAGTTCCTCATACCCTAGTCATTATGTGAGCCCTTAATTGCACTTCTGTACCTGGTTTGTAGTTCATTATTTTGCACTTTTGACTTACTTTCTAAATGTCCAAATGTTTTACATAAGTGTATATATACTCTGCCTTTTCAGCTATACGGTAAACTTCTAAGGGAAAGAGAAAACCCATTATTATCATTTTATTTTTTAATCATTACTATTAATTAATCTAATCTGTGTCTTGCTCCACTGCTGCTCAGTACCTACATCCTGGCTTTCCTTCCAAAGCATAAACTCTTTCTTTGAGGGCAGGAACTGTTTCCTCACCAGTTTTGGTTGCACAGTAGGCATTCAGCAGACACTTTCTGAATGAACAAACGTTTGAGTCCTCTCATGTGCTGGCACAGTGCTCTGCCTAGATTAAGGACTCAGAGATGATGACTGACTGACAAAATTATCAAAGTATTAAAAAAAAGGGAGACTATAAAAATATTGAGAATATGAGAATACTAGTTCCACATGCTGTTGAAAGCTACAAAACTGTTTACTGCTAGTAAAATGTTACTGCTATAGAATTGTACAGCTACCCATCTTTTTATTTGGATTTTAATTCCCTTTAATCACAGTGACATTTTGAGCAGTAAACAGCATCTGTGAGCCAGCAGGCTGCTAGTAAATAGTGTTTCTTTAGAGCTTCCCTTGGGCGTTGAAGAAACTGCCCTTATGCGCCTTTGATGGGCTGTGCTAGTAGGACCAAGAAACATACAGTTCATAGGCTATTGGCTTGATAGCTGCCCCCTTTCTCACTCAGATGCTTAGGTGGAGCTACACTTGACATGTTTCAACGGGGTAAGGAAAAGATAGTCTTGCTTGCCATTACCCCAGTTGAAGCACCTCACTCTTTTCCCTGACTCCCACCCTTCCTTTAGAGCCCAGTTCCATTTCCACCTCCTTCAAGATGCCGTCTGGCCATGAAAGCCCACTGGAGGGCTCCCTCCTCCATTCTCATGGCATTCTTCATTTTTGGACAGGAACTTTTTTTTTTTTTGGCACTTAGCAGATGTTATCCTGTATTTTTTTTCAAACACCTTTAATATACTCAAATTGTTGGACATTTCTCATCCCCACTAAAACATTCACTTTTATAATTTGAAAGTGAGAAAATTAAGTATTTTGTTCTCAAAAATCCTTATATTTAAAGAAATATTCATATGTGAGAATCTGTATAAAAGTGATAATGACAAACATACTAATGAATAAATTAAAAGTACCAGTGGCAGATTGAGCACATGCATACATCTCTTCTCCTCTAGTTTTACTATAATGACAGTGTTATTGTTGAGTGCCATCAAGTTGATTCTGCCTCATAGTGACTCTATACGATAGAGTATAACTGCCTCATTGGGTTTCCTAGGCTGTAATTTTTATGGGAGGAAATTGCCAGGTTTTTTCTCCCAAGGAGTCACTGGTGGGTTCCAACTGTTGACCTTTTGTAGCTTACTGGATCCAGAGCACTCAATCTCTGCCACAATGCAGGCCAACACAACGGATGCCACGCAGTTAACTGCCAAGTGGTTAACTATTGAGCTACTATGGTGCCCCATAATAACAATAAAGGGATAAAAAGGATATTGATCCACAAGGACAGAGAAAATGGCAGAAGAGAAAAGAGTAGACAAGAGATTTCCAAAAAGCTTTTGAAGAGAGAAAGAAGACAGTGAGTATTAATGGACTGAGCAGAGGGAGTTATTGTCCAAATATCTGCAGAAGGAGGGAATGGAGAAAAAGCCATTCTGTTTGGGTTGTGTCCTTGGACACACCTGATACCACACACAAAAGGTGCACTTGTGGGGTGGAAGCAATAGGACTAGATGGAAGTCTGTATTCAAAACAACTGGTGACACAGAGTTACTTCTTCTACCCATGACAATCTACTGCTACCCCCCCCCCCAGTAGGAGACTGGAGGCTTATCCCCTACAGAAATTATACCAAAGAAGTTTTGGACTCAGTTTACCAGGCAAGAGGGACAGCAAAGATGGGGTAAAAACAAAAGAATTTAGTGATAATGTACATACTAAAATATTGGCCCGTAGCCCCCTTTTCTGACCTGTTCCCAGAATGCCAGTAACCAGAAGGATTTCTCTGCTCTGACCAGGCAGGATATTGGAGTGTTCTGGGGGAGGAGTGGCTAAATTTCCAGATAAAGTATTTCACATACCAGCATCTCAATGAAAAAGCCAGCTTGCTGCCTGAGTACCTCACAGAGAGGTTGGTCATCCTTGGCAAGCCTCCCCTACATATAAGCAGAATTTCCAACTAGCCGAATGGCATAGGATGTCAGTAGGATAGATGTGTCAAAGCTATAAACTGGCTGTACTGGATTCTGAGGACAGGCCATCTCAACTCCCATCACAACCTCCCTTTAATGTCTGAGTTCAATTCAAAACTCTTTCCCATCCCCACCTTGTTCTTGTCACTAGACTTCCAGATGAAATTTCTTTTCAGCCAATCAGATGTACCCATGCTAGACTGATTCAGAACTGAGTCCTGGGGGAGACAGCTAGGCTGCGTGGCATCTGTTGTGTTGGTCTGCATTGTGGCAGAGGTTGAGTGCTCTTGATCCAGTAAGCTACAATGGTGATGTGCTAACCATGCAGCCTCTAGATTGGTGGAGGGCTCAAGCTCTCTTGGCAAGTCCAGGCTTGAAATTCAGTTTTGAGAGCTTTTCCTGGAAACTCAGTTCAGTTCTATAATTGTATACTCCCAACGGTTCTTTTCACAATTTACACCCCATAACAAATTCTCTACTTAAGTTAGCTAGATTTTGTTGTTGATAATTAAGACCTCTGAATATACAGTAGCAATATTTAGTTAACATATATTAGTATGCCTTAGCAAAAATGAATAGCCAACAACCAGAATGGAAACAATGACAATGTTCACACATTGTGAAGAATGTATCCAATGTCACTGAAAAATCTGTGTAGAAATTGTTGAATGAGAACCTAAATTGCTATGTAAATGTTCACTGAAAACATAATAAAATATTAGCTAAAAAACAGTGAATAGCCAGTAAAGCAGAATAATAGCATTAACCAATGAGACTTCATTAAAAACAAAACAAAACAATGTGTGTGTTACACATATATGCAGTTTTTCAGTTTCCAATATAATCCACTCAAGGAAAGAGTCTTTAACCAGGAAAAAATTATATACACTATAAATAACGTATATGAGAAATTTTCAATTAAAAATTCAAGGTGTAGGTGAAAGGGGCAGCATTTGAACAGCTTTATGAGAAAGAAAATAGGGTGACAGATATGACTAAAACAGAAAGAATTCCTTATACGTGTGTTCACAAAATATACAGACTAGCTCTATAATAGCAGTGTACATCATAGGTTAATATTTCTCTACTAATAAGCTAAGTACATGGACTTAGTTTGTATTTTATATTTTTCCAGTTACTAGGAAGGAAAAAATCTACTCAGTATGGCAAAGCATGCTGCAAGCACTTTAAATTAACACATTTCACATGCTTAATGGCCACACTTTCCTCTTTCTTTTTGTTAGAAGGCAACACAACTTATATTTTTCAAATACAGAAACTTTTAAGTTTGAAATAGTGATTGGATTACTGGAAACGGTATACAAAGAATAAGGATTCTTGCTAGCAAAATGCAAACCGAGAAATATTCCTCAAGACTTCTTCAGTGGCTGAACTTTAACTTACAAAGTGAATTTAAGAGATACCACAAACTCTGGAATAATGCTTATTTTTTTAAAACAGCTTTTAAGTGCATATTAATCATACAAAATTCTACATGTATATCCTTTGGCTGTACTTTTATTAAATAAAAGGGTTATTTTGACTAAATATACCATACATTTGTAAAAGTTCAACTTAATAAAAGTACCTTGTTTACAAGTATAGCATAATTTTTACTTATTTGAGAAAATGGGGGTCAGGAAGACATGCATAAATAAAATCTTCTGACAATTCCCAGGACTCAGCAGATGAATGGTTTAAAATTCCCCCCCATCATTTGTCACCAAGTTGCAAACAAAAATCAAAGCTGTCTCTTTCTGCCTTATCATTTCAGCAAAGACAGACTCAAAAGTAGACAGCACTGAGAAGAAAACCACAGGGCTCAATTATTCACCCAAATTAGTGATCATTACTGAACATCTTCTCATGGAGCTGGATTTTCTTCCTCTGCTGATATTAACATAATTCAATGAGGTTCCTTCTGAGAGAGTTTATTTGAAAAGCACAGCTGAGTAGCCCCACCCTCCATACTTTAGCAGGGGCCTTTCTTCCTCTGTTTAGGGAGAGCAGACTTTGAAACCAACAGGAGACAAGGAGCCCCTTCCATGTGCCTTATGAGACTCAGCCCTGGACTCAAGATGACATCTGGCTGGATCACTCCTTGCACAGCTGGTGGTCTGTGCACAGTTATTGGCTTGGACACATCTCTGTGCAGAAACAGGACTTTGGATGAGGGAAAAATAACTGGAGGAGGTCTCTTCCATCAGTTCTAAGCATGACTCTTAACCTGCCCACTACTTCCTCGGGGAAGGGTGAAGAAAAAGGAAAGTTAGGGCAGGGCAGGAGAAAGGGAGGGGTAGAAGGGAGAGGGGGAAAAGGGAAAGAAGGTTAAGTGAGAAAGTAAAATAACTATTCACAACTGGGGTGGAATTCAAGCTGTCCAAGCCAGAACTGTTCTCTGCTCTCACAACACACTCAGGCGGCCCCTCCTCAGCCCCTCAGAGCCAGAGACTGTTTGGAGAAGACTCCCAGGAGGGGCCGTGAAGTAAGTAGAAAGGACATATGGTTTGGAGAGAAGACTTAGGGATTCACATATGAGCTTGGACACTAGCCATGTGAACTCTATCAAGTCACTTGATTTCTCATCTCTATATGGAGGTGATAATTCACTCCTCATAGGGGTGTACAAGGATTAAATGAGATCATGCAGAAGGCTATGCAGTCAGGGACTCCTGATAAATGCTTATTTCCTTTTTTGTGGGAAAATCTTTTTAGCTATCACATTCCCAGCCATAAATACAGTAAGGTGTTCTCTCTTCAATACATTCACAACCATAAGCTATTTATACTTCTAAACTAGAGATCTATAGAAAAAATGAAGGGAAAATAATGTTAATTATATGCCCAGCCAATAAAAACACATTGAACATGAACAATGTCAAGCCAAGAGGGTGAAAAGCAGCAAAATGTTACCAGCAATTTTAAACTATGCTTTCTTATTCCAGGAGGGTTTATAAGAAATTCAGGACTGTGGGACTGTGCCCATAGCCACAGAGAGAGGAAGAAAGAAGCTGGAAGGCATGGTGTTTTGTTTTTCCCTCATTCTCATAGTGGATTGCCCAGAATAGATCAAGAAAGTACTTTGGGGGGAATTCAAATTCTGAAAGAAACACAAAAATGAAAAATCCATAATCAAAGAATCATTTCCTTTTTATTTTAGAGTTGTTATTAAAAAGAAAAGAAAAAAGAATGACTAAGAGTCTCACAATTGGCTAGACCAAACTATAGCTTCCATTCAAGCAGCTTCCCCTCTCCCCTGGCTCCAAACCAAGATGCCCCTTGTTTGAAGTTGGTGCTGCTGTTCCATTTCTACATTTCTCCCTCTGCTATACCCCAGAAAGTTTCCTGTGGCTCTGCGTGTCCTGTTTTACCATCTGGGTTTCTGAATATCAAGAATAGAGACTGTGTGCTTATCTCCATAGATCCAACACTAAACCCAAACCAAAAACCAAACTCACTGCCATCGAGTCAATTCTGACTCATAGCGACACACTTTGGGTTTCCAAGGTGGTAAATCTTTATGGAAGTAGATTGCCCAGTCTTCCTTGCATGGAGTGGCTGGTGGGTTTGAACCAACAACCTTCTGGTTAGCAGTCAAATGCCTTAAGCACTACACCACCAGAGCTCCTTAGATCCAACACTAGTAGGCACTTAAAAAGAAATTGCCATCTAGTTGATTTTGACTCATAGTAATCGTATGTGTATCAGAGCAGGACTGTGCTTTCATAGGGTTTTCAAGGCTGTTCCCTTTCAGAAGTAGCTGACCAGGTCTTTCTTCCAACATGCCTTTGGGTGGATTCGAACTCCCAAACCTCCGGTTAGCAGCCAAGCATGTTAGCTGTTTGTACCACCCTGGGACTCCTGGGGTGTACTTAAATCATCCTAAGAGGTAGCTGTCTAGTCCATGACTAGCCTTGAAAACTCTAATTGTTTCACCAAGTCTTAAATCAATAAGTTTAGGGCAGTGTTTCGCCAGCTGAAGTCCCCTCACCACCAGAGCCTGAGTTCTTAGGAGATTTTTTTTTTTTTTTAATTTGTGTTGGTATTTAATAAAAGTAGTATAAGGAATTTTCTGAATTGTCTGGGGGACCACTATACAAGTGAACACTGCTGCTCAATTATAGTGGCCATGTTTATGTTGGCACCAAGTGGTAGTATTTTATTTGCAGTATACTAATGAGAAAAGAGCAGAGACTAACTTAATACTTTAATTATGTATTTTTCTCCAATGACATCACAGTGCCCTTAGCAGACAAAAGTTTCATTCCAAAAGGATAAAAGTGAGGGAAAAATTCTGAGCCATATAGCACAAGGTAGGTTAGGCATGCCCATCTCAAAAGAACCTATGTCTGACAGCCAGGACACATTCCCATTGACTAGCTAATTATTTATCATGAAAGAACATCATCACTATATTAAGTTTCTCAGTGATATGGTTCTGTATGTATTTGACATGTAATTTTGGTTTGTTATTTTCTATGTAGAATAATAAACATAAGGTGTTTGTTTATATGCTTACAGATATTTAAGTATAAAAAAGTTTTCTGTTGGTATATATTTAAGTAATATTATTAATTAAAAAATAATTTGTTTGCATTCAGAACCCATGAGGCATTTTCCTTCAAAGGGTGTTTGTACATTAGCCAAGTTTGAGACACATTGGTTCAGGAAAAGTACATCTGAAATTCTCTTAAAAAGGTTGACATATTCAAAATTCTGTTGTTACTGTTAGCTGCCACTGAGTTCACCTCTAACTCATGGTGACTCCATGCATAGCAGAACAAAACTAGGTACAAATAAATGACCCTGACTTATAAAGAACTTGGAATAGATCTGAGAAATTGCTTCAATCTTTAATAGTCCTCAGCTAGCCAGGAGTAAAGCTCAGGTCTGGCTCTCAGAGCTTGGGAGGCCCAGTCACGCTGGAGTGTACACTGGCCGTCCTTGGGGGGGATTATTTTCCTGTTCTGTGTTTTAGTTTCACCATATGTAAAACAAGGATAATAATACCCAGGCTCAAGCCTTTAAATTGAAAAATGAAAACAAACAAACCTAACTTTATGGGAACAAAGACGCAATAGATGAGAAAGCATATTCATCTCCTCCAATGAAAAAGGTATTATTTAAAAGAGGGGCTCTTGAAAATATCTCAACAATATGTGTCTAATCCACAATGACATGTGTAATTTAACCTATGTTTAATTTTTGCTGCAAATGATCTGCTTCCTTTTAAAAACTAGGTTGGTAAAATGCTGAGTAGTGTGACTCAAAAAAAAAAAAAAAAAAAAAACAGCTGTGGAAGAATTAGGGACACCTGTGGTAAGGCAGGAGGAGCCCTGGTAGCACAGTGGTTAAGTGCTGGGCTGCTAACCAAAAGGTTGGTGGTTCAAACCCACTAGCCGCTCTATGGGAGAAAACTGTGGCAGATTGCTTCTGCCTCGGAAAGACTGCTGCCTTGGAAACCCAATGTGGCAGTTCTACTTTGTCCTGTAGGGTTAGTCTGTATGAGTGGGAATTGACTTGACTTGATGACAGTGAGTTTGGCTTTTGGTTTTAGAGGAAAGATACAATACAGCTGATCCTGCAATAAGACAAGAGAAAATGAAAACAATACACAAAGGAAAAGAAAGGGAGAGCTGAAGAAAAAGGCAGTCTCAGAACTAAGGCAAGCTGCATCACACCCAGAGATCACGAAGGAAGTGGCAAGTATTGACAATTACATGCAAATACAGCAATTAACAATAGTAAGGAAGTAGCAGTAATGATGATTTTCACACCTAATCCTCACTAATGACATACAACGAAGTTTAGTATTGGCAGCATCAGACCAGTGAATACCCAAAGCAACTCAAAGACAGTTGACAAAATATTGCACTTTATACCACTTTAGATGAGTGTATACTCCTCTCCTCCTTCTCTTCTTCTTCCTCTACCCTTCCCCCTCATTTCCTTCTTCCTACTATTGTTCCTTTCCTCATTTGCTCTAAGCTTAAATACTTACTAGATTTTAAAACTAAACTTATTCTATTAACATAGTTAATCAGAATAACTACATTTCTAAGCCAATTACTTTTCACTATGAGAACAATAATGATATAAAATGAGAAATTTCAGATTCCCTTACTTTTAACCACCTGTGTTAATAAGCAACATGCATTTGAAACAAAACCACCCGAAGCCTCCTCCTTAAAAATAAATCTCAGTTCTTTGAAAATAACACAGATGCTGCCATATATAATTTTTCTTGTGGCTTATCTAGGAAGTTTTCCTCAACATATGAAGCAATATCTAACTTAAAATATCCTTCTGGCTACTTTGTGGAGGGTGGATTAGAAGGAGCTAAGAGTAAGAACAGGAGACCAAATAGGAGACTAACAAGGAAGGAGGAAAGAGAGTTGTCACTAGAGTGACAGCTGAGGAGAGAAGTGGTTGGGTTTGAGACAGGTTTTTGGGTACAGTAATGTTTGGCTAATCCAGTCTCAGCCTATGTTTATGTGCTCATAACAGCCAAGAATATTTTTCATATTTTCAAAAGTTAAGAAAAAGAAGAATATGTGATGGAAACTGTACATAACCTGCAAAGTCTAAAATATTTCATATTTGTTCCTTTACAGAAAAAGTTTCCTGATCCCTGAAGTACAGTCAACAGATATTAAAAATAACTGGGCTGGAGGGGTAAAAGAAAAAGAGGCCTATGGGATTGCTATGCGTCATAACAGACTCAATAGTAATGGATCAGCAATGGACAGGCTGAGTTTTGTTTGGAAAGTTAAGTTTGATACAATACTTTAGACATTCAAGTATGTATGTCAAGAAGGTATATGGATATCCAAGTCTGGAATTCAGAGTTGGAAATACAATTGTGCTACTCATATATATGGCATATAGATGGTATATAAGCCAAAAGACTGGAAGAATTCAGCCAGAGAAAGTGGGAAGACAGAGAGAAGCAGCAGACCTAGGTCTTAAGCCTTAAGCATCCCAACATAGAGGGGTAGAAAAGAGGAGGAAGAAGAGGGCAAAAAAGACTAAGGAAGTATAGCTAGTGAAAAAACAAGAACAATACAGTGCTTTGGAAGCCAAGAGTACTGTGTGTTTTAAGATGGAGAAAAACAAAAACAAAACTCACTGCCATCGAGTTGTTTCCAACTCACAGAGACCCCCTTTGGGTTTCCAAGGCTGTAAATCTTTATGGAAGCATCTTCTTCTGCAGAGCAGTTGGTGGGTTTGAACTGCTGACCTTCAGGTTAGCAGTCAAGTGCCTTATTCACTACACCACCAGAGCTCTGAGGGGTCAATTATATTTACTCTAAGAAACACAGTAAGATGTAGATAGAAAAGCAACCATTATATTTGTCAGCATACAGGAAATTGATAACCATAGAAGCACTGTATTGGTGGAGTGGTGAAGGCAGAAGCCTGCTTGGAGAGGGTTAAAAAGAGAATGAGAGAGAAGAAAGTGTGACTATAGACACTATAGGAACAGCTAGTGCTTAAGCTATAATTAAAAAAAAGAAACTGCATGTAAGAAAACATTGACTTAAAGAAACATGTTGACTTTGTTAAAATACTCTGTTACCAAAAAAAAAGCAAACTCATTGTTATTGATTAGATTGCAACTCATACCAACCCCATAGGGTTACCAAGGCTATAAATCTTTATGGAAGCAAACTGCCTTGTCTTTCTCCCATGAAGAGTCTGGTGGGTTCGAACTGCTGATATTCTGCTTAGCAGCCAAATACCTTAACCGTTGTACAACCAGAACTCCTTAAAAATAAACAGAAACAACAACTCAAAGATGGCAGAATAGGCAGACAAGCTACACAGGGCCTCTGCAACAAAGCAATGAGAAACTAACTGAAACCAATAGAGAAGATGATCCTGGAACCCTGAGCTTTGAAAGGGAAGGACAAAGAAGTGGACTAAATACCAAATAGCAGAAGAACCTGAATGAAAACAGTGAGTAAGGAGATGAACCAAGATGTGGACTGCTGGCTGTACTGAGGGTGTAGCCATTTTGAATATTTCCAAGTGTAACATGGTAACAACCTAATAATTGGCTTTGCTCAGCAAGGACTACATTTGCAAGGACTGCACTGGTGCCTGACAACCAGAAAGGAAATCAATGAAGGAGACAGACAGACCTGTGAACTGGAGGCACAGACATTTTGAATATTTGTGAGCTGTGTGGCCATTTTGAATAAATGCAAGTGGCAGTGCTGAACTGGACAGTGACCAAAGAATAGGCTCCACTTGCAGAGGACAGCACAGGCAACCACAGTGGAGGCTGATGACTAGAAAGGTACGATATTCCCTTGTTACTCTTTATACTCCACACCCTCTTGGTGAATAGAGGTGTGGCCATGCCCCACTTCCACACACTTTGACAAGCAGAAATTACATCCTGGTCTGTGCCTTGGCAGAGCCTGGGTGCTTCACTCACAGTCCTGTTTTTGTTTGTTTTTAATAATTCTTTCTATCTTGCTCCCTTTTCCTTTCTTTTTTTTGTTTTCTTACTTTTCTTTCATTCTTTTTTTTAAATTTTTTTTTCTTTGACCTGGTTCCCTTCTTTTTTCTGTCTTTTGGTTCTTCCAATTTCCTGTTTTCCCTTTTGCAATTTTCCCATGTTTTCATTACTATTCTTTTATTCTTGCTCTTTTCTCCCATTTCCCTCTCACCATTTTTTTCTT
>NW_006921762.1:6025794-6038992 GCF_000298275.1 Orycteropus afer afer
TAGAGAGGGAGAACGATGTGGAACAAAACTCAAAATCATTTGGAGGAAAAAAAAAAAAGGTGAGGACCAGGTTTGCTGGTCTGATAGAGCCTGGTTGAACCACTGAGACTATGGCCTCTAGCTGCCCTTCAGGTCTGGAATTGAACCCACACCTGTGGTTTCCAGCCAAACAAAATATGGGCATATGAGTTGAACATTTACCTCAAGTAGATACATGCCGTGGAGAGAACAATCATGGGAGAAAGAAGGGCTGCTTATGCACAGGGAGACAGCTCAGGGGGCAGGTAAGTATGGAGGCATGGACACTGGGAAGAGGTAATTATGGAGGAGGAAGTGGGAGGGGAGCTGTTGCATTGTGGTAAACTGTGGTCAATGACATGAGACAAAGTATATGTGAATCGCTGTATGGAAAGTGAATTTGCTCTGTAAATCTTCACCCAAATCACAATTAAAAAAAAAGAAGGGGAAAAAAAAAAAAGATTTTTGTTCTCTTGTTTTCATTATTATTATTTTTTTTTTTTTTTGTCTGAGTGGTAGGCAGCAACCATTTCCAAACAACCCAACCATACCTACACCTCCTGCAGCCTCACCCACTGAGTGACAGCCACCACTTGCTTTTGCACCAACTGACCAAAGACAGACAGTGTGCAATACCAGCTCAATTCACCCTCAGCTGCTTTTTATGATCTGTGCACACACTCATTCTCTATCACACCCACCAAGAGACAGGTGGTGAGTGTCTAAGTGCTAACAACTATCGAATAGAGGAGCACGATACCCTGTTCACATAGACCTATTAAAACCAAATAAAGGAAAAGAAAAATCTTGGGTGAATGACACCAACATACAACCACAAATTAAACAAACACAACAACATCACAATGTCTAGAGACAACTGACCATCCCAGTCCAAACAAAGAAGATAAAGTTGTAAGAGCAAAGGATCAGGATACAAACCCAGAAAACATCCCTGAAGAAGAACCAGCATTGGAACTCCCTGATTAGGAATTCAAAAGAATTATTTTTGGTACTTTCAAAGGACTGAGAGACAGATCAAAGAAACCACTGAGAAAATTAAGGAAAACACAGACAAAGCTCTAGAACAATTTAGGTAAACAAGGACAAATTGACAAAATAAACAAAAAATTAGACACAATACAAAAACAACAAATAGAAATCCAGAAGATTAATACTAAGATTTCAGAAATAGATAACACATTGAATGGGTAAAGGAGTAGAATTGAATCAATGCAAGACAGAATTAATGACATTGAAAACAAATACTTCAATACCACGTTCTTAAGGGATCAGTCAGACAAAAGATCAAAACAAAATGAAGAAAGCCTAAGATTCATGTGGGATACTATCAAGAGGAACAACCAACGTGTAATCAGAATTTCAGAACAGGAAGTTCTGCATAAAACCACATAGAAAATGGTGGAAGATTTGTTGGAAGATAATTTCTCTAATATGAAGAAAGACAAGAATATATCTATTCAAGAAGTTCAACAGAACCCAAACAGGACAGATACCAAAAGAAAATCACCAAGACATATCATAATCAAATTCACCAAAGAAAGAATCCTGAAAGCTTAGGAAAAAGGAAACATTACATAAAAAGCGGAATCAATAAGATTAAGCTCTGATTTCTTGGCAAAAACCATGCAGCTGAGAAGGCAATGGGATGATATATATATATAACCCTGAAGGAAAAAAATTCCAACCAAGAATTATATACCCAGAAAAACTGTCCCTCAAATGTTATGGTGAAATTAGGACATTTCCTGATAAGCAGAAATTAAGGGAATTAAATTAAATTAAAAGCAGAACAACATTAGAAGAGATGCTAAAAGGAGTCCTTCAGACAGAGAACTAACAACAGGAAACAACTGATAATTAACACACATGATGACATAACCCAGAGACCAAGTCATTTACAGAAGTATCCAAAATACAATAATCTTACAAGACTTTACACAGGGAACCAGAGATATCAATTGGTAAATGAGGACAACTACAAACCAAAAAGAGGGAAAAATAGTGCAGTTAAAGAACTTCTAAATAGTGAGGAAGTCAATACAATTGCGAGAGAGAACAGACTGTTTTAAACTTGGGAAGAAATTAATAAATCACAGGGTAACTTCAAATAATAATAATAATCTATCACATCAAAATAAAAAAGAGGACAGCACAAATATTTAGCAAATACTCAAATGATAGCAATGAAGGAAATGATAACATGATTCATAAACAAAATGAGCTCAGCACAGGAAATTATGTGGAGCAAAGAGAACAGTAACATCATGAAAAAATGCATAACCAAATGACATCAGTAAATTCATACTTGTGTATAACCAGATGTAAATGGGTTATGAATTGCATGCACCACTCAAGAGACAGAGCACTGCAGAGTGGATAAGAAAACATGACCTATCAATACACTGTCTACAAGAGACTCGCCTTAGACACAAAGACAAAAATAAACTAAAAATCAAAGGTTGGAAAAGATATATCAAGAAAATGGTGGTAAAAAAAGAGCAGGAATGGCTATATTAATTTCTGATAAAATTGATTTATGACAAAAACAACCATAAAAGCCAGGGAAGGACATTGTACAACGATTAAAGGATGAACTGAACAGGAGGACATAACCATAATAAATATCTATGCACCCAATGAAAGAGCCCCAAATGTATAAATCAGACTTTAACAGAATTGAAAAGACAAATAGATGACTCTACAGTAGTAGTTGTTGTTGTTGTTGTTATGTGCCATCGAGTCGGCCCTGACTCATAGCAACCCCCCCTTGGGTTTCCGAGGCAGTATCACTACGGAAGTAGGATTGCCCAACCTTCCTTCCGAGGAGTGGTAGTAGGAGACTCTAATACACCACTTTCAATAAGAGATAGAACTGGAAAGAAATCTAGCAAAGATACAGATGAACTAAACAATACAATCAACCAACTTGACTTTATAGACATCTACAGAGCACTTCGCACAATAACTGCAAAATATACATTCTTTTCTAGCACACATGGAACAGTCTCCAGGATAGACCATATGTCAGGGTGCAAAGAAAGCCTCAATAAATTTAAAAATACTGAAACAATGCAAAGCATCTTCTCAGATCACAAAGCTATAAAATTAGAAATCAACATTGGGAAGACCAAAAGAAAAATGGCCCATGGGAAAGGAATAACACCCTCCTCAAAAAACACTGGGTAAAAGAACAAATAAAAAATGAAATAAAAAAATTCCTTGAACCAAATGAGAACGAAAACACAACATACCAAAATCTTTGGGAAACAGCAAAACCAGTGATCAGAGGGCAATTTATAGCAATATATGCATGCATTAAAAAATAGAAGAACGGTAACCCTAACACCTTAACCCAACATCTCCAACAATTAGAAAAAACGCAGCAAAAAAAGCCTACGGTGACCAGATGAAAAGAAGTAATAAAGATTCAAGCAGCAATAAATCAAACAGAAAAGAGACAATGGAAAAAAATCAAGACTAGAGATTGGTTCTTTGAAAAGATCAATAAAATCAACAAAGGGGAAAAGAAAGAAGATGCAAATAACATGAATAAGAAATAAAATGGACAACATCACAACAGAACCAACAGTAATAAAAAGAATAATATGAAGGTACTATGAAGAACTGAGGTTGGGCAATCCTACTTCCATAGTGATACTGCCTCGGAAACCCAAGGAGGGGTCGCTATGAGTCAGGGTTGACTCGACGGCACATAACAACAACAACATGAAGAACTGTGCACCAACAAATTTGAAAACCTAGAAGAAATGGACAGATTTCTAGAAACACATTACTTACCTCAACTAACACAGACTGAGGTAGAAAATTTGAACAGACCCATAACAAAAGAAGAAATTGAACAGGTCATTTAAAAAAAAAAAAATTACCAACAAAAAAAGTCCTAGCCCACATGGTTTCACTACAGAATTCTACCAACCACTCAGAGAAGATTTGACACCAATCCTACTGAAATCTTTCCAGAACACAGAAAAGGACAGAATCTTCCCAAATTCATTTTATGAAGCAAGCATAACCCTGATACTGAAACCAGGCAAAGACACCACCAGTAAGGAAAACTATAGACCAATATCCCTCATGAATATAGACACAAAAGTCTTCAACAAAATCCTAGCCAATAGCCTGCATCAATACATCAAAAAAATAATGCAACACGACCAAATGAGAATCATACCAGGTATATAAGGATGGTTCAATACTAGAAAAACAATCAATATAATACATCACATAAGTAAAATAAAGGAAAAATCACATGATCATATCAATTGAGCAGAAAAGGCATTGGATAAAATCCAACACCTGAGGACCTCCATGTGCTGACAAGGTATGACACAAATTGAAGAGAAACAGCTGCAAACACCCATTAATAATCAGAACATGGACTGTATGAATCTAGGAAAATTGGCAGTTGTCAAAAATGAAATGGAACACATAAAGATTGATATCCTAGGCATTAGTGAGCTGAAATGGACTATGCCATTTTGAATCAGACAACCATATGATCTACTATGCTGGGAATGACAAATTGAAGAGGAATGACATCACCACAAAGGATGTTTCAAGATCTGTCCTGAAGTACAATGCTGTCAGTGATAGGATAATATCCATATGCCTACAATGAAGACCCATTAATACGACTATTATTAAAATTTACGTACCAACCACAAAAGCCAAAGATGAGGAAATTGAAGATTTTTATCAACTTCTGCAGTCTGAAATAGACCAAACATGCAATCAAGATGTGTTGCTTCTTACTGGTGACTAGAATGCAAAAGTTGGAAACAGAGAAGAATCACTGGTAGTTGGAAAATTTGGCCTTGGTGACAGAAATAACTCTGGAAAGCGCATGATAGAATTTTGCAAGACCAATGACTTATTCATTGAAAATACCTTTTTCTAATAACACAAATGTCGCCTATACACGTGGACTTCACCAGATGGAGTATACAGTAATGAGATTCACTAGACCTGTGGCAAGAGGAGAAGAAAAAGCTCAATATCTTCAGCCAAAACAAGGCCAGGACCTGATTGTGGAACAGACCATCAACTGCTCATATGCAAGTTCAACTTGAAATTGAAGACAATTAAAACAAGTCCACAAGAGAGCCAAAATATGACCTTAAATATACCCCTCCTGAATTTAGAGACCATCTAAAGAATAGATTTGATGATTGAATACCAGTGACTGAAATCAGAAGAATTGTGGGATGACATCAAGAGTATCATCCATGGAGAAAGCAAGAGGTCATTAAAAATACAAGAAAGAAGGAAAAGACCAAAATGGATATCAGAAGAGACTCTGAAACTTGCCCTCGAGTGAAGAGTAGCTAAAGCAAATGGAAGAAATGACAAGATAAAAGAGCTGAACAGAAGATTTCAAAGAGCAGCTCAGGCAGATAAAGCCAATTACTATAATGAAATGTGCAAAGACTTGGAGTTAGAAAACCAAAAGGGAAGAATACGCTCAGTATTTCTCAAGCTGAAAGAAGTGAGGCAAAAATTTAAGCCTTAAGTTGCAATACTGAAATATTCTATGGGCAAAATATTGAATGATGCAGGAAGCATCAAAAGAAGACAGAAGGAATACACAGAGTCACTGTACCAAAAAGAACTGGTTGATCTTCATTCATTTCAGGAGGTGGCATATGTTCGAGAACCAATGGTAATGAAGGAAGAAGTTGAAGCTGCACTGAAAGAATTGGTGAAGAACAGGGCTCCAGGAATTGATGGAATACCCACTGAGATGTTTCAACAAACGGATGCCATGCTGGAGGCACTCACTAGGTTGTGCCAAGAGATTTGGAAAACAGCTACCTGGTCAACTGACTGGAAGAGATCTGTATTTGTACCCATTCCCAAGAAAGGTGATCCCACAGAATGTGGAAATTATCAAACAATATCATTAGTATCACATGCAAGTAAAATCTTATGCCTGACACAAGCCATGGTATTTTCAATTGCTTCTTATGCATGTGAGAGCTGGACAATGAATAAGGAAGACCGAAGAAGAATTGATGCTTTTGAGCTATGGTGGTGGAGAATGCTGAAAGTACCATGGACTGCTAAAAGAACTAATAGGTCTGTCCTGCAGACAGAATGCTCCTTGGAGGCAAGAATGGCCAGAGTTTGTCTCATACACTTTGGTCATGTTGTCAGAAGAGACCATTCCCTGGAGAAGGATGTCATGCTTGGTAAGGTTGATGAAAGAGGGGAAGGCCCTCAATGAGATGGACTGACACAGTGGCAGCGGTGATGGACTCAAGTATAGCAAGAACCATGGAGCTAGCTCAGGACAGGGCAGTGTTTTGTTCTGCTGTGCATAGAGTTGCTATGAGTTGGAGATGACTTGATGGCACCTAACAACAACAACAACATTCCTGATCAAAACTTTCAGCAAAATAGGAATAGAAGGGAAATTCCTCAACATGATAAAGGGCACATACGCAAAACCAATAGCCAACATTATTCTCAAAGCTGAGAGTCTGAAGCTATTCCCCTTGCAAACGGGAACCAGACAAGGATGCTCTCTATTCAACATTGTATTGGAAGTCCTAGCCAGGGCAATAGGTTAAGAAAGGGAAATCAAAGGCATCCAAATTGGTAAGGAAGAAGTAAAACTATACCTGTTTACTGATTATAAGATCCTATACATAGAAAACACAAGAGATACAGCAAGAAACTACTGGAACTGATTGAAAGCTTTAGCATAGTGTCAGGATACAAGATCAAAAATCAATTAGATTCCTCTACACCAGCAAAGAAATCTCTGAAAAGGAAATAAGGAAATCAATATCATTTACAATAGCTACCAAAAAAATAAAATACTTTGGAATAAATCTTACCAGGCACACAAAAGACCTATACAAAGAAAAGTACAAAAGATTACTTCAAGAAACCATAAGAGATCTATATAAATGGAAGAACATACCATGCTCATGGATAGGAAGAGTGAACATTGTGAAAATGTCAATACTACCCAAAGCAATCTATACATTTAAGGCAATCCCAATCTAGCGCCCACTAACATTCTTCAAAGACACAGAAAAACCAATCAATAATTTTATATGGAAAGGAAAGAGACGTCGGATAAGCAAAGAACTATTGAAGAAGAATAACAAAGGAGGAAGTCTCATACTCTGAGATCTCAAAACCTAGCACACTATATAGCCACAGTAGTCAAAACTGCCTGGTATTGGTACAATGACAGACACATAGACCAGTGGAACAGAATTCAGAACCCAGAAACAGATCCATTCACCTACAGTCAGTTGATCTTTGACAGAAGGCTGAAACCCATTAAGTGGGGAAGAGATAGTCTTTTTAACAAAAGGTGCTGGCTAAACTGGATAACCACTTGCAGAAAAATGAAACAAGATCCATAGCTAACATCATACACAAAAATGAACTTCAGATGGATCAAAGACTTAAATGTGAAACCAAAAACTATAAAGTTCATCAAAGAAAAAATAGGGGCAAACTTAGGAGCTGTAATTGATGGCATAAACAGACTACAAAGCATAACCCAAAATTCACAAACAGCAAAAGATAAACTGGACGACTGGGATCTTCTAAAAATTAAATTCTATGTGCATCCAAAAACTTTTCCAAAAGAGTGAAAAGAGAACCTGCAGAATGGGAAAAAAAAATTTGGTAATGACATATCTGACAAAGGATTTATCTTTAAAATTTACAGAAAACTCTAACATCTCAACATTAAAAAGACAGATAATCCAATTGAAACAGGAGCAGAAGACATAAACAGACACTTGACCAAAGAAGATATTTAGGCAGCCAACAAACACATGAAGAAATGTTCATGATCATTAGCCATTCCAAAAACCAAACCAACTCACTGCCGAGTCAGACCCGACTCATAACGACCCCTCCTTGGGTTTCTGAGGCAGTATCACTATGGAAGTAGATTGCCCAACCTTCCTTCTGAGGAGTAGCTGGTGGGTTTGAATTGCCAGCCTTCCAGTTAGCAGTCAAATGCCTTAGGCACTACATTGTTGTTGTTATGTGCCCTCGAGTCAGATCCGACTCATAGCGACCCCTCCTTGAGTTTCTGAGGCAGTATCAATACGGAAGTAGATTTCCCAATCTTCCGAGCAGTGGCTGGTGGACTTGAACTGCCAGCCTTCTGGTTAGCAGTCAAGTGCCTTAGGCACTATGCTACCAGAGCTCCTATAGAACCACTGTGGAAATCAGCATTCTGATTCCTTAAAAAGTTGGAAATAGAAATACCATTTGGTCCAGCAATCCCATTGTTGTTGTTGTTGTTAAGTGCCGTCGAGTCGGCCCCGACTCATAGCGACCCCTCCTTGGGTTTCCGAGGCAGTATCACTACGGAAGTAGGATTGCCCAACTTTCCTTCCGAGGAGTGGCTGGTAGGTTTGAACCGCCAGCTTTCTGGTGAGCAGTCAAGTGTCTTAGGCACTATGCTACCAGAGCTCCTAGTACTAGTATAAAGAAATTTATTTAAAAATTATGTTGAGGGACATAAAGCTGTAATAGCTAGATAGATCTCAGATTAAAATCCCAGTATTATAAAGTTGTAAACTCTCCCTAAATTAAATAACTGTAATAGAATCTGAGGAAAAAAATTTCAGTACTTTTTTATAAGAGATAACTTGACAAAATGATTGTAAACTTCATTGGGAAGAATGACAGGTGAGAATAGCATGGGGGAAAGAAAAGAAAGTCAGTCAGAAAGCAGGGGAAATCTGCCCCATCAAATATTAAAATCAAAATTTAATGTAAAAACATTATAAAATGGTAAACACTGCAAGCCTATTGTAAAATAAAAGCCCAATGGCAGAACAGTGGAACAGAAAAGAACACTGAAAGAATAGAACACATGTGAGAAGTTAGTTTGTGGTAACAGTGGCATTATACAAATCAGATTCCCAAATGAATGATCCTAGAAAAACTGGCTACCTGTCCCTCCCCCAAAAAAACTTCGATGGGTGAAAACTCAAATATGTAAAGTAAGAATGCATGATGATTCTGCTATGACTGGAGTTTAAAAAAGTCTTCTGATATTTTGACACAAAACCCAAAACGATATAGAGCTTATGGCTATATGAAATTTCTTTGTGTTAAAATAATGGATAACATTAAAAAATAGATGATAATTTGAGAAAAAGTACTTGCAACATGTATGATTAAAGTTTATAATCATAATAGTCAGAGAGCTTTAAAAAAATCTGTTCAGAAAAGCAAATGAATAGCCTAATAGATGACAGAGAAAAATGGCTATTTGGTAACAGTTGGCACTAAAAGAGTTTAGAGTAGAAGCTATCAAAACAAAGAAGTTCAGAGCCTTTTTGTTCACACATACAGCCAATGTGTAATTCTGTTATTTACTCAAAAAACAGTAAAGATGCAATTGAGGTAACTAGAAAAAGTACACACTACCAAGGAAAATATCATAGTGTAATGGGAGGAGAACCCTAGATTAGGTGGCAGGAAACACAAGTTTTGCTCCTTCCTCTGGCCTATACTGTAACTCTGGGCATGTAAACTCTCTGAACCTGTTTCTTTAAGTAAGAAATGAGAGGTCAAGACCAGATGCTTGGTGTTCAAACTGAGATCACCAATGTTCTAGGGTTTCTCTGGATGTGCTTCTAGGGCCACCAGGGAAGCTGCGTAGCCCAGAGGCAAGAAGACTAGATCCTAGGCTTCTACCCTGCTTTAACCAAAACAACTCCATTTCTATTTATTCCATATAATGGGATTTCATGGAGGATTTTGATTGAATAACCACAAACTAGCTGATGCCTGAAATTCCTTATAGCTTTAAGTTCTTCTTTTAAAATTAATCTATGCCTCAGAATATATGTAAGCAGTGAAAATGCAGTTTGCCCTGGAGAGAATTTCCAAGTCACTGAACATCAATCACAGAGAGTCTCTGATGCTAACATGTGGCAAGTTGATTTTTGTGTTCCCTGGAGTTAATTTGCATCTGCCTCATCGTCATCAAAACATTAATTTCAGCTTAATCCCCTTTCTTCCTCTCTGGTGGTAAAACAACCTGCTTACTTGGAAATGAAACAAATACAGTGCAGTTATGCTTTCATATGTAGGGTGGTTTCCATTTGATTAGCATGGAACTCCAACATACTAAAATGAATTCAGTAATTTACCTCTGTTCTGAATTGACTCGGTAGCACTGAGTTTGGTTTTTTTTTTTTTGGTTTGAGAGAATGTTTAGAAGTAAAAAGTAGAGCATGAAGGAAGCTATTTCAGTAGTCAAAGAAGAAGACAATGACAGGTGTAGGACAAGGGTGGCTGTGGAATAGAAGGAGGAGAGCAGATGCACTTAAAAACTATTCACAAGGAAAAATTGATAGAGATTTGGTGATGGGTTAGCTGCAGAGGTGATATTCACTGAGATAGAGAACAGGAGATGAAGACAAGTGGGGTCCATGGTTCCATTTTAGATATTTTGATGTTGAGGAGTCTTTGAGACATGCAAGAGAAGCTAGAGGAACGAGAAAAAGATAACTCTATTTGAGATATATTTAAGGGATAAGATGTTTTCAGAGGAAAGTTAGATTTCAATGAATGCAAGAGGTTTAAGGATTATGGGTAAAAATTTATAAAATATATGAGAATTTTCCACAATAGAATGAGGGGTACAGAAGATATAGTGGAAAAGGTTTATAATGGAGCTTGCAAGTGAAGAATGTGTTGGTGAAGTGGTATAATTGAAATGAGATAATTTCATTAGGTTTTGCACATATAATAACGTACAAGCAATATGATTTTTTTTTTTTAAATTTTCTGGTGTTCAATGAATGAATGAGTAATATCTCTTCTTAAATCTCTGATCAATGGAATTTTCTCTTCATAACAAGTTTGAATGTTTAGAGCTCTGTTAATGTTCTATTTAGTTCAAGAGGTTTTAGGTTGGTTCTTTGGCGCCACTGTCAATAATAAAATTAAACAAACAAACAAACAAAACCCTAAATATGGCTTTGTTTTTCTCTTTTAAACATATCTGATTCTTAGCCCAAATCAAGATCATTGTTTTCTTCTTATGTGGAGACAACTTTAAATGATTGACAACCATTAAAGCTACCTCTCTACTCAACCTCCCAAATCCTCGCTTCTCTATATTCTGTAATCACCACCCTTAGCACAGACATCTGCTCCTTCATAACCTTCCTTTATACTCTTATTCCTTTTCAGGGGAGGAGTCAGGGAGTCTGGATTTTTAACAAGTTTTCCAAGTGAATTTTTAGACTAGGCAAATCTGAGAAAAACTGTGCAGAGTTCTTTCAAGGACCACTTTGAGGAGTGAGGAGAAAAGTAGCCTGGTCATGATCCCATCACCTGTCTCACCCAAACTAGTCTGTGTGTAATCTCTTTTCATATGAGGCTTTTATATATGTTTTCACTTGGAACAAAGATGCTATCACTCAAAACATTTGAAAATTACTATCTTGGATGCAGTATCACTTCTGATTTTCCTAGTTTTCCTATGTATTCTCACTTCAACAATATACTCACAACCACCCTGGAATCCCTCAACTCCTTGATAATCAATAATTGATTAACATTACTCAAGGCCTACTATGTAATAGGCTCTATTATATGCACTAAGTATACAGTTGAACAAAACGGTCAAAAAAGTTGCCCTCATCTTACCTTCTGGTAATAGACAAATAATAATAAAATACATAAATGATTATTTTAGAATATTAGAAAGTGATGATTGTTATGGAGAATAATAAAGCATGAAATGAAGAATAAAGAGAGAGAGTGTGTGTGTGTGTGTGTCTGTGAAAGGCCTTGTGAAAAGATGAACATTGAGTAAAGACCTAACAGAGGCTAGGAATAAACAATGTGGCTATCTCAGATAAAAGCATTTCCAGATGTAGGAAACATGCAGTAGATATTAATGCATTTTAGCAGAATGGATAATTTAAAATGTAGGAATTTCTTTAACAAAGCAATTCTGTACTTTTCTAGCCATTCGTTCCCACTGTTAGAGTGAGCATCATTCGCTATAACTAGAATCAATCACCACCTAGACTGTGTATTCAAACCACCAAGAACATTCATTATCTTTACAGATGAAGAAACTGAGAGCTAGAGAGGCCACGTGACTTGCCTGAAGTCACAGTGCTAACTAGGGTTAGCCCCAGGTCTTCTATCTCCCAGCCCCAAGTTCTTTTGGTTGGGAAGATTTTTAATATGTAGACCAGAAGTCAAAGGAATTCATTACTGATAAAAATGTTTTCTTAGTGAATACATACTCTTTCTTCAAGATTTAGCTCAAGCATCCCATTCTTTTGCATGTTCCCCACTTTCACCTCTCAAACCCTCTCTGTGTTCCACTTTGTCCTACACCTGCCTTTATCCGGACACTGAAAACACTTTATTCATTTTACTTATTGTTTCCTTGAGGGCAGGAGGCATGCGTTACTTTCCATATGCCCACTGCCCACAATATCTGATATAAAATAAGAGTTAAACAAATATTTGCAAAATGAGCACATGACTTAGCATTTTTAGTTGTACAAAATGTTTTAGGGTCTTTCCTCTGGTTAGTATGTATCAGAAGGTTAAAAAGGTAAAAAAAAAAAAAAAAGGATTTTTCATTAACAAAAATCATTGCTATAAATACCATTTGGTTCATTGTAGGGTATTTGATTCACATTTAACTTTACATTATTCCCAGAAATGAATACTGTTATTTAAAAATAATGATAAGGAAAAGATACAAGCTAGATGTAAGAAATGATTAACTTTCTAGACATTTTCTACATTAAATAATGTAGGCAATATTCTTAAAAGTGAATTATTTTTATTTGAATACCATTATAATTACCACACCTCCACATCTCACAATAAGATAAAATGATGAAGAAATAAAGAGAGAGAAGAGGAATGAGGAAAGAAATGAATGAAAAGTAATGTGAAATAATCCAATCAAATGCCCCATAACTGCAAATCTTCCAGAAACCTCCTTCTTTTACAATACATTGCAATACTTTGAATTTTCCAGAAATTCTTATATATATATGTATGTTACTATATTGTTATGTGCCATCAAGTCGGCCCCGACTCATAGTGACCCCTCCTTGGGTTTCCGAGGCAGTATCACTACGGAAGTAGGATTGCCCAACCTTCC
>NW_006921762.1:6039202-6041382 GCF_000298275.1 Orycteropus afer afer
TATACCCATCTTGGCAGCTCCAGCAGCTGTGATATCTCTTCAGACACCCAGATTAGGTTAAACCCTAAAATTGAACCTTGGAGTTTCAGGACTAGATAGAAATTACTTGAAGTAAGAGTTTTTGATACAGCAGAAATTATGGCATCAGAGCTGTGTGTGTGTGTGTATATATATATATATCTATATATATGTACATATATATAGATATAAAACTGGATGTCATTGAGTTGACTCGAACTCATGGCGATGCTACATGTGCCAGAGAACTGTGTTGCACACGGTTTTCAATGACTAATTTTTCTAAACACATCACCAGGCCTTTCCTCTGAGGCACTTCTGGGTGGACTCGAACCTCCAATCTTTTGGTTAGCAGCCTAGCATATTAACCCTTTGTACCACCCAGGGACTCCACGGAATAATATGTGTATCTAAAAACAACAAGTTCTTATTCTCTGCAGCATTACTTTATTAACAAATAAAGAAGCATCCAGCATGGTCATTGATTAATGTAATCCCAACCTATAGTTACATCGTGATATCTTGATGTTTACTGTTTTAATATGATATCCCCTCACACTTTAGACCCAACTTCCACCTGGTCATTCCGTCCAGCTCCACTTAGACACACTGGTTTCCCTTCCTGTCTTATTTGGTAATGCGATCTCCGTTTCCTCTACCATTTAATCTTCCCTGAGAAGCACTGCTGTTTCTGACATCTGTTCCTTTCCCATCTGCCTCTGTGAACTCTGAGATAAAGACAAAGTTTTTAAGAAATGCAAAGCTCATCTGTCAACTTACTTCCCCTGCCACCTGTCAGAGGCCTCATACTTCTCCCAAGTGTACTCTTTACCCTACACAGGCTTGAAGCATTGATCACTGAGCTCTCAGTGGAGAATTTTTCCCATTCTTCATATTTTTCTTTCCCTACTAACGTTGTATATTGTATTTAATTACAATGTATCTAATCGCCACCCCCCTTAAAATCACTTTGTACACAGCTCTTATGCCATAATATCTGCTGTATCAAAAACCTGGTACTTCAAGTAATTTCTACCTAGTCCTGAAACTCCAAGGTTCAATTTTAGGGTTTAACCTAATCTGGGTGTCTGAAGAGATATCACAGCTGCTGGAGCTGCCAAGATGGGTATAGAAGAAAAAAAATTTACTATTTAATGACCTCATCATATTTGTTCATGCCCTTAAAATCTTTAGGTTGGATTAGTGTAATGAATTCTGGTTTTAGGGCTATCCTTGAAGACCACCTAGGATATTTAGTTAGCCCGCCTACTTTAGGATCTTGGTCAGATGAGCTATATTTCATTTACTTGATACATTTTATGTGTAATCTGTTGTTGTTGTTGTTATTTGCCGTCGAGTCAGCCCCGACTCATAGCGACCCCTCCTTGGGTTTCCGAGGCAGTATCACTACGGAAGTAGGAATGTCCAACCTTCCTTCCGAGGAGTGGCTGGTGGGTTTGAACCGCCAGCCGTCTGGTTAGCAGGCAAGTGTCTTAGCCACTATGCTACCAGAGCTCCTCCTTGTGTAATCTAGAGAAAGGTAACTTTATACTGGACTTATTAAAAAATTTTCTGCTCATCAACATTTTCCTAGGGTCCTCCATTTTGAGAGTAAAATGAACACTTGAGTTTCCTATGTAAAATGTGCCTTTCCACACCCTCCCACCCCTCTGAGCAATAAAACACCATCTGAACAGCTTCCTCTTTGTCAGGGAAGGTGGGTTTAATTTAAAAAACTGCCAGTAGGTTTTCCCTGGCTACGTGGAAAAGGGCTCTCCATCAAGAGCTTTCGTGTATCTTCTCCCCCATTTTCATCTCCCTCCATTGTGAAACCTCCCCTGTCTGATTTCTCTTTCTCTCTTCCTTTTCCCACAGTCCACCAGCCCAGGCCCATCATATATATGTGTATATATATGTACATATAGATACACACACACACACACATGTGTGAACATATACATATGGAGCTCTGGTGGCACAGTTCCTAAGGCATTTGATTGCTAACCAGAAGGTTGGAGGTTCAAACCCACTAGCCACTCTGCAGAAGAAAGACCAATCTACTTCTGTAAAGATTCACCTCCTTGGAAACCTAATGGAGGTCACTATGAGTTGGAATTGACTCGATGGCTGTATGTTTGTTTTTTTGGTATATATATATATAT
>NW_006921762.1:6041627-6043001 GCF_000298275.1 Orycteropus afer afer
GGTTTTGAACCACCAGCCTTCTGGTTAGCAGTCAAGTGCCTTAGGCACTATGCTACCAGAGCTCCTTACACATATGCACACACATGCAAATACTTATTCATATTCTCTCCCACTCCTGAAAAATATTCATCACTCTTTTCTCTGTTCATATAGCTAGATTATCACTTATTGTTTTGTATTGTTTAGTTGTTTATAAGTATATTTTAAAGTATATAAATTTTCTAAGTGTATTTTCCATGGTAGAACGCTTTAAGATTTACATTGCCAGAATCTAGAAAGTGTCTAGTGCAGTGTATGAACTCAAGATAGGTCTGTCAAAAGCTTAATTTAATTTTCTTAATGCATTTTATTGAAATATAATTTATGTACAGTGAAATACATAGAACTAAAGTGACATGGGTCAATGAATTTTTTTTTTTTTTTTTGCAGTGTCCCTTCCCCTTCCCTCCCACTCCTGGCAACCAACAAAGAAAGTTTCCCTCCATATATAAACCTTTCCTTGACCCTCCACAACAACAAACTAATATTACATTTGTCCTTCTGTGATTGACTTATTTCACTCAGGAGAATGTCCTCCAAGTTCATCCATGTTATGCGGTGTTTTGCAGACTCTACATTATTCTTTAGTGTCGCATAGCATTCCATTATGTGTATGTACCATAGTTTGGTCATCCACTCTTCTGCTGATGGGCACATAGGTTGTTTCCATCTTTTTGCTATTGTAATAGTGCTGCGATGAACATGAGTGTGCATATATCTCTTCCTGTCCTGGCTCTCACTTCTCTAGGATATATACCTAGTAATGGGATTGCTGGGTCAAATGGTATCTCCAATTCCACCTTTCTAAGGAACTGCCATATTGCTTTCCACAGTGGTTGTATCACTTCACAGTCCCACCAGCAGTGTATGAAAGTCCCAATCCTTGCCAGCATTTGTTATTTTCTGTTTTGTTGAACCTTGCCATCAGTGTTGGGGTAAGATGGTATCTCATTGTTGTTTTGATTTGCATCTCCCTAATGGCCTAAGGCACTTGACTGCTAACCAGAAGGCTGGCGGTTCAAAACCACCAGCCACTCCTCGGAAGGAAGATGAGACAATCTATTTCTGTAGTGATACTGCCTCGGAAACCCAACGAGGGGTCACTATGAGTCGGGTCCGACTCGAAGGCACATAACAACAACAACAACAATGGCCAATGATTGTGAGCATCCTTCCATGTATTAGCTGGCCAACTGAATATCCTCCTTGGTGAAGTGTCTATTCATGTCTTCTGCCCATTTTTCAATTGGATTGTTAACTCCTTTGCTGTTGAGGCATTGGAGTTTTCTATAAATCTTAGAAATAAGTCCCTTACCAGATAGGTAATTATCAGCA
>NW_006921762.1:6043176-6045627 GCF_000298275.1 Orycteropus afer afer
TTTGCTAAATATTTGTGCTGGGCCTCTTTTTTATTTTGATGTGAAGGTTTATCATTTTTCTTTGAGGTTACCCTGTGATTTATAGCTTTCTTCCCAAGTTTAGAACAGTCCGTTCTATCTTGTAGTTGTCTTGACTTCCCTACCACTAGAAGTTCTGTAACAACATAGTTTTTCCCCTCTTTTTGGTTTGTAGTTGTCCTCATTTGTCAATTGATGGCTCTGGTTCCCTGTTTATAATCTTGTAGGTTTATTTATTTTGGATACTTCCATAGCTGGGTTGGTTTCTGGGTTATGTCATCATGTGTGTTAATGGTCAGTTGTTGTTGGCTGTTGTTGCTTCTCTATCCAAAGGATTTCCTTTAGCATCTCTTATAAGGTTTGTTTGGTTTTAACAAATTCCCTTAATTTCTGCTCATCTAGAAATGCCCTAATTTCACTGTCATATTTTAGGGACAATTTTGCTGGGTACATAATTCTTGGTTGGAAATTTTTCTCTTTCAGTGTTTTATATATACCATCCCATTGTCTTTTCACCTGCATGGATTCTGCAGAGAAATCTGAGCTTAGTCTTATTGGTTGCTCCTTGTAGGTAACTTTTTGTTTTTCCCGTGCTGCTCTCATGATTCTTTCTTTGTCTTTGGTTTTGGTGAATTTGATGATGATATGTCTTACTGATTTTCTTTTGGGGCCTATCCTATTTGGGGTTCTTTGGATTTCCTGAATGGACATATTCTCATCTTTCTTCATATCAGGGAAGTTCTCTTCCAACAAATCTTGGACAATTTTCTAAGTGGTTTTATTTTTCCCTTCTTGTTCTGGAATTTCAATGACATGTAGGTTATTCCTTTTGATGGTATCCTACATGAACCTTAGGCTTTCTTCATTTTGTTTTGATCTTTTTGTGATTGATCTCTTTCCACAGAAGTATTCAGGTATTTGTCTTCAATCTCATTAATTCTGACTTCCATTGCATCAATTCTACTCTTTTGCCCTTTCAATGTTTTATCTATTTCTGATAATTTAGTATTAATCTCCTGGATTTCTATCTGTAGATCTTGAATCATTTCTAACTTTTCATTTATTTTGTCATTTTGTTCTTGTATTTTCTTCTGAAATTCTTCTAGGGTTTTCTCTGTGTTTTCCTTGATGTGTCTCTCAGTTCATTGAAGACACCTAAATATAATTCTTTTGAATTCCTTATTAGGGAGTTCCAATGCTGCGTCTTCCTCAGGGATGTGTTTGGGGTCTGTATCCTGGTCCCTTGCTTCTCCTGCTTTATCTTGTTTCTTTGTGTGGACTGTGATGCTCTGTTGTCTCCGAGGCATTGTGATGTTTTTGTGTTTATATTTAATTGGTGATTGTTCATTGGAGTGACTTGCCCACGATTTTTGTTTTCTTTGTATGTTATCCACACAAGCAGGGTACTGTGCTGTGCTCCTCTATTCACTAGTTGACAGCACTTATACACTCGAGACCTGTCTCCTTTCCTGTTGTCAGCCAACCTTTGCAAACAAAGTCTATTCTTAGGTCCCTTGAATCCGAATGAGAATGCTATCACTTTAAACTCCAAAATGGTTGTCACTTGTAAACATTCAAAATGGCTGCGCCCTTGGTCACTTTAAATATCCAAAATGGCTACCGCTTGTAAACACTCAAAATGGTGCGCCCTCAGTCACTTCAAATATCCAAAATGGCTGCCACTTATAAACATTCAAAATGGCTGCACCTTGGTCACTTTAAATATCCAAAACGGGTGCTGTGTGTAAACAATCAAAATGGTTGCGCCCTCTGGACAGCAGAAAGTCAACAGCTCAGGTCGTCTCCCTTCTTGCTGTTTCCCTTCCTAGTCAAAGGCCAGTAGCGCAGTCGTCCCTGCAATCCTTGGTGACCAGGGCTGATCTTTAGGTCAATCTTCAGGTCCCCACACTACTTGGAAATATTCAGGCTTCTGGTCCCATCAGAGTAGCTGACAGTCCACTGCTCCTACCATCTCTGTACTCACTGTTTTCATTCAAGTTTTTCCATTAGTTGGTGCCTAATCCACTTCTGTATAGTTCCTTTCAAAGCAGAGTGCTCCAGTATTATCTTCTGTATCTCTGTTGATTGGTTTTTCTTCTTCTTTGTTGAAGAGAGTCTGTGTCACTTGTCTGCCTATTCCTCCATCTTACCAGAAGTCCTCAGAAGCTTAATTTAACTTTTTTACAGCCAAAGTAATAGACATATGCGATAACAGTTAAGAACATTCAGAATAGCAGATGATGAAAGGCAAGCCTCCCATCCCATTCCTCTCTGTTTCTAGGCCCACTTTCTAGACACAAGTTCTTTTAACTGTTTCTATGTTTAGATTTTTTTCTTTCTATAACCAGCCACTCCTCGGAAGGAAGGTTGGGCAATCCTACTTCTGTAGTGATATTGCCTCGGAAACCCAAGGAGGGGTCGCTATGAGTCGGG
>NW_006921762.1:6046457-6047947 GCF_000298275.1 Orycteropus afer afer
AACAACAACAACAACAACAACATAAGCTTATATGGGAGTTCTGGTAGCATAGTGCCTAAGGCATTTGACTGCTAACCAGAAGGCTGGAGGTTCAAACCCATCAGCCACTACTCAAAAGGAAAGTTGGGCTATCTACTTCCATAGTGATACTGCCTCAGAAACCCAAGGAGGGCTCGCTATGAGTTGGATCCGACGACAGCAGTGAGTTTGGTTTGGTTTTATAAGCTTATATAATATGCTTACACATTTACTTAACTACTTTAGACAATAGCTACTGACTTTAGCTCACTCACGATACCCTTTACAGTTCTCTTGTTAATGGTTGATACTTACACAAGTCCACAGTTTCTAATCTGAAGTCCACATGACCATATGTTTCATAATTCAGAATTTATGAAAATAATGTCTAAATAATGTATTATAAATTCCCCCACATTAGTGCTCCTGCAGTAAAATAGAGAAATAGTCACATTAAATGGGATATATGCCAAAATCAAACCCAACTCATCGCCATCAAGTTCATTCGACTCACAGCAACCATACAGGACAGAGTAGAACTGCCCCCACAGAGTTTCCAGGGCTGCAAATCTTTGTGGAAGCAGACCGTCATATCTTTCTCCCTTGGAGCAGCTGTTGTGTCTGAACCAATCACCCTTTGGTTAGCAGCTGAATGTTTTAACCACTGTGCTACCAGAGGTCCTTAAATGAGATACGTAAAGATTATAAATAAACTTACCTTAGTGCAAGTCAAGTTTTACCAACAAAAAAACTTGCCAAAAGTTGAGACAAACTTCAGTGTCTTTCTGAGAACCCACAAGTTACATCAATTGCTCCTATTACTCTAATTAATTCAAAATTTACCAGAGTAACATGATACATTGATCTCTCATTTTTCTTATGTACTTTTCTTATGTTTTCTTACATATTTAATCCAAATGCATACCATCCAATTATTTCTTTTCTGTCAGCTACACTATTATATTCTGATTAGGCTACACAGCTATCTTATTAATTGCTTTTAAGTTATAGTCTGGCTAAATACGCTATTGTCTTTCTTTCTTTCACTCTCCTCCTACTAAATTGCTCACTAAGGTATCTCTCGGGAGCTCTGGTAGCATAGTGCCTAAGGCACTTGACTGCTAACCAGAAGGCTGGTGGTTCAAACCCATTAGCTACTCCTCAGAAGGAAGATGGGGCAATCTACTTCTGTAGTGATACTGTCTTGGAAACACAAGGAGGGGTCACTGTGAGTCGGTCCAACTCGTCTGACTCGACGGCACATAACAACAACTATAAGGTATCTCTCTGTAATTGTTGTTGTTAATCACTGTAGAATCGAATCTGACTCTTGTAGTACATCACTGTAATTATTTCCTCAGACTAGGAGGAATTTTGGGAGCTCTGGTAGCATAGTGGCTAAGACACTTGCCTGCTAACCAGACGTCTGGTGGTTCAAACCCACCAGCCACTCCTCGGAAGGAAGGTTGGGC
>NW_006921762.1:6048047-6059912 GCF_000298275.1 Orycteropus afer afer
AGCCACTCCTCGGAAGGAAGGTTGGGCAATCCTACTTCCGTAGTGATACTGCCTTGGAAACCCAAGGAGGGGTCGCTATGAGTCAGGTTTGACTCGAAGGCACATAACAACATAACAACAACAGGAGGAATTTTACAAATGGCATACAGAATATTATTCTAAAATAATAGAATCAGTTATTTAGGAATTTGTCAAATTTTATGAAAATTAGTCAGGAAAAGAAAGAGAAAGCAAAAATGAAGAGAACAGATCAAATAAGAGATATAGGTGGCAGTGAGCAGAAGAAACTAAAGTGTGAAGCCAAAACTGGACTAGACAGAATATCTCTAATGGAAAAGAGGCCTCTAGTCCATTTAGAGCTTCATCATATTGAATCTTCACTTAGCATAAAAAGAGCCACCAAAAACATTTAATTATCTTAGAAGGTAAAGGACTGAACACAATTGGTTGGCAGGCCCTAGCCATAGATGAAGGAACAATAGTGGTTCAATGGTTAAGTACTTGTCTGCTAACCAAAAGATCAGAGGTTCAAATCCACCAACCGCTCTGCAGAAGAAAGACATGGTAATCTGCTTCCGTAGATATTAGCCTAGGAAACCCTATGGGGCAGTTCTACTCTGTCCTATAGGGTTGCTATGATTTGGAATTGACTCAGTGATACACAACAATAACATAACCAAGTACACAGCTTCCCAGGAGCCATACTGGTTTTGGATCTCTGAAAGTAGCACTTTAACACTTCTGTTCCTGAAAGAGATAGAGACAGCAGTGAAAGGAGAGCTCAGAAAGCTCTTTCTACCTCTCCATGTTTCAGGGAAGAGGAGTAATGCTATAGGGGTGAGCATTAAGAGGGTCCCTAAAGTCTGAACGTCTTATCACTATATGGGTGACAGTACTTATGAACTCTAATTCTAATCAGAACATTGTCTTCCTAGGAAAGATTCCATTTTTGTTAGAATAAATAACCACTGATGTGGTGTCATTGTTAGCAAAGGGAAATTCTTGCAAAACTTGGAAATGGTGGCAAAGTGCCTAAGGCATCTGACTGCTAACCAGAAGGCTGGGAGTTCAAACCCACCAGCCACTCCTCAAAGGAAGACTGAGCAATCTACTTCCACAGTGATACTGGCTCAGAAACCCAAGGAGGGGTTGCTATGAGTTGGAAGCAACTTGACGGCAGTGAGTTTGGTTTTTATTTTAATAGTCAAATGAAATTTTAATGTCCAAAATCCATTGCTGATGGTAAATATCTAGGTAAGTATCAAACTATGGTGGTAAATATCCAGGTGACACATTTGGTTTATACTGGATTTGAAATCTGAGCATAAACAAAAGTCACAGACATATTCAATAACTGCTTTATATACATATTCCCGTCATGTTTCTTTCCTGTATTTGCTCTAAAGAAGCTCTGGTGATCATAAAGGTGAAAAGAATGTTACCTTTGCCCAAGGAGTTTGAATGAATAATAGCCAACAAGGCTAATTTCCAAAATGTGAAGATAACGCATTAACCTACTTTAACACTTCATCATTCTGATAACAGCCACCCATATGGCAATTCCTCTCTCTGACCCTAAGCACACAGAATTGGGTCTCCAAAAGTTTGGACTCTGTCCTTCCAGCTGCTGCCAAATAGGCAAATGCCAAATGCCTCTCCACTGGTTCTCACTGCCTCCAATGGGCTCAAAAATTCACTAGAATGACTCACAGAACTCACGAAAACGACTATCTATAATTAGCTACCTGTATCATAATCAGAAAGGATACAGGCACAGAGATGCATCAGGCAAGGTCCAAGAGAGGTCCCAGTACCACGAGGCTTCCATTATCCTTAGGAACCTCCCATGCACAGATGTTCTCCCAAAACCATGATGCCTCAAAGAGAGAATGCTCCAAGTTCGCAGGTCTCCTAGCATTAGGACCTCAGTGAATATGCATGACGTGGGCCTTAGTGCACAGTTATGATCAGTACAATCAATGAATATGCATGATTAAAGTTTATTTTCCCTTCCTAAGATTAATTCTCCATCTATGGGGCGTATGTAGCCCCTACTTGCCTGGGTATCTTGGAAAACAAAGGCATCTTGATTGCTCAGGTTATTTTCAAAAACCAGTGTCAAAGGGCCAAAGCAAGTTCCTTGTCCCAGAGTTAAATTCCATTTACAGGAAAAAAAATGTTTATTGAGAGGAATTTATCATTTCTCTAATTTGGCCTTGAGTATTTCTGAATAACTAACTTTTTGAATTTAGAGGCCAACAAGATTAAATCTTTGGTTGCAGTCATAATTTGATGAGTTGAAACCTTCTGTCTAGTCATACAATTATGACTAAAGCATCCATCACAACTGAGGAAGTTAGGATTTTGTTCTTCTTTTTTAAATGGAGGGTAATTTTTCAGGAACAAATGAATCAGTGTCCCCCGGTTACTGTACCACATCATCACTGCTGTGATAGAACATATGTGACGTAAGATATGGATAAGGAAGTCAAAGTAATTCAAATTTTATGTTTATTCTCTACTTCTGTAGTGATACTGCCTCGGAAACCCAAGGAGGGGTTGCTATGAGTCGGATCCGACTCAATGGCAGTGAGATTTTTTTGAAATATTTTCAGAGATCAATTGTATGAGATTTATGTGAATCATCCCAGGGAATTATATCTTTGAATGAAGAAGCCATTCTGCAATATGATTTCGCAATATAATATTAAGAAGTTATTTTGGATGAGGTCTAGAACTTAGCACCGTATTTTAGAACTAAATGGCTAAATAATTTTATTTAAGTTCTCTTAAAACTCTCTGATTATCTTGAAAGAAGATTTTAAAATTATGTATCTTCAGTGTTGTGCTCTTGGTCCTCTCCTCTTTTTCAGAGTACTGAATGTAAATAAAGGAGCTCTGGTGGTGTAATGGGTAAGACATTTGGCTGCCAACCAGACCATCAGCGGTTCAAACCCACCAGCTGCTCCTCAGATGGAAGTTGAGGCAATCTACTTCCATAAAGATTTACAGCCATAGAAACCCAATGGCGGTCCTTATGAGTTGCAATTGAGTCAATGGCAGTGGGTGTGGTTTAAATTTTTTTTTTCAGAGTGTAAATAACCAATTGAATTGTCAAATATTTTATAAAAAAATGGCTCAAGGTTTTATAATCTTTCAGGATTTATAAGAGCCAATGCTATCCTTAAAACATGTTTCCCAAAATGGTACCACATAAATAAGTACATACGAGACCTGAAGGAGCCGTGGTGGCACAGTGGTTAAGCACTCAATTGCAAACCAACAGGTCAGTTTTTAACTCACCAGTGGCTCAGGGAGAGAAAGATGCGGCAGTCTGCTTCCATAAAGATGTATAGCCTTGCGAAACCCATGGGGTAGTTAGTTCTACTCTGTCTATTATGAGTTCAAATTGATTTCATGGCAATGAGTTATGAGACCTGAAGAAACCTAGATGGTACCTAAACAACACTTAGTTGATCAAAGATTCTAACAGAATTATGATCAAAAGTGGGGAGAAGTCAAAGAGAAAACTTAACAGACATCTTATTTTAAGTTTTTTTTCTTACCTTTGAAACTAAACATTAACTGTAAAAATTCCTGACCCAAAATTAATCCTGCCAGTGGCTTTTTTCCACCCAAAGGTGTTAATCTTTTGTTTCCTGTTCTAAGGTAGGCTTACTTAATTTAAATTTCAAAAGGTATCTAGGCTGCAGGCGGGTGGAGAGCCACAGATCATCTGTGATCTGTTGATAGTTGATCTCAGTAAAAGGGGGAGGGCAGAGTTCAATCAAACATGTTGAGATTAGCCATTGATTGATTTTCTATTCTTTCCACCCCCTCTTTTCTTTATAAGCGTCACTATAACTAGCCTACTTGGACCAAGCTCCCTTTTTGAAATCAGATTTGTTATATGTGTGTGTGTGTGTGTGTGTGTATACTGTTTAAAATAAATCTTATGCTTCAATTTCAAAGAAAAAGAGCCAATCCTGCTTATAATTAGAATTAACTCATTGTTGTTGTTATTTGCTGTTGAATCGACATACAAATTCACATAGTATCTCTATGGGTAGGTTTCTAAAGAGGCAGGTGCGCTGGCACTATCTCACAAGCAGTTATAGAAGCTAAGTCCTAGCTTCTGGTAGAAGAAGATGACCAAATATTGAGCTCAACTGGCAGATAAAATTTGAGGGGGAAATTTAAAGTTTTACCCTTTTACTCTATTAATCCTATTTGGTTTTATTTAAATAAGTGTCCTTGATTTTCAACTTCTGAGCTGCTTTTTTCTTTTTTTCAAACGTTTTATTGTGATTTGGGAGCAATTTTACAAAGCACGTGTGTTTTATATTCAACAGTTTATATACATTATGCTTAGCCACACTGATTATAATCCCCGTGATGTAAAAGCTCTCCTCCTACTTCCTCCCTGTGGTTACCCCTTCCGTATGTCCTACTTACCCATGTGTTCCCACCTGCCTACCTTTCTCCCTGTGCAAATACTGCCCTTTTGATCTGCCATGGCTGACTAATCTAAGGAGTGCATCTTCCTGGGATAGCTGTTCAGCTCATAGACCTATCTTTGTTTGGCTGAGAGTTGAGCTATGGGAGTGAAGTTAATCTAAAACTTCCCTAAGTCTATGTTATCTTCTTTGGGTTCATGACATCCAGAAACCATTCTGCTTCCCATGAAGGTTGTCTTATTTGAGTTCTGTGCATGTGGACATAGGGGGAAATGCACATATTATTTTTACTCAAGAATTTAAGTTTGTACTCTAAAGAGAGGTGACCAGATGCCAGCATTTCCAGAAAGTGTTATTATTTCACATGTTCTAAGAGCCATCAGGATATAAGGTACTAGTCAAAACTGAGGTATATATTGTCCCTGTTAAACTGGTTTGGAAATAATTAGGAGCTCTGGTAGCATAGTGCCTAAGGCACTTGACTGCTAACCAGAAGGCTGGAGGTTCAAACTCACCAGCCACTCCTCAGAAGGAAGGTTGGGCAATCCTACTTCTGTAGTGATACCGCCTCAGAAACCCAAGGAAGGGTCGCTATGAGTCAGGGCCGACTCAATGGCACATAACAACAACAACAACAAAAGAGCTTACACATCTTAGCCAGGTACAAGGCATATAGGATTACAGCAAATTAAAACCAAAACTAAAATGTTCCACTAAAATATTTGAAAATTTATCTTCAGTTTGAAGTGTGCTTGCGTGGACCTTGTTCAGTACCTACACAACTCCAAATATTTGCAGTGTTCACTTATGTAACTAGAATCAATTTCCTAGCAGTATTTTACTTCATCTCAGTACAGGTGAATCTTTATTAACAAGGATTGATTACTCTGGCACCTTATGTCTTAGATCTCCTTCCTACATTTTTGCTGTTTTTTTTTTTCTTACATGATCAATATATCCTCCACTAGAAGCTGGAAAAGGAAAGGAAGAAAAAACTTCAAGTCCAGTGTTCTTTCTTCTCTTCCCACACACTGTCCTCTCCATCTAACTCTTTCAGAAAGTAGTAGTATTTCATTCTCACTACCAAACAGAATGACTGATTTTTAATAAGAAGTACTAATTTATTCAGCAATCTCTGTATACCTACACTGTTACACATTTACTTTTTAATTTATATTCTAGCTTGCTCCTTGACAGTTTTGTAAGGTATTAACACAGTATATAATGATTAAGATACTATAAGATCAGAAATGCTTCTGACTCATCACAAACATTTAATTCTGTCTAGTATTGCTTTAGTGGTAAAGAACATTTATTGTATTTCAATTCTTTGTGTATGTGTGTATACATACATACATGTGTATATGTGTATGTATGTATGTGTATTTACGTATAAACATCTCTTTGTTAATGACAATACTTAACTAGTACAACATACTACTCAACCAGGACTACTTCTAAGTTTCTCCATAAGAATTATAGATGGGTTTCCTTGAAATTTTGGAATGTATGTCATAGGTATTCAGATATAAATTATAAATTCAAATGAAATTAGGGGAAAAGCTATGAATCTGTGTGTTAGTTCTAATTTAGAATAATTTCCATGGTGTAAAGATGGTATAAGCATCTAATAGCTTTTGTTTTTTAATGATTCCTTCAGCAGTTATACAATATGAAGAAAAGATCCAGCATCCAGAAAAACTTTCTGCCTGAAGGAGTCGATTAGATTTTCTTTAAAAATGCTAGTCTTTCCAAACAATGATGGCTGTTCTTGTTTAAATTTTTTTGTTTTACATTTTTAAAAATATGGCTGCAAAATATTTTCTAGAGTTTTTCATTTCTTCAAAGCCAATATGCTTTCCTTAGCAATGATTCTTTTATTTGTTCTACAAAATGCTTCAACTTTTTACTGAAGTATCCAGACATGCACAGCTCACAGAATTTTCACATACCTAACAACAACAACAGACGGCTGGCGGTTCAAACCCACCAGCCACTCCTCGGAAGGAAGGTTGGGCAATCCTACTTCCGTAGTGATACTGCCTCGGAAACCCAAGGAGGGGTCGCTATGAGTCGGGTTTGACTCGATGGCACATAACAACAACAACAACAACATAACAACAACAACAACAACAATGCTACCATGTAACCAACACTGAAATCAAGAAACAGAATAGTATCAGTCCTACACATACCCTCACTGTGCCCTTCTCTAATAATGACTTTTAACCAATGACATCAAAGCAGTTTCTACAAAATAGTAATTTCTCAGGCAGGTATAGAGAGAAGGAAGAATAGGCAGTCATTTCTAGTTCTGTTGGTTTGAAGCACAGTTGTCTTGTGCGTAAGGGGCTCGCTCTAAAAGTCCTTCCCTGCCTTGTGCTGATTGTGATGGAAGTATTGCTGTTGCTCTCCTGTAATCAAGGAAAGAAGAACTAGATGGGAAAGAACAGTGTATGGGAAGAAAAGACAGAACAATGGGCTAGGTAGGCCCCAAACCCACTTCTTAAGATTCCAATTTTCTTCATTCAATTAGTTGTCTGACCATGGGCAATATAATTTACATTCTTAGGCCTTAGCTTCCTTGATCTATCAAAAGAGGATGTTTGACTAAATGATCTCTGCAGTTTGTCCCAAAGCTAAAATGTTATGATCTCACATAAAAGGAAGCTTGAATGAGTGCATGGATGAAATGAGAACATATCAGGGAGCAAAGCAGCTCTCTTCTCTCCCTTCCAGCGCTGGGACGATTAAGGGGCCTTCTACCCTTTATTTTCTTTCTGTTTGCTGGAACCACACAACGAGCAAGGATTAGAATTATTTGATTACCAGCTCTTGTTCCTAAAATCAGTTTGTGGTATTTAATAAACCATTTCTAAAATAAAAAATTAAATGTATAAAGCTTTTGGCTTGTTCTTTCTTTCTTTTTTTTTTTTTTTTTTAAGTTCCTGGTGACAATTTAAAGTAAAAGATTTGGGCTTCTAAAATAGCACCTCACACTCCTCCTGAGATAACCTATGTACCACAAGAGTAATAAGAATTTCACTTCACATATATCTGCAATATGAAATACTCAGAAAATGTGATGCAGATTAATGAGTAGATAATTTGGGACAGTTTTGAAGGAAACTGCTCAAAAACAGGGAAGAACTGAATTTTTCTGAAAAGTTATTTGATATATAAAATATCTTCAGTGATTGTACAGTAAAAAATGCACATCTTCTATTTAAGAACTTCACAAATTCTAAGGATTGGTTCATGTGAATTATTGTCAGAAAGAAATCTTCCAACAGCAGTGACTGGCCTCAACATGCTGTCAAGCTGAGGTGCGACTGACACAAGGGACGAGCAGCTTTCCAAGTCCTAGCAAGAATATGGAAAACTGCTATGAAAATGAGAATTAAAAATTTCATAATTGATATCCCTCCTGTCTTTTCTTTACTATGATTCAAAAATCTTCCCTGCACTTTCTCTTCCCTGAGTCATCAGTCTTTTTTGATGTCACATTAGAACAAGTCTGCTGACAGTTCTACCGCAATTACCTAAACTAGGTGAATAAAAACAAAAGTAATGCCTATTAGCCAAAAGTTCATTCCTTTGCTTCAATTTACCAATAGACAGCATTAGAAAAATTGAGCAATTTGGGCTCCATTATGTAAAAACATTGCGACAAACCTTTCAATCCCCCTCTTCCATCCTCATAAGGCAGACAGAATTACACTCACAAATCCAGGCTCCATTTTCTTTTCAATTTCCACCTGTTTCTTGAAAAGCCATTTCTTCACATTTATTCTCTGACCTTAATTTCATTTCTGCAGCAGGAAAACTAGACACAAACTCAAGTTTTAGTCATCAATATATACTTTTGAATGTGTAGTCTTCATAGGTCCAGATTGTTTTTCTTTTTTAAATTCATCTAACTCATCAGTTAAGAAAAAATAGTTTAAACTAGACATAGTATATCAAACTCAGAGCTGTAACTTTCTCCAGTCACATTCAGTCCACATGAGATACTTAAGGATGTCATAAAACATAAGAAAAGCATATTCTTGCTGCTTGCTATTTTGAAAAGGGGGAAAAAATGCTTTCAGACAGTAATCAATTTCATTGTGGTAGAGATTTCTGCAAAATGCATTAAGAAGTTCACGCCTGAGGCAATGGTCACTGCACATATTTTGGAATACCTCCCAGACTATAAGACTTTTTCCAGACATCTAGGAGGAACTTTAGTATGACAGAGATCCTCCTCTGAGCCTTAAAAAAAAATTCTAGAAGGAAAACATTTGAAGGTTCAGTTTCAGCTGGATTTTGTTTCTTAGACAGTCGAGTTGCCTAGGTTATGGAAAATACTAGTAATTATGGAGTGACGATAATCAGGAAAGTTCTCCCTCCCTCCTCTAGGTCTCTCTCTTTTTCTCTGAAACTTTAATTAGTCAATCAAAGAACTAGTTAAAAAGCAATGCTACTTTGTTCTCTAAGGGTCTTTATGGGCAGGGTAAATTCTATCACATCTCAAATAATGAAATCGTCACAAGGTATTATGATAACATTTTTTAAGTTTTAGAAATAAACATTAAGTTGCATCTCTGCCGACTTAACTGCTCTTATACAGCAATAACAATCATAAATTAAAAATTTGCTCAGGAGTTTGTCTTGGAGGAAAACTAGAAAAAAAAAAAAAAATACCCACTGCCACTGAGTCAATTCTGACTCATAGTGACACTATAGAACAGAGCAGAACTGCCCCATAGGGTTTCCAAGGCTGTAAATCTTTATGGAAGCAGACTGCCTCATTATTCTCCTGCAGAGTGGCTGGTGAGTTCAAACCAGCACCGTACTTTTGGTTAGCAGCCAAATGCTTTAACCACTGCACTACTAGAGCTCCCTCGCTTTAGAAGAGTGGCTAATCACTGCATTTAAAAAGTACCATTTAACCATTTCTTCTCTATCATGCGTAACTCAGCTCTTTCCTCACAAGAGGAATTTGCTGTGGCTAGGAGTAAAATCTGAGTATAGAAACTGACATTGTTTATATATTAAAGAACATACTGTCATATGTGAGAGCCTCAGGCTTGCCACAGACATATGTTTTCCACTTTCTTCTCTTTCTCAAGAGTGTAAGTGTTTTTTGGACATCTTTTGCCTTCTATAAATCTAATTCATCTTACAAATGAAATAAATACATGAAAGAAAAAGTGTTCCTAGTTTTTTGTTTGTTTGTTTGTTTGTTTCATGTTGTATCTTGATGTCCTTTATAGTTTTCTTATTTGTTCAGATGTAACTTTACAATATCTTTGTTATTGTTTTGTTGGTTTAATATTCCTTTTTTGCTCTTCAGGCATCTCAAGTTCCAGCTCAGCTCTATCCTGTCCCTCAATCCATATAGCTCCTGGTGTCAGAAACACTGTGCTTCTTTGACTCCATTATTCACTTCCAGTCCTTCCTGCAAGGACCAAGAGTTAATGGCCTCTCAGGGAGACAAATGTCATTTTCTTTATCTTAATGATTCTCATATTTCTTTGAGCAGAATCGGAAGAACTGAAGAAAGATATTCTCACTCACTGTCCTTTGTATACAAACATATTAGATAAAATTTGCAAGAGAAGTGGTTTGGAGATAGCACTAATTTAGAAGTTTGAAGACCTGTTAGTCTTTGCCATTTGCAAGCCCATAAATGACGAAATCATTGAACTCTTCTAAGCCTTAATTTTCTCACTTGCAAAATGGGAATAATACCTGCTTTGTCTAAGTCACAGTTTTGTTATGGCAAAACACTTCTAAGTTAATATCTGCAAAGAGCTTAGGTTTTTGCTACAATGTAAGTCTTAGCTACAACATTATTTTAATTATTATAATAACAATCCTTCTTCTTATTATTAAAGTTTTAAAACACAAACAAATAAGGGTTAATTGGAAAGTGCAATTTTAATGGTTGTACAGTAATAATAATAAAAAAAAAACTGTTGCAATTGAGTCAATTCTGATTCATAGTGACCCTATAGAACAGAGTAGAACTGCCCCATAGGGTTTCCAAGGCTGCAGTCTTTACAAAAGCAGACTGCCAAATCTTTCTCCTATGGAGAAGCTGGTGGTTCAAATCAAACTTTTGGTTAGTAGCCAATCATTTAACCACTGTACCACCAGAGCTCCTTGGTTATATAAAACCATCTCATAAATTTGTAGCATTTTAAGTAATTTAATTGTATAAATCTACTTAGTTATTTAAATCTAAAAATAAAATAAAATAAAAAACAAACTCACTGCCATTAAGTCAATTCCAACTCATAGTGACCCGCTTTGGGTTTCTGAGATGGTAAATCTTTATGGGTGTAGATTGCCCAGTCTTTCTTCCACAGAGTGGCTGGTGGGTTTGAACCACCAAACTTCTGGTTATTAAAACAATATTTAGATATACTCATTTTCCAGGTGATTGGGGAAAAAAAAAAGGCCTGGAAAATAGTAAGATGGAAAAATCACTGGGCTGTTTGAAACACACCAAGTAATGTTACATGACTTGCTGTTTGCCTGAAGGCCAGATCTTTCTGGAACTGTAGTTTAGGACTGGCCAGACCCAGGTGGGAACACCTTCATTCAGATATACGAGTGCTGTTAAATGGGGTCTTGTGAGAGGTAGCAAGTCCCTTCCCTGTTCCAATGTGAATATCAACAATCATCTTGGTCTCCCTCCAGCCAGTCACTAGAGTTCAACCAGTCTGGCCCATCCAAGGTAGCTCCTGAGCTGCACAGAGAGCGTTTGGGAGAACAGAGTTGCCTAATACACCAGAATCAAGTCCAGCCCTACACAAAGCTGAGATGTAATCAAAGGTCACTCTTGGGCTCTTCCTTCCCTTCTCTTCTGTTCATCTTCTCTTCCTGTTAGGTTTTCCACCAGTTACTCCTATCGTTTTAATTCTCCTGAAATCCAGATTTCTGGGGTCCATGGAGTTGAGGTGTCCTTTGAACCTTGAGTCTTGAAGCTAAAATGTCACCTTTGAGTCAAATAATGTTCTAGATAAACTAGTAAGACTGTTTCACCTTGAACATTGTGCTCCTTTGAAGAATTCAGTTTCTGGAAACAGAGACTCCAAAGGTCAGATTGGAGCTATGTCTTAGGGTAGGTCAGTAATTATTTTAATTGTTCTTTAAGGCAATGCTGTATGAAAATCCTTCCTGACCACAAACTTTGTATCAGTTCTGTTCCAACATTTTTTTCCATGGCAATGCTGGTAAGATTTGGTACAATTATTTTGAGGCTCTCTCATCTTTGAAACATTTTTGACTTGTTACTCTGATTTGCAAATTGTATATTCAATTAGGGAGCTCTGGTAGCATAGTGGCTAAGGCACTTGACTGCTAACCAGAAGGCTGGCGGTTCAAACCCACCAGCCACTCCTTGGAAGGAAGGTTG
>NW_006921762.1:6060347-6073658 GCF_000298275.1 Orycteropus afer afer
CAACCTTCCTTCCGAGGAGTGGCTGGTGGGTTTGAACCGCCAGCCTTCTGGTTAGCAGTCAAGTGCCTTAGCCACTATGCTACCAGAGCTCCAGAGGGTATGTGGAAGACATTTTCTTTGGACTATCATAAAACTGAAAAAATGTGGACAAGTCAGCAAAATATAGTGATGCTAATTAACAGTGTATAAGGATTGACTTTAGAAGTAGGTCCTTAAACTCACAGACCAAAGTCAATAGCTCTGCCATGTCTACTTTGGAGCTGCCACTACTTTTGACCTCCTCTCTTCTTAGACTTGGGGGAGACCTGCAATTTGTAGTTGAGCCACTCTCAATCATAAATCATAATTATCACTTTGTTTTATATAAACATTTTTTATTCTTGGCCTATCTCCCCCCTAAATAAATAGTAATCTGTATTTTGCCTGCTAACCAGACGGCTGGTGGTTCAAACCCACCAGCCACTCCTCGGAAGGAAGGTTGGGCAGTCCTACTTCCATAGTGATACTGCCTCAGAAACCCAAGGAGGGGTCACTATGAATCAGGGGCGACTCGACGGCACATAACGTAACAATAACTATTTATTTAGCAAGGATTTTTTTCACTTTCTGCATAAAAATACACATACTTAATTAGTAAATGTTTCAACATGATTCTGAATTAAAAATAAATGTAGTTTTTTCAAAAAAAGAAATATTTGCTTAAAGGAGCACATACTTTCTTAACATCTTTAAATATGTCTAAATCCAATACAAAGTTGAAATTCAATGCTGATATACTATTATATATCTTCATAAATGATAGAAATATGTATTAAGAAGTATAATTTTCTTTATTCTAGAAGTCTTACTCTGAACTCTGAATTTCCAAATAATGAACTCAAGTGTTTTCAACAATGAGGGAGAGCATATACAACTAAAATATCTAAGACAACCTCTGCAATCTAAGCTTTACCTCACAAACCATACTCTTAACCAAAAGCAAACAAACAAAAAAACTCTTAACTCACAAATTTCAAAGTATAAGAAATAAAAGCACTATAACTATAAGGACCAAATCCAAATACCTTTCTCCTATTTCCCTACTGTATCTCTTTGGGGCCCAAGCCCAAGCCCTACTCACCACTGTATCTTGAGCACCTAGTATAATGTCTAGCACATAGTGGATGTTATATGAACGTAAGAAATGGAAGTTGAAAAAAATATTCAAATAAGGTCCCATCACAAATACGTGAGACTAGTAAATGCTAGGGCAGCTTCAGTTAGTGTGGAATTATCCAAAATGACCCCTAAGTTGCAGTATAAGTTTGAGTCAAAATATACAAAAGGACTGTTCACCTTTTTTTTTTTTTTTTACTTTTATTGTGGTGAAAACTTACACACTAAGACATTCACCAACATAACAACTTCCACATTTACAACTCAGGGACACTGATGACATTTTTCGTGTTGTGTCATCATTGTTGCCATCCTTTTCCAAAATAAGCTACCACTATTAGCATAAATTCAATGCCTTGTTTAAAAAACAAAAAAGAGACAAACACCTTCCCCTTTGTTCCTTCTTCTTGCCTCTGGTAATCACTAATAATCTTTGGTATATACTACATATTTTATTTGTTTGTTCACCCACATCAAGTCAGTACTTCTTGATGCTTGTAGAAGTGGCACTAGAGAAACAAAGATATGCTGGGCAAATGTTTCTGCTTTCCTTGCCAGAAAATGGAGGGCAGGTAATTACTCCTGACTATTTGCAAGGGTTGAGGGAGAATAACAAAAGCCAGGACACATAACTAGGACAAATAGGCCTGCTGCTTCTTAACAAGTATTGCCAGGCATTGTGGGGTGATTAGAAAAATAAGATATGACCAGAAGCATCTCACAGACAAAGAGAAATATGATAAAGGCCAGAATAGGAACTCAGAGGAGAGAATGATGTTTTAGCTGAGGGTGGGGGTGCTGGAGTGGTAGGCTTTGGGAACTTTCCCAAAGGATGTGACATTTGAGCCAGATCTTAAGGTTTGAATACAAGTGATCCTACCAGAAAACTCATTCAAGGAAGAGACTTCAGGTCAACAGCTTTCAAGATGTGGATGGTCCTCTAGCAGTCAGTAAGACCCTTTCAGGGGGTCCACAAAGTTTTTTTTTTTTTTTTTTTTATAATAACCAAAGCATTACTTCCCTTTTTCACTGTGTTGACATTTGTACTGATGGCACATAAAACCACTGATGCCTTAGCACACATCAAGGCAGTAGCATCAAACTGTACTTGTAGTTGATTTTTCAATGCCAAACACTTGCAATTAAAAAAAAAAAAAAAAACCCAGTTTACTTAAAATTTTTATTGATGAACTAGTAGAAATTATTAATTTTATTGAATCTTGAACCTGCAATACATAACTTTTTAAAATTCTGTGTGATGACACTAAGGTGCCTGAGTGGTGCAAATGGTTTGTGCTCAACTACTAACCTAATGGTTGGCAGTTGGAGCCTACTCAGCGTGGCGCTGCAAAAGAAAGCCCTAACAATCTGCCTTGGTAAAGATTACAGCCAAGAAAACCCTATGGAGCAGTTCTACTCTGTACCACAGGGGGTCACCATGAGTTGAAATTGACTCGACAGTACAGGTTTGCTTTGGTTTTGGTGATGAAACTACAAGACTGCACATAAAGCACTCCTGCTGCATACTGAACTGCAATAGTTGTTTTGAGGAAAAGCACTTCTGAGATTTCTGAGCTGTGCTTTTTTTTCATGGGACATCATTTTCACTTGACAGAATGACAGACAGAAGTGAAGAAGAGTGAAGGAAACCAAGGGCATTTGGAAACAATCAGCCCTAGGATATCAAGACCATAAGAACTTGATAGTGCTCAGCTACCAATGCCAAGACTCAGGAAGGGATCAAAACTGGAGAATCTGGATAAAGTGGGAGGAAAAATGTGGAACAAAACACAATAACAACCAGAATTACTGGTTGGATAGATTCTAGTGGGACGCCAAGACTATAGCCCTGGGATACACTTCAGGCCTGGGATAAGGTTCACTCCCAAGTGCTGGCTCTCAGCCCAACAATAGTAAGACTTACATGCAGAACACCCAATCCAGGGCAATGCACCCATCTACCCTATGCAGATATACCCCTTGAAGCAATTGGCCACAGGGCACCAGAGGGGCAGCATTCATATGGAGGGAAAGCATTCACATGGAGGGAAAGCTGGACAGACAGGAGTGCATAATGAAGAAGGGCACAGGGATGGGGGGTGTCATAGGGAAGGGAGAGGAGGAGAGTGGGTTAGGGTTGGGGATGGTAATTGGGGAGTGAAACCAAATGTGTTTCATGAACTGTTGAATGTAAAACAAATTCTACTCTGTAGATTTGTACCCAAAGCACAATCAAAAAGAAAAGAAAGAATGACAGACAAAGTTCAGTAACGCACAATGAATCATATGCTTTGAGGTGTTGTTCTGTTAAACTTTGTTTCAGTTGGATGTCACTTAGTGGAAAACTGACAGTATTTATTGCAAACCATAAAATTAGAGCTTTCAAGTGAAAATTAGGATTTTTGGAAAACTTGTATCTTGAACTTGACAGCTTCCCAATACTTGTTTGATGTGATCAGTGGTGATATTAAGCAATGTGATTTTTACGTATAGTAAAAAAGGTAAACAGCTGGAAGATCTATGTGTAATTCAGAGAACCAATATTTTCCAAACGACCAACCCATGATATTACTAAATCATACATGCATAAAAGATCCACTAAAAGTGCAAATGAGACAAGTCAATGGATTATAATGTATCAGAATATAAAAAAGTTCATTAATAAGGTTTCAGATTTCACAGTGCAACTAACTAATGACATCAAATATTGCAAATAACTAATGTAAAAGACATATCCACAATGACATTGGGAGAATTGTCTGGCTTTGAGGCCATTCACTAAGATAGGAAATGCAAGATAGTGATAAATTTACAGGGCATCCAGATGGAAGTGGAAATAAATAAATAAAATGAGATTGGGTGAGATTTGGATGAGCTGAGTTTCAGATACCTGCAAGATACTCAAGGAGAGATACCTAATAAGGAAAAAGAAAATTGATTTTGTTGAAGTAGAAAGGATTCAAGTCTAGAAACACACAAAGATTTGATGTTAGGTTCCTACACTGCTATTTTAGAAACCCTGTGTTAGTCCTCTCAGTTTAGTATTGACACTATTAGGTTGTTCTCTCTGAGCACAAATAATGCACTGTTAATGTTAGTGTATGCAAAATAACTGTGGCCCTATAAGACACAGTATCACTAAAAACAATAAACAAAAACATATATACCAATTTTAAGTTTGAAAACAAATTCACAAAGGTCACTATATTTTGAGTGTTTCTCAACTTGGCTGAATTATACAAAAGAAAGGCAGCACATATGGTCTTTGTCAGAATGTGCCAGAGCACAGGAGATGTTGCATATAGCTAGAAAATCTTTTTCATGACAATAAAACCTCAGCATGTACAAAGATATAAACACTTTATGAGCCAACTATAAGAGAGTGCTGTACTTATTCTTTTTGCTCTGTTTTGTTTTTGAAGAGATCTAAGGATAAGGAATAAAAATGGCATATCATATGCATGGAGAAATTCACAAGCATTTAAAATTTAGGGCAAAACCCCCAATTCAATTAGTTTCTTTTTAAACTCCTCATGTCAAACTTACTTCTCATTATTAAAGACATCTTTAGTGACAACAGAATCTTTTATACAGTACATTTTGCTGGAAATATCTCAAAGTCCTTTATGAACATTAAAAATGTGGCACATAGTTTTAACCACTTTATAGAGATGGAAATCAAGAACCAAACTGGCTAAATAACCTTGCAAACATAACACAACTTAGTAATCAAATTATATAAAAATTTATTCATTGCATCATCTAGCCTTGTAACCAAAGGATTATACATATTTTATTTCAGTATCAACCAACATGATACAGTACTTTTTTTTTTCCTTTCAGTGTACAATATTTTTAATAAAATACTGTAATTAAACTTTTTTTTTAAATCAAGATGTGTTAATTTTGCTTGTATTTAAAAAGAAAATACCTGTGAAATAGCACAGAGAAGAAATACAGCTAAAAATGTGGTACATTCTATGAGATATAACAAAAGTATGCATCACAAAGGAAATCTGGTTGTTTACCATAATAATCACAAATCTAAAAAATAGATTCATTTAGTGTTAAACACATGCAGAATGTCTGGGATCAGATACCATATAAATAACCTTCTGCTGCTGCTCAAATGTTTTTTCCTAATAATCTGCTTGGGCAGTTTGGTGACCAAAAACCATTCTATGACCTGGACTTGTTAGTATGATGTTTATGCTTCAGTTTCTGTGACCAAAAGAGCCTGAACACACCAATGAAATACAACACCAAGTCTCAGTGGATGTAGCACCTGAAGGCTCACAAGTAATCTAAACACAGGGTCTGGACAAAGCGGCTTGTGGCTCATCCTTTGGGGACAGGAGGTACCTCAATTACGCAACAGCAGCTAGCAGATCAGAGCAGAGATTAAAGAGACCCTCTAGCTCATTCTTTGTCCCAAGCACAATATTTAATCATAGCCAAAGAGTAAGCAGAAGTTTAAATTACAAGTCTAACTTCCCGTTTTGTAATGTTTAATGATCAGTTTGCCCCAGTGGGGCTCAGGTTATATGATTATTTTGTCTACTCAGGTGTGTTCTGTTTTATGCAACAGATAATTTCTAAAAATGGAAGAGGTGAGTGAATCAAAGTTTTGTAACTCTATTAATATTTCTTCCACTGACAAGTGTCATCATTTTGGAGTAAACTCCTTTACCTTTTTATTTCCGTGACTCACTGTCAGCCTTCTCTCAAGCTATAAATTGGTTGTAGTTGAAGATTAAAATGCACCAGGGGACCAAACCAGTTAAAAGGATTTGGTAGATTAGTATAAACAATAATCTCATTCTTCTTATAGTTGTGGTTTTCTGTTATATTTCTTATATCCCTTTGATACTTTGGAGAAATTCAGTTCATTTCACTCAATGAAATGTTCACTTAATGAAATGTTCCTGCCACTCTGCTAATTCTTAGAATAAAACACATAGATAAATTATTTGGAAAAGTGTGAAATATGCCTTATAAAAAGTAAAATACATGGTTCGAAGTAGAATATTTGAAAGAGCAATTAATCAACTCCTTGAAAGACTCAGTTTACTGAAATTCATACAAGGAAAAACAGATCATCTGAATTGTTGCTGTTGTTAGGTGCCATTGAGTCATCTCTCACTTATAGTGACCTTATGTACAAAAGAACGAAACATTGCCCAGTCCTGTTCCATCCTCACGATCCTTGTAATACCTATCTTAAAGAAACGGAATCAATAATTAAGAACTTTTCAGAAAATAAAGCATCAGATCCAGATGTTTCACTGAGGAAATGATACAAGTTCTCTATAATCTCTTCCAGAAAATACAAGCAGAGAGTACACTCCCTGACTTATTCTATGAAGCCAGCATTACTTTAACAACAAAAGCAGACAGATGCATTATAAAAAACAAACAAAAAGAGAGCAATACCACTTATGAATGAAGATGCAAAGATCCTCAACAAAATATGAGCAAACTAAATCCAATGATGTATAAAAAAGAATTATACACCATAATCAAGTGGGGTTTATTCCAGGTATGCAAGGCTGGTTCAACATTAGGCAATTAATTTAGTCCATCACATGAACAGGTAAAAGAAGTAAAACCATATGATAATATTAATGGAGCTCTGGTGGCACAGTGGGTAAGGCATTTGGCTCTTAACTAGAAGGGTGGTGAAGTAGAAGATCATATTAGTAGATGTAGAAAACACATTTGACAAAATACAACACCAATTCATAATAAAAACTTTCAGTAAACTAAGAATGGAAAGGGAATTCCTCAACTTTATAAAGAATATCTACAAAAATAAACAACAAAAACTACAGCTAACATCATACTTAGTTGGGGAGGAACTAGATACTTTCTTCTTAAGATCAGGAACAAAGTAAGGGTGTCCCTTCTCACACTCCTCTCAATATCATATTACAAGTTCTAGCTAAGAAATAAGACAGGAAATGGAAATAAAAGGCATACAAATTAGAAGGGAGAAATAAACCCCACTGTTTGCTGATGATATGATTTTGTAGAAAATCCCACAGAACTGACAAAGTAATTCCAAAAACTAATAAGCAATAGTTAGATTATAGAATGCAGGGTTAATATATAAAAGTCAAACGCTTTCCTATGTGCCAGCAGTGAAAATTTGAAATTGCAAATAAAAAACATAACACTATTTACATTAGTATCAAAAAAATGAAATAACAGAATATGTATAAGATCTACATGAGGAAAATGACAAAACTATGATAAAAAGAATCAAAGAAGATCTAATTAAATAAAGAGATATTCCATATTCATGGATAGGCAGAGTCAATATTGCCGAGACGTTCTTCTGATTTAATTTATAGATTCAACAAACCCAATCAAAATCACAGCAAGTTATTTTGTGACTATTGACCAACTGATTGTAAAGTTAAAAGAAAAGCCATAAGATCCAAAATAGCCATCACAACATTGAAGAACACACTTGGAGGACTGACACTACCTGAGTTCAAGGCTTACTGTCAAGCAGTGTGATACTGGTGAAGATAATTATCAGTGGAACCTAAGAGAGTCCGAACTGTTGTCATTGTTGCTGTTGTGTGCTTTTGAGTCAATTTTGACTCACAGTGATCCTACAGGACAGAGCAGAACTGCCCATAGGGTATTCAAGGCTGTAATCTTTACAGAAGCAGACTGTCATATCTTTCTCCCATTTAGTGGCTGGTGGGTTCAAACTGCAGACCTTTCAGTTCACAGCTGAGCACTTAAACACACACCACTAGGGTTTCTGAGTCCAGAAACAGATCCACATAAATACAATCAACTAGTCTTTGACAAAGGAACAAAGGCAATTCAGTGGAGTAAGGACAGTCTTTTCAACAAATGATGCTGGAACGATTAGACATCCACATGCAAATAATAATAATAATAATAATAGAGAATCCACATGCAGACCTTACTATACTTTTGACAAAAATTAACTCAAAATGAATCATAGATCTAAATATAAAACACAAAACTATAAAACTTCCAGAAGATAATACAAGAGAAAATCTAGGTAACCTTTGGCATCTTTTTAGATATAATACGAAAAAGAACGATCCATAAAAGAAACACTTGATTGGACTTTGTCAAAATTAAGAACTTCTGCTCTGTGAAAGGCATGGTTAAGGGAATGAAAAGGTAAGCTCAATTTCATAGGTCATTAGAGAATTTCAAACCAAGACAACGTTCAAACCCACCAGCCACTCCTCGGAAGGAAGGTTGGGCAATCCTACTTCCGTAGTGATACTGCCTCGGAAACCCAAGGAGGGGTCGCTATGAGTCGGGTTTGACTCGATGGCACATAACAACAACAACAACATATACCTATTAGAATAGGAGCTCTGGTACTAGTGCCTAAGGTGTTTGACTGCTAACCAGGAAGTTGGTGGTTCAAACCCACCAGCCATTCCTCAGAAGGAAAGCTGGGAAATCTACTTCCGTACAAACACTGCCTCACACACCCAAGGAAGGGAGTCTATGAGTCAGATCAGACTCAATGGCAGTGAATTAAGTTATTAGAATAGCTCAAAGCCAGAACACTGACAACATCAAATACTGACAAGGATGTGGAGTAAAAGGAATTATCATTTGTTGCTGGTGGAAATACAAAATGGCAGAGCCACTTTGGGAGTTGGGCTTTGAACTAGTTTGAACTGGTTCAGTCATGGATGATGCAGTGAAATTGGAAGAAACCCAAATTTGTAAAAGGTGGGTGTACTGGAACAATAACTGGAATGGGAAAAATTATGAGTCAAAGTCCTGGAATGGGAGGCTCAGAAGAGGTGTAGTGAGTCCTTTCAGAAGCCTGATGTGGGAGACTGGATTACTGCCAGGACTGTGGAAAGTGACAAACATTCAAAGTGGTGCGGTTGCTGTCATCTTTGAGCTGAGCACCTTTGTTTCCAACTCTGCCGACCAAAAGATTTGGCTGCTATGCAATGCACATGTGCCCTTGTTTTCTAAGAAGGGAATTAAGTTTCTAGCAGGGCATTGACCTGTAATTTTTCCCATTATGGTTACCGTTCCAGTATACCCACATTTTACAAAATCGGGTCCATTCTGGTTTTGCTTCATTGGCCATGACTGAACTGGAAATAACTGGTTTTAAGGCAGTGTGGTAGTTTCTTTTAGATCTAAGCATAATCTAAGATCCAGCAATATATGTGCCCAAGTGAGGTGAAAGTTTATGTCCACACAAAAACCAGCATGTGAAGGTTTATAGCAGCATTATTCATAATCACTCAAAACTGGAGTCAATCAAGAAGTCCTTCGATAAGTGAATGGGTAAACAAATTGTGGTATATTCATGCAATGGAATCATTTTCAGCAATAAAAAGTAAAGAAGCTATCAAGCCATGAAAATATATGAAGGAACCTTAAACACAAATTGTTAAGTGAAAAAAAAAGGAACCCTAGTGATGCCATGATTAGGTGCTGGGCTACAAACTGAAAGTTCTGTGGCTTGAACTCACCAGTAGGTCCTCAGAAGAAAAATGTGATAGTCTGCTTTCGTAGAGATTACAGCCCTAGAAACCTTAGAAGGCAGTTCTACTCTGTCCAATAGGGTCTCTATAGGTAGGAATTGACTCGATGGCAACAGGTTTGTTTTTTTTTTTTTAAGTGAAAGAAACCAATTTGAAAAGGTTAGGTTTCCAAGGTAAAACTGTAGAAACAATGGAAAGATCTGGGGTTTTGGGTTGAGATGGGACAAAGATGAACAGGTGAAGCACAGGGGATGTTAAAGTGGTAAAACTATTCCGTATGTTACTGGAATAGTGCTTATATGACATTATGCATTTGTCAAAACCCATAAAACCATACAACATAAAGAATGAACAATAATGTATACTGTGGGCTTTACTTAATAATAATATATCAATATTGGTTCATCAGTTATATGTACAACATTAATGCAAAATGTTAAAAACATGGGAAATTCTGAGAGGGTAAAGGGGACATAAGGGAACTCTTTCTACTATCTACTCAATTTTTCTATAAACCTAAAACTCTAAAAAATAAAGTCTATATATACATTAAAAAAAATAGGTGCATGGTTCAGAAGTAGAATATTTAAAAGAGATTAACTCTCAGGCAGGAGGCAGGGGGAGCTCAAGAACTCAGTGACAATGACAAAGACCCTTGAGTAGGGCTTTGAAGGATGACTAGGAGTTTGCTACTCATGTAGTAAAGAACATTCCAGATTAAAAGAATAAGAAATTGGACTCTAAAGTTGAGTAATATTTCTACATTTACAATAACAAATAGAAAAAAAATTATTCCACAGAGGAGTCACATAATAAAAAGTAAACCCACATTTGAGATTAGAATTCTGTTTCTGCTAGTGGAAGGCAGCACAATGAGTGGATGACAGGGCAGATTCTGGCTCCAGACTACTAGGGTTTTAAGTTCTCCTCCATTGTTTATTAGCTGAGTGACTTTAGGCAAGTGGCTTAACTTCTTTATGTCTCAGTTTATTCATCTGCAGAGATAATAGGTTTTGCCTCAAAATATAATGATTAATTTATATAACATGCCTAGATCACTGCTCAGCATATGGCGAGCACTATGAAAGTGTAAGATATTATCAGTACCATTAATACTATTAATTACTAACTCCAAGTTCAAGCAAGTCACTTTACCTTTCTGAGCTTCTGCTTTGGTAACTAGTACATTATGACAAAGCACCAGCCTTGAGGAGTTGATGTAGGAATTAGTGACAGCGTACAGTATCCCAAACAATATCAACATTCAGTAAGGTTAGTAACTGCTATTCTTTGTTTTGCTTTGTAACAGCTCCCTTTCCACTTCCTCAGTGTGGCTACCTTTACTGTTTGCTTCTTATCCATGCATTCCTGCCTCTCTAGCTTTCTCCCTGTGCAAATGCTACCATTCTGATCTCCCATGGCTGATTGTTCTAAGCAGTGAATCTCCTTGGTGCAATTGTTCAGCTCATAGACCTATTAAGTATTTGGCTGGGAGTTAAGTCATGGGAATGAGTCTAATTCCAGGCCCAAGGGGTAATTAGGAGCCATATATCAAGGGTTTTACCAGTCTCTAACTGACCAGTAACCCTGGTCTTTTTCATGTTTTTGAATTTTGTTCCACATTTATTCTCCTACTTTATTTAAGATCTCCAACTTTGATCCCTTTCCAAGTGCTGGTCATTGGTAGCTAGGCACCATCTAGTTCTGGTCTCAGGTTCATGTAGGCTGAGGCTCTCTTGGTCCATTACTCCTTTGGACTAATTTTTTCCATGCATCTTTGACTTTCTTCACTCTTCTCTGCTCCAGACAAAGGGAGACCAATAGTTGCATCTTAGATAGCCACTCATAAAGTTTTAAGACCCCAGTCACTAATCACCAAAGCAGGATGTAGAAAAATGTTTTTGTGTATCATATTGTGCCAATTGAGCTTGAGGTGGTCTCCCACAGTCATGGTCCCGAGCCCACATGCTCAGTGACTCATTTCCTCAAGGTGTTAGTTGTGGCTAAGAGGTTATCCTAACTTTGTCTCCTGTTAGCTCTACAATGCATATGAACATTTTTACAGTACATACAAGTATGTATGTAGGAATATCATTTGCCAAACCAATATATGGTCATGAGTATATTATTGTTTGCCTATTCATACCAGATTTTCTTGCCTCTCTAACTATGTATCCCTCCCATAGATTAGTGTTTGCTGTTAATGATAATGCAATATTGTGTACGCAATAGCATTTATCTTCATTGTCTGCACATCTTGTGCAATTCTGTTTTAAATTTTTTTTATTCTGCTTTGGGTACAAATGTACAAAACAGATTTGTTTTACATTCAACAGCTCATGCACATTTGATTACACAGTCCTGATTACTAATATTAGTCTGCAGTATGGATTACACCTCAATATAAAGAAAACAAAAACACTCACAACTGGACCCATAAGCAGCATCACAATAAATAAAGAAAAGATTTAAGTTGTCAAGGGCTTCATATTACTTGGTTTTAAAATCAACACCAATGGAAGCAGCAGTCAAGACCTCAGATGACATACTGCATTGGACAAATCTGCCATTGGACAAATCTGCCACAAAAGACCTCTTTCAAGTGCTGAAGAGCAATGATGTCTCCTTGAAGACTAAGGTGCACATAACCCAAACCATGGTATTTTCAATCACCTCTTACGCATGTGAGAGCTGGACAATGAATAAAGAAGAAAGAAGAAGAGTTGATGCTTTTGAGTTGTGGTGTTGGTGAAGAATGCTGAGAGTACCATGAACTGCTAAAAGAACTAATCTATCCTGGAAGAAGTCCAACCAGAACACTCCTTGGAAGCGAGAATGGCCAAACTTCGTCTCACATACTTTTGTTTTGTGGTCAGAAGAAACCATTCCCTGGAGAAGGATATCATGCTTGGTAAAGTGGAGGGTCAATCCAAAAGGGGAAGGCCCTCAACAAGATGGATTGACACAGTGGTTGCAATGATGGGCTCAGGTATAGCAAGGAATGTCAGGATGGCACAGGACCAGGCAGTGTTCTGTTCTGCTGTACATAAGGTCACCATGAGTCAGGGACTACTTGAGGGCACTTAACAACAACATAATAATGCTTAATAGCAAGGTGAAAAGAAGAGAAATTTAGAGACGTTTCTGCTCTCTGAGATGGCATTTAATTTTTCTAGCCTTTAACTTAGGAGCTCTGGTAGTGTAGTGCCTAAAGCACTTGACTGCTAACCAGAAGACTGGTGGTTCAAACCCACCAGCCACTCCACAAACCCACCAGCCACTCCACGGAAGGAAGGTTGGGCAATCTACTTCCGTAGTGATACTGGAACTCCAAGGAGGGGTCTCTGTGAGTCAGTTCTGACTTGACGGCACATAACAACAACAACAACAAGCCTTTAACTTGGTTTTCTTACTGTGAAATGGAGGTTAATATCAGGCCTCCAAAGGAGTGCAAAGAGAAACAAATAAATTGATGGATTTTTTATTATTATTATTATTTATTGTGATTTGGGTGAAGATTTACAGAGCAAATTCACTTTCTATACAGCAGTTCACATATACTTTGTCTCATGTCATTGACCACAGTTTACCACAATGCAACAGCTCCCCTCCCACTTCCTCCCCATAGTTACCTCTTCCC
>NW_006921762.1:6073778-6089545 GCF_000298275.1 Orycteropus afer afer
TGTGGGTTCATTTCCATACCTGAAGGGCAGCTAGGGGCCATAGTCTCAGAGGTTCCATCAGGCTCTATTGGACCAGCAAACCTGGTCCCCACCATCTTTTTTTTTTTTTTTCCCTTGATGGATTTTTTTAAGTATATAAAGATTCAAGGTAAATCACAGTGTCTCGAGAAAGAAAATGAATACCTATTTGCTTATTTAATCATATAGGACACATATATTTTATATTATTTGAATAAAGTTAAATCAAGATCATTTCCCCAACTTACAAATGAATGAGGATTCAGAATCATGATTGATATAAGGAAACGAGAGAAGTAATGAGCAGTTGAATATCCATAGAAATATAAAATTCAGTAAAGTCTGTTTTGTTCTGTGCAAAGAAAAGGGAAGGAGAGAAAGCAATTTTCCAGAAATATTTAATAAAAGATGTCTGGGAAAATCATCCTTGTGGGAAAAGAAGATACAGGCAAAACTTAGAATGAGAAAGAACCTAGAACTAATCAACCCTGCAAGTATTCATTGGCAGTCACTCATTAAGGAATGCTGACTGCTGAGCCAAACGTTGTGGAAGAAATCAAAAGGCGAATAAGGCATCATATATGTTCTCAAGAAGTTATAATCTCATGAGAGAGTTCAGATCCATACACAGGGAAAAAAACTAAAGAGAAAGGATTAAAAGTATGGCTGGAAATGAGAGTACTTACTTCCAAGGAGGAAGAGGGAGAGTTGTGGAGGGTCATGCAGAGGAGCTTCACTATATCTATTTATATTTTGGGGGAGGGGATGATACAAATGTGTCATAATGCTAAGATTTTATTAAATAGGTAGTGTTTCTATTTTTCATTCATATGTGTATATTTAAAATATCCCATAGTAAAATTAATTTAAAATAAGCAAAAGAGATAATAATGAATGCCACACAGCTTGTACAAAGTGTAGGTTGCCACCCTGGAAGAGGGGCTGGTAGTGAGTGGAAGCAGATGGGAAAGGAGATGCAGTGTGTGCTAGGGCAGATGGGTAGGATCCTCATGCAAAGAAAGAAGGAAAAGGAAACTGGTTCAAACCTAACATCAGATCTCATGAAAAATAGTGACATAAAGTTATTAGGTCCATTGGGTGAAGTGTTCTGACACTTCAGAAGAGACGCAGAGATGGGCAGGATATGAAGAGAATCAATTACAGGGCACAGGTGTTTCCTCTTGATCTTGAGGGCACTTGGCCAAAGGGAGTATCTCCTCACTTAGAGAAGACAGCCAGGATGGTAAAGTTTCAAAGTTTATAGAAGTAAACCCTATGGAGACTTGGGGTTGGAGAAGCTTTGGAAAGCATAAGTAATATTCTGCATGTGTGTGCAATATTCTGAGGAAAGGGTTTATGAGTCTTACCATGTTCTAAAATGGGTATATGGCCCCTTAAACTTTAAGGACCACTTCTAGGATGGCAAAGACTGGCCCAAACATTTTTATCAATGACTGATTCTGACTCCTTCAGCTGGGGTGACCATCACTACAAGGTAAGAAATCCCTTAGAGAAGCTGGAGGTAACTACCCTATGAAAAGAAGCAAATCCTGCCTAGATCCTGGACCTCCCAGAAATGGCTAAACTCTTGTTCTAATTCTGATCATCTTCAAAAAGGGGGGCAGAGCACTATCCTTCTAGATTGTTTGCCAGTGCCTGGAAGGAAATTAGCTCTGTTTTACCTGCAGTTAGTATCACCTTAAGAGGATCAAGAGAAAAGAAACTGCATTTTATCATTACAAAGTTAAGAAAAACCTGACACAGGGTCAGCTTCATAGTCTACAGTCCCTTAACCTCCACTCAGTTCTCTAGGTCATCTTGTCTTTCTGGTTTATATCTCCACATTTTTTGGAATCTGTGACCGACATTTAAATTAACTCTTATGCATGCTGCACTTTGAGGTAAATTTGGTTGTAAGCAAAAACAACTTCAAAAGTCTGAAGTTCTTACTCCCTTTTGGACCCTAAGCACCCAAAAGATGTTCTGTCAACTCCCACACTCTGGAATTTCTTTCCAGAAAGTGAGTTAAAAAGACATTTCTGCTTATTCCCATTTTTGCTGCAATTGCTGACTAATACTTTTGGTTTTCTTGCTTCTCACATTTTTGCCCCTTTCCCTTGCTAATGAGTTTTATTAAGCAGCAGAGCCAATTATAAAACAATGTAAAATTCAACAAGTGTTTGCAATAAAACTACTTAAAATCAAAGCACAATTTTCATTTGAGGATGAGCCAAATTTCTTAGACATGGCGGAAAAAAAAAAAAGACTTTTTAGGTGTTCATACAAGTTTATTAGGATAGTGGAACTAATCAATAATCCCTTCTACATTATTTTATTTCCAGTTCCAAACTAGCTATAAAATCACCTGTTAACTTGATTAAATATTTAGTAGTCTTTAACTATGAAGCAGTGCTTGCAATGCATTTACAAAAGAATCTCACAAAATGGCTAAACAATTACAAAATTGTGCAAGAATGATTCCTAAGTTCATATACACACGCATGCACACACACACATATCCTCTGTTCAGGCCAGGTTGCTACATAATTCTGAATACAGTGTGACCTTGCGTCCCTTAGAGAACTTTGGAATTTGGCTCTTTCCTCTGCCAAGCATATAGAATAACGAATTAGGTGAAGCACTGTTACAGTGTACTCCACCCACAAGGGTGTACAATACAGAGTTGGATGTCTTCAACCCACAGCTGAACTTTAATGTGAAAATGGTTCTGCTTACAAAGTTGAGTTTCACTTCCCCTTTTCATGTGCTTACCCCTCTTTCTCTTCACTTCAATTTTACTTCCCAGGGAGAGAATAAAATTGGAACAAATGTAAACAGGAAATCTAAAGTAAACAGTCTAAATGTATATCTGTAGTCTTGTAATTTCAGGTATTCACACACTAAAGCAGCCTTTTGATCTCACTGCTGATGTGAATAAAGACAGAGGCCATCAGGCACTTCCTTCAATTCCATTTTAGTTGTTTTCTAATTTCACTGGAGCCCTGAGGCACAGAGCCCAACCTGCTTATAGCAGAGCTCCTTGCATATTATCAACTGACTGACAAAGCTCATGATCCTCCATTTTCTTGTCTTTCCTCATCTTTTATCATCTCTCCTTTGTTCCAGTAGTAATTGATTAATGACCTGAAATATTAACACCCCTTCTAACTCAGAGATAATCTTAAATCATGAGACTGATTCGATATGACTGCTTGAAATAAAAATTTTCCTGATATTAACAGTAAAATATGTGTGTGTATGTATTTATTTATTGTTATTTTTCAATGACTCCAAATTTTAGAATGATTTCATGTAATGCTTGCTTATGTTTCTTTCTTATCAAGTGATTGTGGGTTCCTAGAGGCCAGGGACTATGAAAAAATTAACTATGCATTCCTAGAAGCTGGCATTGTTGTTGTTGTTGTTGTTGTTTGCCGTTGAGTCGGCATAGTGCATTCTAAAACCTTCTACATCCCAGGCAATATGTCATTCTCTTTGGATTCAGCAATAAGCAATAGAGATATAGCTCCTGGCCTTCTATATCTTACATCAAGGAACAAATACACAGATAAATATGTACTGATAATTAGAAAGAAGCCCTGATGGCACAATGATTAAGCACTTGGCTGCTACAAAAGGTTAGAGGTTCAAATCCACCATGTGGCTTGGCAGAGAAAGATCTGGTAATCTGCTTCTATAAAGATTACAGCCTGAAAGCCCTACAAGGATGGCTCTACTCTGTCACTTGGGGTCACTATGAGTCATAATTGGTTCAAGACCTCCTAACAAAAACAATGATAAATTAGAACTAGCATTCCACAGCAAAAGAAGAGGGTGCCAGGATATAGAATGACAAGGAAAGTCTAATGTAAATTTGAAGAAGTCAGAGAAAGTGTCTCTAAAAAAGTTACATTTATGTTCTTACTGAAAGAATTTAGGCAGGTGGAAGGAACAGATTTCTTGGCAAATGGACTAGCCTGTGTCAAGGTGGCTGGTGTGAACAGAGTGGAGTCCTTTAATATATGAGTGTGGAGGAGCAGGGTAAACCAAAACCAAACCAAACTCACTGCTGTTGAGTCAGATCCAACTCATAGCGACCCCTCCTTGGGTTTCCGAGGCAGTATCATTATGGAAGTAGATTGTCCAATCTTCCTTCTGAGGATGGCTGGTGGGTTTGAATGGCCAGTCTTCTGGTTAGCAGTCAAATGCCTTAGGCACTCTGCTACCAGAGTGTAAAACAGAGGCAAAAAGGCGGGAAAATGTCAAGTTGTGGGTGTCGTATTAAAGATTTTATATTATTTCTTAAGTGAAACCATGACCATTGTAGTTTTAGAGCAGAAGAGTGACAAGATTTGATTTATTCTTTTGAAAGATTAATCCAGGAGTTACATGTGAGAAGGTAGAGGGAAGAGAGGAGGGAGGAGAAAATGAGAGAGCACTACAGTAGTCTAGGTGAGCAATGAAGATGGCGTAAATAATCTTGCTATAGAGAAAATAGGTTCACAGAGGCAAAGCAACTAATCCAAGGTGACATTATCACTAAGTGGTAAAACTGAGCCAAGAATGCAGATTTTGCTATTATTGTTGTGTTGGTTGTTTTGTTATTGTTGTTTTAAGTACTAGTCTAGTAATTCCTATTACACTTCCCTGATTCTTTAATGAAAAAATGTTTGAATGCATTTCAGCAAATTACTAGCCATAATTTTAAGCAACTGGTATGTTTTACTCTCCTAGAAATTAAAAATTTTATCATCCACCAGATTAAACACATCTCTTACTAACAAAAGTCTGTACATTTCAATATATTTGGGTTTTGAAACTCAGAATTGTATATTCCTTAAACTCCCAGAAAAATAATTCTATTCATTTACCAAGTGTTAAACTATGACATCAAAATTCAATGCTAATTTATTTTTTGTAAACTTTAGGTAATATAGAATATTTTCAACATCATGAAATTATATACTAATAGGAAGTGTAAAACCAAAATACTTAGCTTTTCCAGAAATTATTTGGATTTGAAACAAACAAACAAAAAACCAAAACCAAAGTCACTGCCATCGAGTCGATTTTGACTCATAGTGACCCCTTTGGGTTTCTGAGGTGGTAAATCTTTATGGAAGTAGATTGTCCAGTCCTCCTTCCATGGAATGGCTGGTAGGTTTGAACCGCCAACTCTCTGGTTAGCAATAAGATCCTTTAGGCACTATGCCACCAGAGGTCCTTATATTCAACTCAGTGGAAGTACATTTGCTATTCAGTTTTGCTTTCAATAAGGAGGTCTGCTGGCATAGTGCCTAAGGGATCTGACTGCTAACCAGAAGATTTGTGGTTGAAACCCACCAGCCACTCCACGGAAGAAAGACTGGGCAGTCTACTTCCATAAAGATTTAATGCCTGGGAAACCCAAACGGGGTTGCTATGAGTTGGAATCAACATGATGGCAGTGAGTGAGTGAGTAGACTATAGAGACAATATGGAGGAGAATAGGCATGATACAGAAATGGAGTCATATGTGTACATACAGTTAAGCAAGTGATCTCACTCCTTTTCTGGGTCCATCACTTTGCCCTAACACTTCCCTTTCTCTACTTAGTTCTCGCTGGAAAGGAACTGAGAAAATGGTCTAATTCCTACTTTGATGGACATTATTTCCAATACTTATGATGTGGAAATTAGGATTTAAATTACATAACTACTTACACAATTGGGATGTTAGATAGTTAATAAGTATTTTCAAAATGAAGTACTAATATTGTGCTAATATTGAAGTCTTATGTTAGAAATCTGCCATCAACTATAGGAGCATTGAGAATTGATGTCCTTAATCCTTCCTAAAATGTGACAAAAGTTTTGGAATTAAAAAATTCTGTACTTTGTTTTCTTTCCCAGAATAAAACAGAATTCCAGTCTATAGCCTCTGTACCTTTGTTGTATTCTTTCTCCACACTTATTCAATCTATATGCTGAGCAAATAATCTGAGAAGCTGGACTATATGAAGAAAAACGTGGTATCAGGATTGGAGGAAGAATCATTAACAACCTGAGATATGCAGACGATACAACTTTGCTTGCTGAAAGTGAGGATGACTTAAGGCACCTACTGATGAAGGTTGAAGAATACAGTCTGCAGTATGGATTACATCTCAACATAAAGAAAACAAAAATCCTCACAACTGGACCAATGAGCAGCATCACAATCAATGGAGAGAAGATTGAGGTTGTCAAGGAATTCACATTGCTTGGTTCTACAATCGATGCCAACGGAAGCAGTAGTCAGGACATTAGACTTCGTGTAGCATTGGGAAAGTCAACTGCGAAGGAACTGTTTCAAGTGCTGAGGAGCAAGGATATCTCCTTGAGGACTAAGGTGCGCCTGACACAAGCCATGATATTTCCAATCACCTTGTATGCATGTGAGAGCTGGACAATGAATAGGGAAGACCGAAGAAGAGTTGATGCTTTTGAGTTGTGGTGCTGGCGAAGAATGCTGAAAGTACCATGGACTGCTAAAAGAACTAACAGATCTGTCCTGGAGGAAGTGCAGCCAGAATGCTCCTTGGAAGCAAGAATGGCCAGACTTCGTCTCACCTATTTTGGTCATGTTGTCAGAAGGGACCATTCCCTGGAGAAGGATGTCATGCTTGGTAGGGTGGAGGGTCGACGAAAGAGGGGGAGGCCTTCAACGAGATGGATTGATACAGTGGCTGCGATGATGGGCTCGAGTATAGCAGGGATTGTGGGGCTGGTGCGGGATCAGGCAGTGTTTCGTTCTGCTGTGCATGGGGTCGCTATGAGTCGGAAACGACTCGACGGCACTTAACAACAACTAACAACAACAACAGCCTCTGTACCTAATGAGACTTAGAATTCTAATTTCAAGGGAAAGTCTCTGAAGCCTTCACATACTGAGTAGGGGGAAGGGCACAGAGAGTAGGGAGACTTTATATGTTCCACTTTAATGGATACTGCTAAGTAGGCTTATTTCAGGAGCACTGGTGATGCAATGATTAAAATGCTCAGCTGGTAACCAAATTGCAGCTATTTGAACCTACCAGCCACCCTGCAGGAGAAAGATGTGGTAGTCTGCTTCCATAAAGACATACAGCCTTGGAAACCCTATGAGAGAGTTCTACTCTGTCGGATAGGGTCACTATGAGTTGGAATCAACTCAAGGGCAGTGAATTTTGGAGAAGCATGTTTATTACAACTTCATTTCATCTTTATTCTCTTCCTTACAACAGAGGCAAGAGAAAATCCAGTTCATAGAGGAAGCTATATAATTAGAAATTAATTTACTTTATTGTTGGATTTGTTTATCTTGTTTTTGAGGAACTATTTCTTGATGCTTAAGGAGACCAGCATGTCTATTACTTCCCCTCTGCTATACATGGGGTCACTACAGTTGGAACTGACTTGATGGCATCTGGTGATGGTGGTGGTGGCTACCATTTAAGATACACATCATGGTTGGATGCCAGCCTGGAAAGATTCTTGTTCACAGAACCTCTGTCCTCTATTTTCTTGTATCCTGACAATGGTAAGTTGTAAATTAATTTCCTGTACAGAGTCAACATTATTACTTTAATTCTCATGCTTTATCTAGTGAGCTAAGCATCTTAGAAAAAAATCTTTCTCTTTGTATTAGTTTCCCTGTCTTAGACTGCTTAAATAATAATAAAAAAAAATCCATAAATGCTGTTACAATTCTTTTTCCTCTTAGCCAAGTTTTGCTTCCCATCTTAAATACCTTCTCCATAATTTAACGTTGATAAGGCAGATTGATTCATTAGTGCCTGAAGTAACTACTGAGTTAATTAAAAAACAAAGACACCAAGAACGTACACAATTATGACTGGCCTGGCTTGCCTATTTGGTTTCAGTCAGACACTATGAATTCTTTCAAATAACTCTAGTTTATTTTTGAAAAAAATAAATCCTGTCTTCAGACAGGATATGGGGGAGGAGCTAAGGGGTGATGTTTTACACATGCACATCTGGATATAGTCCAATTATTTCCCTTAAACATTCCCCCAGTTGTTTTCATTTTGGTCCATGCTTTGGCATTCATAAATTTGTGAGATTAATTGTGTGTCAGCAGTCTGCAGGCTTGGAGTTGGGCACCACTTTAATAGCAATACAACTACAAGACAACTCTGTGGAGAAATACATCCACATTTTTAAAAAGGAAAGCACAATCACATATTTCATTTCTGTTTAATATTTTGGCATTGACACTGTACATAAAGAAGGTAGTGTAATGTTTCAGAAAGCAGTACTTCTAGCAAGATTTATAGAAATGCAACTGTTTTGAAGCGTAAGTAAGGACCCATCAAGAGGTACACCAGAGAGCCGGAGGCTTGGCATTTGTGCTCCTTGCTTTCATCTGATCATTTTGGGGAAATGTCAAAAGAATGTGTTTCTTGTCCTAGAAATGTGCCAACAATTAAAGTCCTCTTTGCTAAAAAACAAACTTAGCTTAGAGATGGTGGAAAAGTATCTTTATTTTAAACTATGTTTTGAGAATTCTCATATGCTTTCAAAACTACCATATGAAAAGGAAAATTTATAATCACTTTCCCTGATAATTGAACCACACAATCTAGATTACAAGCCCAATGATGGAAGGGCTTTGTTCCACAGAGCCTGCACTTAGTAGATGCTCAATAAATGCTGGCTGACAATGAAATATTTTTTAAATGTTGGTAACCAGACAACTTACTCTTTTTTAACAGTCATCTTGTATTATATACATGCTGAGGAAACACATATCAGATGTTGTGGCTTTTCACAAGTAAATACCACATACCAAAGTTAAATAACAGATAAGCAAGTTCCTTTGCATATACATAGCCTTAGAGCATTTTCTGTATCAAAATTCTAGGATTGGTAACATCATTAAAGAAAGGAAACTGGCAGCTTCTCCTCTAACCTTCCACAAAACATGCTGTCATTGGAAAAATGTGCAGTGTTCTTCTGGGAGGTAATTGGAGCCCAAATGAATGCTATAATACCCCTACAGAAGAAGGAAGAGGAAAATTATTTGATACTCTGCATTTCCACTTCAAGTACTATATGGTGGGAAGTTTTACCTAAATCAAACCATAATGCAGCAGTAAACTCCTAGTTATATACTCAATAAGATATACTTATTGCAGTTAATGCATTGGATGTACTTCACTTTGGAATATTTATCCGTAAGAATCTTTTCTTTGTAGATATATTTGAAGGTTGAATTCAGTGGCTAAATTCAAGATGTAATTTGAAAAGGAAAATCACACACTTTCCTTTAGTTTCAGTTTTTTTTTTTTTTTTTTCCTACAAAATAAGGTGAATAATATTAGCCCTATACCTACTTCACAGGTGATTGTGAGAATGAAATGAAGGAGATTATGTCAAAACAATCAGCAAACCATAAAGCACAAACACGCTGGACTCCATGAAACATTATTAATCGTCTTATAATCTAATCATGGTTCTATATTAAAAATCCAAGAAATAGAATAGCTTATTCTTTATAGTAATTACTAATCTAGAGACTAATTGGAATTTTGGTAACGAATAGACATAGACTAGATTTCACCCCAAGAGATTCTCACATAGCAAACTGTCCTAAGTCCATGATAAAATAAGGAAAGAGTGGTCTGGTGACATGAGGAAATGCTGCTATGAAACACAGCATGTTTGACTCAGAGACATGATATAACAATTGCAAAACATTTACAGATAGGATTATGCTTTATCTATGCAAATTAATCCACCACTCGTCTGTCAGTTTGTCATACTGTGATGGCCTGCATGCTGCTGTGAGGCTGGAGGCTATGCCACCAGTATTTCAAGTATCAGCAGGGTTACCCATGGTGGACAGGTTTCAGTGGAGTTTCTAGACTAAGACAGACTCAAAAGAAGGAAGGGGCCATCCACGTCTCAAAGAATTGGCCAGTAAAAACCTTATGAATAGCCATGAAACACTGTCTGATATAGTGCCAGAGGATGAGCACCTCAGGTCAGAAGGCATTCAAAATATGACTGGGGAAGAGCTGCCTCCTTAAAGTAGAGTCAATCTTAATGATGTACATATAGTAAAGCTTTCAGGATCTCCATTTACTGATGTGGCATAACTTAAAATGGAAAGAAACAGCTGCAAACATCCATTAATAGTCAGAACATGAAATGTATGAAGTACGAATTTAGGAAAATTGGAAGTTGTTAAAAATGAAATGGAATGCATAAAGATCAATATCCTAGGCATTAGTGAACTGAAATGGACTGGTTTCAGCCATGTTGAATCAGATAACTATATGGTTTACTATGCCAGCAGAAACAAACTGAAGAGGAATAGCGTGGCATTCATCATCACAAAGGATGTTTCAAGATCTGTCCTGAAGCACAATGCTGTCAGTGATAGGATAATATACATATACATGCAAGATAATATACATATGTATACAGTTAATACTACTATTATTCAAATTTATGCACCAAGCACCAAAGCCAAAGATGAGGAAATGGATGACTTTTACCAACTTCTGTAGTCTGCAATTGACCAAACCTGTAATCAAGATGTGTTGTTTATTCCTGGTGACTGGAATGCGAAAATTGGAAACAAAGAAGAAGCACCAGTACTTGGAAAATACAGCCGTGGTGATAGAAATGATGCCAGAGATCACATGATAGAATTATGCAAGACCAAAGACTTACTCATTGCAAATACCTTTTTTCAACAACATAAATGGTAGCTATACATGTGGACTTCACCAGATGGAATACACAGGAATCAGATTGATTATATCTGGGGAAAAAGGCACTGAAAAAGCTCAGTATCTTTAGCCAAAAGAAGGCCAGGAGCTGCCTGAGAAACAGACCATCAATTGCTCATATGCAAGTTCAAGTTGAAGCTGAAGACAAAAGAATTCCACAAGAGCCAAAATAAGACCTTGATCTTAAAAGCTTTCAAGTGGCCATCTAAGAGGCAGCTAATGGTCTTCTCTCATCTGAAGTGAATAAGAGTGACATTTGGAAACAAACAGCCCTAGGATATGATGGACATCTAGACCAGAAGAATTAGATGGTATCTGGCTACCAATGCCAACCACTCAGGAAGGGATCAAAACTGGAGATCCTGGATAGAGTGGGAGGAAAAATGTGGAACAGAATTCAAAAACACAATAACAACCATAATTACTTGTTGGATGGAGTCTGGTAGGATCCCCAAGACTATGGCCCTGGGATACACTTCAGGCCTGGGATAAGCACAGGCTCTCAGCCCAATAATAGTAAGACTTACATGCAGAACACCCAACCCAGGGTGATGCACCCACCTACTCTATGGAGATACACTACTTGAAGCAATCAGCCATGGGGCACCAGAGGGGCAGCATTCACATGGAGGGAAAGCTGGACAGATAGGAGTATATATTTAAGAAGGGCACAGGGATGGGGAGGGTGTCATAGGGAAGGGAGAGGAAAAGAGTGGGTTAGGGTTGGGGATGGTAATTGTGGAGTGAAACCATATGTATACAAACTATTGAATGTAAAACAAATTCTGCTCTGTAAATTTGCACCCAAAGCACAATTAAAAAAACATAAATGACCTTGATTAAATCCTACCTGAAGTTAGAGACCATCTAAAGAATAGATATGATGCATTGAATACCAATGACCAAAAACCAGAGGGGTTGTGTGATGACATCAAGAACCTCATCCATGAAGAAAGCAAAAGGTCATTAAAAAGACAGGAAAGAAAGAAAAGACCAAAATGGATGTCACAAGAGACTCTGACACTTGCTCTTGAATGGAGAGTAGCTAAAGTAAATGGAAGAAATGACAAGATAAAAGAGCTGAACAGATGATTTCAAAGATCAGCTTGAGAAGACAAAGTCAATTATTATAATAATGAAATGTGCAAAGACCTGGAGTTAGAAAACCAAAAGGGAAGAACATGCTCAGCATTTCTCAAACTGAAAGAACTGAAGAAAAAATTCAAGCCTCGAGTCTATGGGCAAAATATTGAATGATTCAGGAAACATCAAAATAAGATGGAAGGAATACAGTGTCACTGTACCAAAAAGAATTGGTCGATGTTCATCCAATTCAGGAGGTGTCATATGATCAGGAATCGATGGTAGTGAAGGAAGAAGTTGAAGCTGCAGTGAAAGAATTGGCAAAAAATAAGACTCCAGGAATGGATCAAATAACCACTGAGATGTTTCAACAAAACAGATGTCACGCTGGAGGTACTCCTCTATGTTAAGAAATTTGGAAGACAGCTATCTGGCTAACTGACTGGAAGAGACCCATATTTGTACCCATTCCAAAGAAAGGTGATCCCATACAGTGTGGAAATTATCAAACAATATCACTAATATTACATGCAAGTAAAATCTTACTGAAGATAATTCAAAAATGGTTGCAGCAGTATATTGACAGAAAACTTCCAGAAATCTAAGCTGGATTCAGAAGAGGATGTGGAATGAGGGATATCACTGCTAATGTCAGATGAATCATCTTGGCTGAATGCAAAAGTACCAGAATGATGTTTACTTGTGTTTTATTGACTATGTAAAAGCATTTGACTGTGTGGATCATAACAAATTAAAGATAACATAGAGAAGAATGGGAATTCCAGAACACTTAATTGTGCTTATGAGGAACCTGTACATAGACTAGGAAACTATTGTTCAAACAGAACATGGGGATACTGCATGGTTTAAAATCAGGAAGGGTGTGCATCATGGTTGTATCCTCTCACCATACTTACTCAATCTATATACTGAGCAAATAATCTGAGAAGCCAGACTATATGAACAAAAGCATGGCATCAGGATTGGAGGAAGACTTACTAACAACCTGTGATATGCAGATGACACAACCTTGTTTGCTGAAAGTGAAGATAACTTAAAGCACTTACTGATGAAGATTAAAGACTATGGTCTGCAGTAAGGATTACACATCAACATAAAGAAGACAAAAATCCTCACAACTAGACCAATAAGCAGCATCACAATAAATGGAGAAAAGACTGAAGTTGTCAAAGATTTCATATTACTTAGTTCCACAATCAACTCCAATGGAAGCAGCAGTCAAGACTTCAAACAACGTTTTGCACTGGGCAAAACTGCTGCAAAAGACCTCTTTGAAGTGCCAAAGAGCAAAGATGTCTCTTTGAAGACTGAGGTATGCCTAACCCCAGCCATGGTGTTTTCAATCGCCTCATATGCGTGTGAAAGCTGGATAATGAATAAAGAAGACTGAAGAAGTGATGCTTTTGAGTTGTGCTGGGGAAGAACACTGAAAGTGCCATGGACTGCCAGAAGAACTAACAAATCTGCCCAAAGAAGTGCAGCTGGAATGCTCCTTGGAAGCAAGAATGGCCGGCCAGACTTTGTCTCACCTACTTTGGTCATGATGTCTGTCTCACCTACTTTTGTCATGTCAGAAGAGACCATTTCCTGGAGAAGGAAATGCTTGGTAAAGTGGAGGGTCAGCGAAAAGGGGGAAGGCCCTCAATGAGATGGACTGACATAGTGGCTGCAATAATGGGCTCAGGTATAGCAAGGATTGTGAGGCTGGTTTAGGATCAGGCAGTGTTTTGTTTTGTTGTATATAGGGTCTCTGTAAGTTGGAGCCTACTCAAAGGCACCTAACAACAACAACAAACAAATAAATATTATCTGAGCCTGCTATTTAATGGGGGCAGTCTAACTGTAGATTCAAACTTCTGCTACATACACCATAGGAAGAAAGAGTAATTAACCTCTCAGAAGCTTATTTTCCTTATATAAAAACAGGAAACAACACCTAGCCTAACAAGGATATTGTAAGGATTAAATGAGGTGAGATATGAAGAAGTACTTTTCACATAGTGGTCACTTAGTACGTATTAAACTCCAAAGCTAAACTCACTGCCGTCGAGTTAACTCTGAATCATAGCGACCTCTCCTTGGGTTTCCAAGGAGGTATATCTACGGAAGTATATTGCCTAGTCTTCCTTCCGAGGAGTGGCTGGTGAGTTTGAACCGCCAGCCTTATGCTTAGGAGTCAAATGTCTTAGGGACTTCACCACCAGTACTCACTGGTTGTATCTAAATAATTATTAAGTCCGGAATTGTAAAAATATGCTGGAAAATTCAGACTTAAAGCCCAAATTGTTGAAAAGCAAATTATCAATCATAACATCATTAAAACATACATGTTTAAAAATATTCTTATACAAGTGATAAGACAATTCATAAACAAAATGAGCTCAGCATAGAAAATTATACGGAACGAAGATATCGACACCATGAAAAATCACATAACAAAAATGACAGCAACAAATTCAGATTTCTGATAATTACATATCTGGCAAGGGACTTTTCTCTAACATTTATAGCAGAAGAGTGCATGACCAAACTACGGTACATACACATAAAGGAATGCTATGTACCACTAAAGAATAATGTAGAGTCTGCAAAACACCACATAATATGGATGAACTTGGAAGACATTATGCTGAGTAAACTAAGTCAATCAAAGAAGGACAAGTATAGTATTAGTTCGTTGTTGTGGAGGGTCAAGGAAAGGTTTACATATGGAGGGAAACTTTCTTTGTTGATTGCCAGGGGTGGGAGGGTAGGGGAGGTAACACAGCAAAAAAAAAAAAAAAAAAAAAAAAAAAATGCATTGACTCATGTCACTTTAGCTTTGTGTATTTCACTGTACATAAATTACATTTCAATAAAATGCATAAAAAAATTTCTATACACATTATTTTTCTTAGAAAGTTCATGTGACAAGAATGTGTATTAGGACTTCCAGTAAGATGGAATAGGCAGACAAGTGACACAGACCCTCTTCAACAAAGAAAAGAAAAACCAATTGACAGAGATACAGAAGATAATCCTGGAACCCTGAGCTTTGAAAGGAACTCCACAGAAGTGGATTAGGCTTTTCCAACAAGTGGAAAAACCTGAACGAAAACAGTGAGTACAGACATGGTTGGAGCGGCGGACTGTCAGCTACTCTGATGAGACCAACAGCCTAAATATTTTCAAGTGGTGTTGGGACCTGAGAATTGACCTAAAGATCAATGCTAGTCACCAAGGGATGCAGGGTCAACTGCTCTGGTAGCCTATGACTAGGAAGGGAAACAGCAAGGAGGGAGAAACCTGAGCTGTGGACTTTCTGCTGTACAGAGGGTGCAGCCATTTTGATTGTTTACATGTGGCAGCCATTTTGGATATTTAAAATGACCGAGGGTGCAGCCATTTTCAATGTCTACAAGCGGCAGCCATTTTGGATATTTAAAGTGACCAAGGGAGCAGCAATTTTGAATGTCTACAAGCGGCAGCCATTTTGGATATTTAAAGTGACCGAGGGCGCAGCCATGTTGAATGTTTACAAGTGGCAACCATTTTGGGTTTTAAAGTGATAGCATTCTCATTTGGATTCCAGGGACCTAAGAACAGGCTCTGTTTGCCAGGGTTGTCAAATACATATGAGAGGCTGACAAAGGAAAGGAGATAGGTGGTGAGTGTATAAGTGCTGTCAACTAGTGAAGAGAGGAGCACAGCACAGTACCCTGCCTGTATAGATAACATACAAACAAAACAAAACGAAAACTGTGGGCAAGTCACTCCAACATGTTATTGTTGTTGTTAGGTGCTGTCGAGTCGTTTCCGACTCATAGCGACCCCATGCACAGCAGAACGAAACACTGCCTGATCCCACACCAGCCCCACAATCCCTGCTATACTTGAGCCCATCAT
>NW_006921762.1:6095609-6104078 GCF_000298275.1 Orycteropus afer afer
TTCCTTCTATATATAAACCTTTCCTTAACTTTTACAATGATGGACTAATACAATATTTTTCCTTTTGTGATTGACTTATTTCACTCAGCATAATGTCTTCCAAGTTCATCCACGTTATGTGGTGTTTTGCAGATTCTACATTATTCTTTAGTGTTGCATAGTATTCCATTGTGTGTATGTACTTCTCCCCATTTTTTCAAATGACATCTTGCAATCAGCCACTAAAATATTATTTTAATTGAAGAAATCTTCAAATTGCTTTAATGATGTAGTAACGGTTAATGGTTATATGATTCTTTAAGTTTTGAAAGCACATTAATATACATTATTTTATTTTGGCTTCCTGAAAAACAGCTGGAAAGGACTTGAAACTTGACTTTTATGTTTGATTTAAAAAACTAGTGACAGTAAAAAAAAAAAAAAAAAAAAAAAAACTTTGTAAAAATGAAATCCAGCAGGACTGGTCAGAAAAGTTTTGGGAGCACCAATGGACAAACAGCACTTCACCACATATAAACCAAAGGTCACAACTGACAGTTAGGCACCAATAGATCAGTGCTTGGTCTGTGGCCATTTCCTCCATATGTTCAAAGTCAGTAGCACATCATCTTCTTTCCCCTCTGACCTCTTCTATCCTTACATCTTGTCTGTAACTCAAACTCTACTTCCTCCCTCTTATACAGATCCTGTGATTACCTTGGTCCCACCAGATAATCAAGAATAATCTCCCCATTTCAAGATCTTTATCTCAATCACAGATCACATCTGAAATGTCTCTTTTGCCATATGAGGCACACACACAAAAAATTATTATTCACAAGTTGCAGGTATTAGGATGCAGATAATTCCGTAGGCCATTATTTAGCCTCCCTAAGTCAGCAATCCTGGTACAATGCAGGAAGGAACTATGCAAAGGTGTGTATAGAAATCAATGGGGCTGGATACAACAAATCCTAATTTCTATCCATTCTCAACCTTGAGCACCTTTGTGCAATTTCAGCTATCCAAGTTCCATTTATCATTAAAAAATGTATCATATGTGATAAATCTAGTATAGTAAAATGTCAGTGGCAGTAGTGGTGGTTGATATACAGACATTAACTGTCAAATTCTTTTAACTTTGTATTTGAAAATATTCATAATAAAATGTTGGGAAAAAGTATACCACAGCTCCCACCTCCTTCAGGAAATCTTTTTTCTCACTACTAGTTCTTAGCAGATTCTCCCTCCTCTAGTCTCTTATTTGTACTTATCTATACCATTCACTTAGCTGTAAATAATACCAGCTTGGCAACATCATTGAAATTAAATATACGAAGGATGCTTCCACATGATATTGTCAGGTCTTCAGGAAAACAGGACTATGAATTACATCTTTACTCTATTTTCCCATAGCACAATCTATAACTACAGTTATAGTTATATAACTATATGTAATGATTATTATATAACTATATATAACAGTTATTAAACATTAAGTCATTCTCAATAGTTTCTGAGTCACTAAGGCACATGATTTTGCTGCTATGTCAGTTTACTTATAATCACTTTAAAAAATTAAACAGAACATAATGTGAACATTTACACCAAGTAGGTGTCCTCCTTAGAATGATTAGCCTTGATCAGAAAGCTGGTATTTGCACAGGGAAATAGCTCAGAGGGCAAGAATGCATAGGAAAGAAGGACACAGGGAAAAGGTAAGCACAGGGAGGAAGTGGGAAGAGAGCTGTTGTACTGTGGGGATTGCAATCAATATCATGAAACAAAATGTGTTTGAATTGTTCTATAGAAAATGAATTTGCTCTGTAAAATTTCACCCAAATCACAATTAAAAAAATAAAATAAAATAAAAAATAAACAAGAAAATCAAAATGCACACATAATGAATAAAAGAAAACTGCTTGTAAATACAGTTTGTTGTACTGTTGTGGCTTGCATGTTGCTATGATGCTGGAAGCCATGCCACTGATGTTTCAAATACCAGCAGGATCACACATGGTGGACAGGTTTCAGTGGAGCTTCCAGACTAAGATTAGGAAGAAAGATCTGGGAGGTCTGGTAGCATAGTCCCGAAGGCATTTGACTGCCAACCAGAAGGATGGCTGTTCAAACCCACCAGCCACTCCTCGGAAGGAAGGTTGGGCAATCTACTTCTGTAGTGATACCACCTCGGAAATTCAAAGAGGGGGTCACTATGAGTCGGGTCCAACTCGACAGTACATAACAACAACAACAGGAAGAAAGATCTAGCCTATGTAGTGCTGGAAGATGAACTCCTTAAGCTGGAAGAGGCACTCAAAATACCCAGCGGCCACAACAATAAGCATACTAACAATCATGATAGATGGCACTGGACTGGGCAATATTTTCTTTTGTACATGGGGTCACCATAAGTTGAAACTGACTTGATGGCAACTAACAACAATATGTGTATTTTGTTATTTTTACAAAAGTGATGATACATTTGTGCTGACCCCATCATACCCTACCTTGTTTCCTGTGTGAACAATGACAGTAATTTGAAAGATATTTGACCAAAGTTAGAAGAGAGTATATGGGCAATGAAGCAGATTGTTGCTAGAAAATAATTTCTAATTATGAAATGAATTTATTTCAGAGCCTAAAATGTATGGAAGATAATTATTTAAAAAATTCATTACATCCACAATTGATTGGTTAACCCACTATTCAACTATTTCTTCTTGAAAGATATGAAAGTTAAATGGCACATTTCTGAGCTATGCTGTGATAGCTTATTCAGAAAATGTTTAATAATATTGCAATGAATACTTATAAATTGTTGAATGGTACAGAAGAAATCTGACACATAGGAATACTTTTCACTCATTTACAAAAACAGAAAAAATAAAGTTAATATATTTGCAATCTACATACCATTCATAGTAACGTAGGGTCTACAACACTTTGGCACCAAATGCTGCTCTTACTAGACCACTGAGCACTCTTTCTCTGATATAAGGTAAATACCAAGTATAGCAGTCTCCCCTTATCCGCACTTTCACTTTGCACAGTTTCAGTTACCCGTGGTCAACCGTGGTCAGAAAACAGTAGCCTAGTGCTATATCACCATGCCTATGTCATTCACCTCGCTTCATCTCACATAACTTTTATTGCAGTATATTGTTCTACTTCATTACTGTTGTTAATCTCTTACTGTGCCTAATTTATAAATTAAACTTTATCAAAGATACATATGTATAGGAAAAAAACATAGTATATATATATTTAGGGCTTGGTACTATCCATGGTTTCAGGCATCCACTGGGGGTCTTGGAAAGTACCCTCTGTGGATAAGGGGAGACTGCTGTAATATTACACAGTAAGTAAAGGGAACATTAAGCACGACATGGACTCTAAGTATAACACTGAGGTATTTGTTAAAAAATGTCAGCCAAGGAAGATAAATCACCAAGGTGTAACTTGTCAGTCCCTCCTAAACCAAACAGCAAAAATCAAGTGTTGGTGTCCAAGTCTCAGGATGTGCCCAGGGGGGGAAAAAAAAAGTGTTTTTGGTCTCAAATCTTCTCCAATCACTTATGGACACATTTATTTCAAAACAGAGCATATTCACTTGACAATGGACCCACAGTTAAGCAGGGAAGGTCTCAAAACCTTGTACTTAAAACTTAAACTTATGCTCCATTAATTTATATTTCCTTCCTGAGCTGATGGGCTCAAGCTCAGGAAGAAGGAAAAAAAAATTATTCTATACTCAATCATCCAATTTCTTTAAGGTTCAACTACAGTACTTAAAAGAAATATTCTCTAATATTGAAAGCATAATAATCTCCCTTCATTTTTCAGAAAGCATATTTTATAAAAAGTGCATCATTTTAAATATTTCTAGTTAGTGAAACCAACAGAACTAGTTTTTCTTGTAACATAGCGTTATGGCATGACCACTGCTTCTCACAGATTTCAAGTTCAGTGTTTAAGATGCTATTTCCTCTTAGGTATTTTCAATTGGACATCAATCTCAATACATCCCAAGCTAAAATAATTATTTTCCATATCATTTCTACAATCTGTACCTTCTCCTGAATTCTTCATTAGGTTATCATTCTGTCCACTTGCTTAAACAAAAACTTTGGAGTCATCCCTAACTCTTCTCTCTCAACTCCCTCATCCAACCGCTCACCAAAAGTTTATCAATTCTACCATATTAATATCTCTCTTACTCTTCTGTCTTCACTGTCAGGGCCTTAGTCCTGGCATCCACCATCCTTCACACAAATAACAATCACTTCTTAAACATTCTCCCGATTTCCCATTTTCCCTCCTTTCAATCAGTCTTCCACACCTCTACTGGACAATGTATCTAAAACACTAGTCTAATTATACCATTTCCCTGCTTAAATCCCTCCAACACCTCAAGCTATAACTGTGGCTTTCAATCTTTTTATGTCCTGGCACAGGTGATAAACAGAGTTACCAGAAGATATTAGACGGGAAACACTGGTTTAAAAAAAAAAAAACAAAAAAACACATTCTGAGAAACTGAGAATCTTCCTCTACTCTTCCCTTGGTAATTCGTCAGTATGTTTGAGAGGAACACTTTTATTTCCCAAATGTGCTGTCCTATATGCTCAAGAAGGAGCTCTGGTAGCGTAGTGCCTAAGGCACTTGACTGCTAACCAGAAGGCTGGCAGTTCAAACCCACCAGCCACTCCTTGGAAGGACGCTTGGGCAATCTACTTCGGTAGTGACATTGCCTTGGAAACCCAAGGAGGGGTCGCTATGAGTCAGGTCTGACTCGATGGCACATAACAACGACAACATATGCTCAAGAAGGCAAGTCCTTTGGTGGCCTGCTAAATTCTACAGTCTTTTTTTGGTGGTAGGCTTGACATTATATCACATTTTCCATCTTGTCTCTGATGCAGAGCAGTAGGTATTCTTCTCTATACCACATCACGCAATCTGCCAACTCAGCATAAAGCCAGCAGACATCAGGATAATAGTATGTACTTGCAGGTATAACAAAAATGAGTTCTGGGTGCTGGTGGAGGCTGGGAAGTCACCTATGAAAGTATTGGGTTTCCTTAATGGACAGCAGCACCCCAGTTGTGAACTATTTACCAGAAGGATGGAGTTTCATCTCCTGCACAGGCTCTCTGTCTTGGAACCCTTTACATTTCCAATCATTTCTCTCAAGGCACCCTGTTTATTCCTTCAACAAATACATACTCATTGAATAAATGTCTATTATTCACCAGGCCTCCAGTTGCATGTAAAGTTCCCTGAACACATCACACTCTTTCATGCTTTCATGTTTTTATACTTGACATTTCCTCATTTCTCCTTCCCTACAAAGGAGAAAATAAAGACTTAAGAACTGTTAATCACAGAGCTATTGTTTGTGTGTTTGGCATTACAATATTTATTTACATCTATCATCTGAATAAATGGTATCAAGATGACTAAACAAATATTTGTTAAGTCACTTTAACAAACATTGTTAGCTTTGTCATCACCTGAAATTTTTTGCATCAGGTTGAAATTAGCATGTTTTCTAAAGTATGTTTGCCTCTCCTCACTCACCACCAAGGAGAAGCTGGTACCAAGGTCTTGCAGAGAAGCTGTAAATTGTATACAGCCACTCTACTCAATAGCTTTAAAGAGAGAATGACAAGTAAATAAATATTTCAGATAAAGTACACTTCAAATCTATTTCTCTTCTTTCTACATAGTCACACTCCAAAAGGTAAGTTTTTACTCAGTATATCTCAAATCTTACATTCTATTCATATACTGCAATTGTTTTTGAATTATCTTCAGCAAAACTTTACTTGCATGTGATATTAATAATATTGTTCATAATTTCTGCATTCTGTTGTATTTCTTTGGAATGGGCACAAATACCAATCTGTTCCAGTTAGCTGGCCAGGTAGCTATCTTCCAAATTTCTTACTATGGAGGAGTGAGTGCTTCCAGCATTGCATGTTTCCTGCATTGTTCAATATTTTGCTCACAAAACCAAATCAAACCCACTGCTTGAATCTATTCCAACTCACAGCAACCCTCCACGACAGAGTAGAATGGCCCTAAGGGTTTCCAAGGCTATAACTCTTTATAGAAGTAGATGGCCACATCTTTCTCCTGTGGAAAGGCTGGTGGGTTCAAACCATCAAGTTTCTGGTTAGCAGCCTCATACTGTAACCACCGTACCATCAGGACTCCTGAATTTACCCACAGAAGAATACTTTAATATTGCATCTCAAGGTTTAAATTTTTTCTTCAATTCTTTCAGCTTGAGAAATGCTGAGCGTGTTCTCTCATTTTGGTTTTCCAACTCCAGGTCTTTGCACATTTCATCAAAATACTTTGCTTTGTCTTCTTGAGCTGCCCTTTGAAATCTCGTGTTCAACTCTTTCACGTCATCATTTCTTCCATTTGCTTAACTACTCCACATTAAAGAGCAAGTTTCAGAGTCTCTTTCCACAACCATTTCAGTCTTTTCCTTCTTTTCTGTTTTTAAATTACCTTTTGCTTTCTTCATGACAGATGTTGATGTTATCCCACAACTCGTCTGGCCTTTGATCATTTGTGTTCAATGTGTCAAATCTATTCTTGAGACAGTCTCTAAATTCAGGTGGGATTTTCAAGGTTGTACTTCAGCTCTTTTTGACTTGTTTCAATTTTCTTCAGCTCCAACTTGAACCTGCGTAGGAGCAACTGATGATCTCCTCCACAGTCAGCCCCTTGTTCTGACTGGTGATATTATGCTCCTCCATTGTCTCTTTCCACAGATGCAGTTGATTTGATTCCTGTGAATTCTATCCAGAGAGATCCACAAGGATGGTCACCATTTACGTTGTTGAAAAAAATGTATTTCTAATGAATAATTTGTTGGTCTTTCAAAATTCTATCATGGGATCGCCTACATTGTTTATCACCGAGGCAATATTTTCCAACTAATGATCCTTCTCTGTTTCAAAATTTCACATTCCAATCACCAGCAATTATCAATGCATGCTGATTATATGTTTCATCAATTTCAGACTGCTGAAAAATCTTCAATTTCTTCATCTTTGGCATTAGTGGTTTATGCATAAATTTGAATAGCAGCCATATTAATTAGTTTTCCTCATAGGCATGTGGATATTATCCTATCACTGACAGCATTGTACATGAGGATAGATCTTGAAATGTTCTCTCTGATGATAAATGCAACACTGTTCCTCTTCAATTTGTCATTCTTGTCATAGCAGACCATATGACTGTCCAGTTCAAAATGGCCAATACCAGTCCATTTAGTTCACTAATGCCTGCGATATCTATCTCCAAGAGTTCCACTTCATTTCTGATAACTTCAATTTTCCTAGATTTATACTTTGTACATTCCACATTCCAATTATTAATGGATGTTTGCAGCTGTTTCTTTTCATTGTGAGACATATCACATCAGCAAATAAAGATCCTGGAAGCTGACTCCATCTATGTCATGAAGGTTGACTTACTTTGAGAGGGTAGCTCTTCCCCATTGTGTTTTGAGTGCCTTCCAAGCTGAAGGGCTCATCTTCCAGCATTATATCAGACAATGTTCTGCTGCTTTTTTTTTTTTTTTCCTGGCCTTTTTTTTTTTTCCAAAATAGGTCACCAGATCCTTTTCCCTAATTTTAATATACTGAAGTTGCCAAAGATTTCATATTACTTGGACCCGCAACCAATAACCATGGAAGCAGCAGTCAAGAAATCAAACGACATATTAGATTGGGCAAATCTGCTGCAGATGACCTCTTTAAAGTGATAGAATGCAAAGATTTCACTTTGAGAACTAAGATGTACCTGACCTAAGCCATGGTATTTTCTCACCTCATATGCATATGAAAGACCAAAGAAGAATGGATGTCTTTGAGTTATGGTGTTGGTGAATATACTATGGATTGCCAGAAGAATAAACAAAGCTGTCTTGGAAGAAGTACAGCCAGAATGCTCCTTAGAAGTAGAGATGGTGAAACTTTGTTTCATGTACTTTGGATATGTTACCAGGAAGGACCAGGTGATGGAGAAAGACATCATGCTCAGTAAAGTAGAAGGTCAGAGTAAAAGAAGAAGAGCTTCAACGAGATGGACTATATATATAACAATGGCTGCAAAAATGAACTCAAGCATAGCAATGACTATGAGGATGGCATAGGACCGGGCAGTGTTTTGTTCTGTTGTTCACAGGATTGCTGTGTGTTAGAACTGACTCAACACTATCTAACAATAACTCATATACTGTTACCATATGACATTAAATTCTATTTTTTAAGTATGTGATAAATTACTCAATAGCATGATCATAACAACTAGAAAGAAACAAGTCTCTTGTTTATATACTCTCAGGAAGTCAAAATGTCTGAACTTGAATTGTTGTTGTTGTTAAGTGCCGTCGAGTCGTTTCCGACTCATAGCGACCCCATGCACAGCAGAACGAAACACTGCCCGATCCCGCACCAGCCC
>NW_006921762.1:6104924-6130326 GCF_000298275.1 Orycteropus afer afer
AGGGATTCCCATTCTTCTCAATGTTATCCATAATTTGTCATGATCCACACAATCAAATGCCTTTGCATAGTCAATAAAACACAAGTAAACCTCTTGAATAATGATTTTAAAAAGATAATACAGACAAGGGGAAATGAATCAGTATCAGTAGTTAATTCATACCAGTTACAAACCCTTCTCTGTTTGAAATTATGTATTTTCTCACAGCTTCCTTTGGACTCATTAGAGTAATTAGAGGTATGTTCTTTGAGGCACAAAACTAATCAATCTCTATTTCTCTAAGTTATGTTGAAAAGGAACAGAAATAGCAGACCAGAATATACAAAGAGGTTATGAATTTAATGACAGACAGAAGTGAAAACTCCAGCCTGATGAAAAATAACATTATTTGACACGATGGCACACAATGACAACAACATTCCCAAAATGGTATAGAAATACCACCTCAGTCAGCTTTTATTCTAATATTATTGTAGTGTAAAATGAAGGCAGAGTTGGTATGACCCCTGGAAATACAAAATGCCATTTTTCTTCTTTATGAATAGGTTTAATAAAAGGTACAATGCACTATCCTTCTTTAAATTTGGACTCTCCAAGAATTCTCATTAGAGTAGATGGGCAGATATAGTGAACACCCAATCAAATGTTTCCTGGCTTTTGCAGCTAGAAAAACAAAACAAACAAACAATAACATTGTAATACCAAAAAACCAAACTCCTTGCCATAGGGTCAATTCTGATTCATGGTGACCCCATGTGCTGCAAAGTAGAGCTGCTGCTGACTATAATCTTTACAGAAATAGTTTGCCAGGCCTTTCATCCACAGAGTTGCTGGCTGGGTCCCAACTGCCAACCTTCAGGTTAGCAGATAATTGCAAACCACTTGTGCCACGCAAGAATGTTCAACATTGTGATATCACATTCATAAATTCTACACAAACTATACCATGATGATTATCTTTAGAAAATAATCATAGTAATATAAATAATGAAAATAATAATATAAATAACAATAATAATACTGACGGCAACAACATTTAATATTGAAGAGCTTACTATATTCCATCTGCTATGCCATAAAGTTATATATATATTTAATTGTATCTTAAATTATATTTTATAGACATGAAACTGAAGAGGTACAGCAAGATTAAAGCCCCAGGTCTCATGGGGAATATATAGTAGCCTGGCTACAGGTTCCATGCTACTCATCTCTACCTTGTTAGTTGCTAAGAACTTGAGTCCCACACACTTTTCCATTTATTAGCTGTGGGACATGTAGCAAGATACCTGACCACTCAAGCCTGTTTGCTCCTCCATCAGTGGAAATAATAATGGCACCACCACTTGAAAAGATTATTGTGAGGATATAAAAAAGAATGCATTTTATAGATATCAAGTGTTCAACATATATAAATTTAAAACATAAATAGAAAACCAAAAATTTTTCCAACTTCTCTTCATGTAATATTCTTCTACTGTCTAATCCTTCTCCTCTGAAACACGTATACACGTTAGTTTGCTTTGCAGTGCATATGATTTCTAGCTTCTTTCAAACCTGCTTCCTAAACATACATAGAAAAAAATGCACTAAGTTTATAAACAAAGTTGCATGGGATTTCTTCACACACTGCAAAGCCTAACACTTTACTGTAAGTATTACTCTCAGTTCTTTGATGCTATTAAAACAGAAAGTCAAAAATTCTTCAAAAGAAGAAAAAGAAACAAAATTTTGGGTATGTTGTTTAAATACCACAACAAACCATGTCACATTTATAGAAGCTGACATCCATATCAAATAACAACTTAGTCTAACATCACTCAGCCAGTAAATGGAATAATAGGAACCTATGTTCATAGCTGCAAACACACACTTTCTAGTAAGTCAGGCTTATTCATGAAATTTTGTCTTAAGGCACTAAATCCTTCTAAAGTTTCTTCCCATCCTCAAGTTAAGTGACTCACACTAACTATAATTAATAAGGACAACTTGATCAAGGCTCAGTGGCATTAGTGATCACATTTAGAGATCTTACAAGCCAAAAACGCAGGAGATTGCTCAACCATTTGAAAACTAAATACTCTTAGACAAAAAAGTAGTTTTTCCTGAGACCTGAGGCCCAGAAAAGTTGACAAAAAGATTGTATGATCTTTCATGATTTCACAAAGTAACAATGAATATTTTTCATATTTTCTCTTCTGAGGCACAGCTGTCACAGAGATAGCTGAGAGAATAGGACTTGGAGTAACTAGGGGCCCACGTGGCAAATGAAAGAGAGTTTGAACCATTCAAGCTGTGGGAGTGCCTGACCTCAGTTCAGTTAAGTTAATGGAGAATTGGAAGAGAATCTTCATCTTAAAAATATTTGGAGTGGGGGAAACACAATTCGATATAGAATATCACCCCAGACAGAGAAAGTGCAGAGACAGGGAAGTGTTCTGTCCTATAACGGGAGATTCATGGTGATGTTAACTGAGCAAGACATAGTATGGTGAAACTTTCTCAGTTAGGTAAAATCTGAACTATGTGAATAACTGTTTAAAAGAAAAAGTGAATGTATATAGCCAAAGTCTACCATAATTTTCACCATCTAATATTTTTTATTAATCAGCTATAAACAGTTTTTCCATTAAACTTCTGTAAATTTAAATGCAAAAGAATCAACTCCATTCCAAAATATATGCTAATTTTCATCTATTTGAGCAACAGTCTAAATCCCTGCATTGTGGGTCCATCCACCTATGTTTATTGCAATTTGGCTTGCAGAACTTGATAACTTATTCCTAATTTTAAAATGTCTATAAATTCTCATCAAGGCAAGTTTCTACAAGCAATAAGACTGTGTGAGTGACCTGTCAATAACAGGTGTCATTAGCACCATCTTACACGGAGTTGGGTTGGGGGAGGGAGGACATCTTGCAACCCTAATGTCTGCATTATGAAGACCTATTGTGCATTTAATACTTCCACGGAGGCCAAGAAGGCTACAACAGGAAGAGAGTACTTTCAACGAAGTCATGTCTCTCAAGGCTCCCATATACTTCAGTTGCTTTGTGGAGACAAGCCAGGGCATTTGGTTGTTCATGAGCAATTGTAATCACTCCAGCACCCTGTAGTAATCCACACATACTTGGCATTGTTCCAGAGAACTGTTCTCAATCAGGCAATTGTCTTGATAATAGAACAATTGCATACTCAGCTCTGTTTAAAGTGTTCATCCTACCATAACTGCTAAAACTTTTGTTAAAATATACATGCTTCCCTTCTATCCTCTCTGTTAACATATACAGGATGAAATGTTGGACCTTAATGAGGAAATGGAAGGTGTGCTTCCTTATTTTTCCACTGCAAGAAAAGACTGGAAAAACAATATGGAGACTGTATTGAACAATCATGAATCAGAAAAGACATTCATTCATTCAAATTTATTGCAACATCTATTATGATATAAGTTGTTAAAACTATAAGGAAATGTTTGTTTTGTTCTTAAATATAGCAAAGCTGTGCTGATGCTCAGGAAAACAACACAAACGTCCATGAGGTCTAAAGCATATAATTACTCCCAGAGAGGGTGTGTTCATGTTCTCCTTTTGTAGTCTTTTACCTGAAGAACCCAAACCCTCAAAGCATCAGGAGTTAATCTCCACCTTATAGGAAATGGCACTTGAAAAAAAATCTTACTATGTACTTGAATTTCTTATATTTTGGAGCAATATAGGCTAAATAACTGTAGTTGGGCATGAACCCTCAGTACACTGAATTTGATAAACTGTTTGAAAAGAAACTATACACCTGTTTGTCCCAAGTAAATAGGAGAATATGCAACATGCAAGACCCCAATATGCAAAATAATCATGCGGTTTTCTTTATTAGTACGTATTAAGCTATTTTCAGTTTGAAATTCATTAAGAACTCAATCTATTGCCATTTATACAGATCTGAAAATGAATTTCTGAGAGAAATAAGATTTTGTTGCTTCTATTTAGTCTCTGGGCTCTGCTATTTTCCATCAAGTATTAGAGAGCAAAGATAGGGAACGCACCTGGAAATTCAAATCAGTAATTCTATGTTTTAGCAGCTCTGATAAAAACAAGAGATTAAAGTGACTAGCAAAAAAAGATGTTGGGAGGGGACCCACCTACTGCCATCAAATTGATTCTGACTCATAGTGACCTTATAGGACAGAGTAGAATGACCCCATAGGGTTTCCAAGGCTGTAAATCTTTACAGAAGCAGACTGCCTCATCTTTCTCCTGCAGAGTGGCTGGTGGGTTCAAACCATCAACCTTTTGTTTAGTAGCTGAATGCCTTAACCAGTGCTCCTTGTTGGGAGGAGATGGGAATTATAATTATTATATTTTTAATTCAACAAACATTTACTACGCATATACTTTAGTATGCACATATCATGATTACATATAAATATTGATCGAAGGAGGAAAAAGGACAAGAAATTACAAGAATGTGACTCTCAGATACTTTGTGTGAAAGCTAATGATCTGTTCACGTAAGTAAGGGCTTCAGCCATAATTAACCCACCAACTAACTAAGACCTCCAGCCGCACTTTATTACCTGTCTCATTCAATATACATGTGTTGAGCACTGCTCTGTGCACCATTCTGGGTACAGAGGATTAGATGAATAAAGACTCAGTCTCTACTCTTAAGGAGCTTGCAGTTTAGTGTAATCATGCAGCAATCAATACAGTGTGATATCCCTAAGTATGGACAACATGCAATGGGATCCCAGAAGATAGACCTTTGGACTAAATTTGCCAGGAGGAGACAAGAAAGGCTTCCTTAAGAAATCTTTCTATTAAGCTTCAAGTTCCAAACACTCAGTATAGTGTCTGGCACATAAAAAACAATTGATAAAAGCTTGTGGATGAATAACTATTTTAAGCAATGTGCAGAATTCAAATAATATATAAGAAGAACCTGATTCTGAATAGCTTAAAAATTCTAGCATGGATTATGCAACACTAAAGAATAACATAGAATCTGCACAACACCGCATAACGTGGGTGAACTTGGAGGACATTATGCTGAGTGAAATAAGTCAATCACAGAAGGACAAATACCCTATTAGTTCATCTTTGTAAAAAGTCAAGGAAAGGTTTATATATGGAAGGAAACTTTCTTTGTTGTTACCAGGGGTAGGACGGAAGGGAGGGAACACTGCAAAAATTTAAATTAAAAAAAAAAAAGAAAGAAAATTCATCAACTAAAATCAGTTTCTGGAAAAAAAAATTCTAGCAGAAAGAGGATATATATATATATATACACACACACACACACACACACACATATATACATACACACATATATACATACATACATATATATATAAAGAATATTAAAAAGGGAGTTTTTATAAATAAAAGTGCTAAAGGTTTATATGCAATATTTGCTTTAAGAATACAGAAGAGAGAGGTATTACTTTGGGGTGGTAGTTAGGGAAAGCTTCCTGGAAGAAGTGAAATGTGAGATGTATCTTGAAGGGTTGCTATGGGAAAATCTCTGTTGAAGTTCAGTGAGACCAATCCACCTAGAGATTTGGTTGTGTTAGTACATAGGGTAATAATAACCTAAAGTAGCCCTAGAGATAACACTTCAGAAACCCAAGTAGGGATTGCCATGAGTCGGAATCGACTCGATGGCAGGGAGTTTGGTTTGGTTTTTCAAGCCCTGGTGGAACAGTGGTTAAGTGTTTGCTGCTAACTGAAGGGTCAGCAGTTTGAACCCAACAGCCACTCCATGGGGGAACGATGTGGCATCCGTTTCTGTAAAGATTATAGCCTTGGAAAACCTACAAGGCAGTTTTACCCTGTCCTATAGGGTCACTATGAGTCAGAATCAACTCAACAGCAATCGGAAACCTATAGCACTGGGAAAGTAGACTAGACCTCAATTTAAGAGATTTTAAATTTCAAGGCTAAAGAGTTTGAACTGTGTCTTGTAAACAACAGGAAGTCAAAAGCTGTACAGGAAAAGATCAACACATATGGCACATCTCTCCACTGGCTTATACCTTCCTGTGCTTTGGAGCAGTTAGGGCCAAGGTTGTTGCCGTAAGGCCAAATGAATCACTCTTATTTTAGTCCTTTTTTTGAGCTCTTGTGCCACAGTGGTTAAAGTATACAGCTGCTGACCAAATGGTCAGTGGTTCAAACCCACCAGCTGCTCTGTGAAAGAAAGATGAAGCAGTCTTGCTTTATAAAATCTATAGCCTTGGAAACCCTATGGGACAGTCCTACTCCATTCTATCCAGTTGCTACGAGTCAGAATGGACTCTGTGGGAGTGGATTTGGTTTTGGTTTGGTGTATGTAACTGGATAATGGTGAGATGGAAAAGCTCAGGTATAGACATTAGGACAAAAGAAGCCACCTTTGTTTGAAGCTATGTAGGCTTCACCACCTCAGGAGAAGTGGCTGCTCTAGACAGGTGGTCTGGCACAGCCAGCCAAAGTTCTTTGCACCGTGATTTGGTGCCAAATACCCAGCAAATCAGAAGTGTTACTTTGCTTTTCTTTGCCACAAGTCCTTCTTCAGAAACCACAAGGGGAGCAGTTGTTGCGGTCTTGGAGAAGATTGGGTATTTTTGGTCCTCTGGGCATAATAGCACCCACAGACTGACACAACCCTTAACACTGCCATTACCTTAACTTGCTTTTCATCACCTTGGTACACAGTAGGTTCACCAGAAAAGGGGAAAAAGTGTACTTCTCTTTCCCATTTCTCTTTATCACTATAAGGGACCCACTGTTGAACTGTTTCCAACTGTACCATATTTTTTTTACAAATAATATGCATCTTCTATGTTTGTCTGCCAACCACTTCTTCTCCGTGAGGTATTTACATAAACGCGCTATCCTTTTATTAAAACAAAACAAAACAAAAAAAAAACCCAGCAACGTGTAAAAATAAATTGGCATACCTGAGCTCACAAACACACACACAAATACTTTGGGGGTGGGTCAGTTCGCAAACAAATGTAGAACATGTGTGTTATTTGTGAAAAAATGTGGTCCTTTTTTTCTTATTTGGAAAAGCTAAGTGGATAATTCAATATAAAGTCTCAAGGATGCCTATTTGAATGAATAGGTGGAATCCTACCAAATACCTGCTAATGAAAGTACTTAGAATAGGATACACATTTCTATATCAATGGAGTATTTAAAAGATTTGACATGTCTTTATTTTTAAAATATCTTCTGCATCTACTTCTCAGTTCATCTTATATGAAGCCCTGGAAACAATAAAGACAGTGAAACTCATATAATGATCTGAGTATAGATTAAGAAAGATTGAAGTAAATTAGTCTGGTAAATCTTTTTTTTTTCTCCTCTGTTCTTAAGAAGAATTTGTAAGAAATTTTAATTATAAGACAAAACTAGTGTAATTTAAAATATATATTATGATGAAGATTTTAATATAGGTAATACATTAATATGAAACCCCAGTGGCACAGTAGTTAGGAACTTGGGTACTAACTGAAAAGGTTAGTAGTTTGAACCTACCACTCACTCCATGGGAAAAATATGTGGCAATCTACTTCTGTAAAGATTTACAGCCTTGGAAATGCTATAGAGCAGTTCTACTCTGTCCTATAGGGTGCCTAGGAGTCAGAATCGATTTTTTGGTACACACAACAACAATACGTTCCCATCATTCATGAGTCAAAAAATAAAAAAAAAGGTATTCAAGAAAAAAGTATTTTTCTCACCCCTGACTGGAGTATTTTTAAAGCAGGACAAAAGCTTATTAGAAAGGTATCTTTTTTTTTCCCTTCTCTGTTTTGTGTATTTATTTGTGTTCCTGAGTAATTGTCATCATTACAGCATCTCACATTAAGCTACCTGACCTTAATTAAGAGGTTAGAACTTACTGCCAAGTGTTTGGAAAGCAGCACCTATTTGTGTGTTATTTGACTAAAATTGATGTTTTTCTAACTTAAAAATCAAGAATTCTCTAAGGGAAATCTCAAAGATGATAATTAAGCAACAACAGACATACCATTATATTATACAGTAAAACCTGCAAAAAGTCAGAACGTGTGCAAGGCAGAAACCTGTCAGAAAACAAAAATTCAAATATTTTCCACAATATAGGGTGAAGGAAAGACTGCACCTTGTCGAAGGCTAAAGACCTCTGAAACTCAGGAAAACAAGGTAGTCTATTGAGTTCCAGCTCTCAGAGGTTTCACTGTACTCCAAAACCAAACCAAACTCCCTGCTGTAGAGTCATTTCCAACTCATAGAGACCCCTCCTTGGGTTTCCAAGGTGGTATCACTACGGAAGTAGATTGTTCAACCTTTCTTCCCAGGAGTGGTTGGTGGATTTGAACGCCAGCCTTCTGGTTAGCAGTCAAAGACTTAGGCACTACACTATCAGAGCTCCCTTCACTGTACTAAGTTTAAATAAAACTCCATATACATAATCAAAAGTAGAGGCTAGGCAGGACATTACATGTTGCTTTTCAGTGACAATAATAGCATATGTTGCTATGTCTCCCACTATAAAAACATTTACTAATGTTAAGTCCATGTCCAATACTTATTTGTTGATGAATGCTTTGAAATATATAAATAATAAATGTAGCTAAATAATGGATGCTGGAGAACTAATTTTCAATTCCTTTGCAAATATACTTTAACCGAAATACTGCCTTAAAGAATATACTTTTTAGGAAATAAGATAACCAATCACCCAAACCAAATGGATAAATTCCATCACTAAAAGATAATCACTGAAAGAAAATCCACAACGTATCAGGGTGGTATATCCTGGAATTAACTGGAATCAATTCCACAGAGTTTTTCCTTTTGCTCAATCTAAGTCTCTGGTAGTAATTTACACTAATTTACTCTGTTTACTCTCTCTTGGAAGATGAAGTGCCGCTGAACATCCTTCTTTCACTGAAATCTAATTTATTTTTAGGTAGTTAAGTCGATTTTAAGCTTCTTCCCCAGTCAAAACAACACCATGTTCCTTAACTTCCCCTACACATTGTCAGATTCCAACCCTGAATCATTTTAGTTGCTCATCTATGGTATCCTTCTCAAGTATTCCATACTTCTCTTGATATGTGGATGTTAAAATGGAATCATGTCTCTTTATACCTAAGCAACGCCAGCCAGAAGGTAAGCATTACTTTTTTTCTTCATTTAAATACTATTTTACTCTTCTTTTGGTGGCTGTTAACATAGCAAATCAGGTTCCCATTTGACAATTTCTACACAAATTGCTCAGTGACATTATTTACATTTTTCACAATGTGTCAACATTCTCTTTAATTGTGTCCTTTTTGTTCCATTTCCGGACTCAAGTTTCTCTGCTCTCTTCTCATCTGTACTTTACAGTAATTGTATTACTTTTGATTCATCTTTCCTTCACTATTTCAGCAATGGTCAATATTGATTTTTCTTATATCCTTATTATTTCATTCAAATATTGTGGTAAGCTTTTTTTCTTAATCTTAGTAAGAGTCCTATAATTTTGAATTTTAAGCTGAGAAAAGGGTCATAATAATAGGTCTTGTGTTTTGTATTTAGCCCTGTCTTGTGTTCTTCCTGCGTGTTTATGTGTGGTAAATATGTAAGTAACAAATTATTTGCCATTTCAACATTCTTCATGTTGAAAAATTCAGTGGCATTACTTATCATGTTGTTTAACCATCACCATTCTCCGTTTCCAGATTTTCCCATCACAATTAACAGAAGCACTTTGCATTCTACTTTTTATTCATTATTTGTCTGAACAGCAAGTGTCACTATGTATTTAGTTCATACAGGAGGTTAATACCACTGCCTAATTTAGTGTCATCCAAAGACTAATGAATTTATTTTAAGATCACTAAAATCATTGATGAAAAGAGTAAATAATCCAGTCCTCAAACCAAAGTTAATAAATTCAAATTGTGGAAAAAAATAAATAAATTCAAATTGTTTAGCAGTGTATTTCAGCCTATTAATAGGGTAATTTTAATGCATTTAAAAAGTAATTCATATTTTACACCAGACTAATAACTATGATAGTCCCTCAGTGAAAATCTATTATGGGTATTAACTAGTATTTTGCATTTATTTTATGGAGACACTCAGGAAACTGAGCAACAGAGGGAGCACACACATTGCCAAAGTGCCTGCTGCCAAGTAATGCTGAAGCCAGGAAAAGAATTAAAAATGTCCTAACATTCTATCCTGTATCACAACTGATGATCATATTGTCTACTTCTTAAAACACATCTCAAGAAAATCAACTTAGCCCGAATCTTACTCACTTTTGAAAACCAAAGACACATTTATAGAAGATTACTAAATTTCTAAGGAAGGCCAACAAAATGAATTTGTTTTCTATGGAGCAGGTTATTATGCTCATTGTGGCAGTCTTGGGCACCACATGAGATAAACTTACTAGAGCAGAAACACAATGACAGAGTCATTCCATGAAGGAAACTGATTTTCACGTAAAAGTCCTTCTTCTGAAGGGATTATGTTGAAAACAGTATGAGCCAAGGAGGATATCTATATGTCTATGATGGAGACTCTGGTGGTGCAGTGCCTAAGGCATTTGACTGCTAACCAGAAGGCTGGAAGTTCAAACCCACCAGCCACTCCTCAGAAGGAAGACTGGGCGATCTATTTCCATAGAGACACTGTCTTGGAAACCCAAGGAGGGGTTCACTATGAGTCGGAATTGACTAGATGGCAGTGAGGTGTGCTTTTTTTTTTTTTTTTTAATGATGAGTCTGACAAAAATCACAGGTCATGCTTGCTCTTTCCCATACGTGCCTTTTCTCTCTACTCTCACTTTTTTTTTTTTTTTTGCATAGTCTCACACTGAAAAGAAAAGAGGCAAAAATTAGTTAATAGTGCTGAAGGGTCTCAAGTTGCAATGTAATTTCCCAAAGGAAGTATGTACCCATTTAAATGTCTTGAACCATTTGTTCTCATTTCGTACCATATTTGTGAGAACACAAGCATACATGCATACCAACAAACACAGTAACCCTTTTGTTTAAAGCTTGATCTGGGCATAAAAGGGAACCATTAGAATAAGATCTTATGCATGTTTTTAATCAACACCAAGGTTAGTCATATAATGGATTATGATTTTAATACTTAAAATAATATCTATTTATCAGGTCAGGATGTTTACAACTGTAGCACACATAGTGAATGGTCAAAGAATCTTTTATTTAATTGTAGGTACTTTTGTTTGGAGTATCACTATTGTTTCTTATACTTCAAAACTGTGAATATATTTTTATATATTTTAATTGTCTCTGGCAATAAACTTCACAGAATTTTTATGTATATAATATATACATGGACTTTTAATTTGGATTTAAAGATTTTATCATTATTGAGCTTCTATTGACTGGAAACTTTCTTTTTTTTTCCAACTAACAGAAATCAGTATTTTTCCACCTCGCTTTCAAGGCCCTCTATCATTCTATCCCACTGTGCTGATCCAACCTTGTTTGCCCTTCTTTTCCACTGCACATCCTCTGTTCTAGACTGGCTATCTTGGATGCTCTTCAAGCCTAACTCTTTCATGGTCTTTGTTTTTGCTCACATACTTCCCTTTAATAGTAATGTTCTCCTTTTTCTATATGCCTCATCATAGCCTCTAGTGGTACTGTGGTTAAGGCATTGGGTTGCTAACCAAAAGGTCAGTGGTTTAAACCCACCAGCTGCTCCACAGGAGGAAGATGAGGCAATCTACTTCCATAAAGACTTACAGTCTTGGAAACCCAATGATGGTAATTATGAGTCAGAATCGACTCAATGGCAGTGGGTTTAGTTTTTGTTTTTTTCTTTATATCCCATTAATTTTCAAGGTCTACCCTCTCATTCAAGAAGTCTTCACTGGTAGTCAAATTTCACTCTTTATGCCTACCATTGTACCACTCAGATATTAAGCAAGTCTCTAGCACTGATCTTACCTCCTCCTCAAATCAAAACCAAACTCACTGCTATCGAGTCAATTACAACTCACAGTGGCCCCCATTGGGCGTCCTAGGCTGTAAATCTTTACAGAAGTAGATTGCCCCATCTTCCTTCCACGGAGTGGGTGGTGGGTTTGAACCGCCAACCTCTGGTTAGCAGTTAAATGCCTTAGGCATTATACCACCAGACCTCCCCCTACTTATCATCTAACCCTATTCTAGCCACACTGGCCTCCAACCGCATTCTTGCCTCAGGGCCTTTGTATATGATATTGCTTCCACCTGAAAGCTCTTTCCTCAGCAATCTGCATGTTCATTCGCTTATACTTTGTAGATATTTTTCTCAAGCATCACCTTTCCTAACTTTCCTATGTAACATTGTACTCATTCCCAGGATCTCTAGTCCCATTCTTTGTATTACTGTTTTCCAATGTATTGGATTGCAAGTGTCAAATAAGGGCAGGAATTTTTGTCTACTGTATATGCCCCACACCTAGAAAAGTATCTGCCACAGAATAAGTACTTAAGTATTTGCTGAATAAATTAAGTAAATTTATTGAATAGTAACTATTTAGTGAGTGCTTTGTAAGTACAATAAATTAAATGAATTTGTTGAAAATTAACTACATCCTACATACTTGATGGGAGCTCTGGTAGTGTAGTACCTAAGCACTTGACTGCTAACCAGAAGGCTGGCATTTCAAACCTACTAGCCACTCCTCGGAAGGAAGGTTGGGCAATCCTACTTCTGTAGTGATACTGCCTCGGAAACCCAAGGAGGGGTCGCTATGAGTTGGGGCCGACTCGATGGCACATAACAACAACACGCCACTCCTCGAAAGGAAGGTTGGGCCATCTATTTCCATGGTGATACCATCTTGGAAACCCAAGGAGGGGTCACTATGAGTTAGGTCCGACTCGACGGCACATAACAATAACAACAACAACATGCTTAATAAGTATTATTTTATTTAATCCTCACAACACCCTGTGAGAAAGGTTCTCTATTATCTCAGCTTTACAGATGGAAAAATGTAACACAAAGAGACCAAGTAAATTACCTAAAGTTAACAACAACAACAAGCAAGTAGTAAGTGGCTATGTTGGGACTCAAGTCCTCTGACTACAAAAGACCATTGCTTTTTACACATTGTGTGTCCTTTAATTACCTCAAATGCTCTTATATCCATAAATTTATTGGCCAATTGCTGCAAAGTGTAAATTTATTTATTGTATATAACATTTTTTTTTTTTTTTGAAAAATCATGAGGCAACTAGCATTAGATACTATTATCCTTTGTGAAGAGGGGGAAGAAGTGAAAGAACAGACAGACAGGAGAAAGTCTATACTGTAACAATTACCAACCAACATTAAAGGAAAGAAATAAGAGACAGCAGGGGTTGGCTATAGTGTCTTTCTAGAAGTTATTAACTAAACAAAAACAACAACAACAAAAACATATCTTAAATTGTCTGGAATATAAAAATAAGTCTATACTAAGTCTAATTGGTTAAAACTAAAAGGATTTTAAAATGAAGAACTGCCAAACACTGTAATATCCAGACCATACACACTGGGGTGGTCATATTAGATTTTTACAACCATCCACAGTTCTGATTGGTTGGTGCCTGTGTTGAACTGATTGGTAAGCATCTTGAAATTCACCCATGAAGTTAACATTAAGTGCTTAATATACACTTGGCACTATGGTAAGTACTTTCATGGATTAATCTGTGCAATCCTTACAACCTTCCTGTGAGGTAGAAACTCTTCTTACCCCTTTTTACAGATGAAAAAGTCACAGGGATGAGGAGTAACGTTCCCAAGGTCACATAGAAAAATAAGTAGAAGGTCTGGGCACACACCCAGGCAACTAGCTTCGTAGTCTGTACTCTCAACCACTGCACTCCACTGCCAACAACAATAAAACTAGTTTAGTTTGTCAAACAGTTAGTAGAATCGTTTTAAATGTTGTTGTTGTTGTTGGGTACCGCTGAGTTGGTTCCAACCACAGTAACACTATGTGACAGAGCAGAACTTGCCCACAGGGTTTTCTTGGCTGTAATCTTTACAGAAGATCACCAGGTCTTTCTGCCATGGAGCTTCTGGGTGGGTTAAGTCAAATGCTTAACCGTTGTGCAAACCTAAACATTTGTGTAAATGCGTATGTATCTGAAAGACTGAAATCATTATCAGTCTTTTTAACAATCATTTTTGCCCCTTAAGCCATCCCAAGTAAGCTCCTTGAAAGCATGAATTTTGTATTATTTATGTTTGTCTCTCCAGCACAGAATGTGTAACATGGTAGGACCTTGATAAATGTTCATGGAGAGAATGACCAAATGAAAGAACAAAAGAATGTAGTGACTAGAAATTTATTTTTACATTTCCTTTGAAAGATGGCATTTTCAAAAAACACAAGAGCCCTTGGCAATGAATGTAGCTTGGATAAATTCTGTATTAGTTAAGTGCAGCAAGCTAAAAGTTTTCAAACTGGAAGTTAAATAGTAAAAAAAAAAAAACCACCATAATAAGTAAACCTTAAATACTCAGCTGTCTCCCCTGCAGAGAAATCAAGCTATGGAAAGAAAAGTTTTAATCTATTTAAGCATATAATCAACATAATTTTATAATCTTCTTAAAAGTCATAGGTTTTTAAAAGCACAAGGCATTTTGAATTCAGAGAGCCATGTTTCTTATTGCTAAACATCAGTATGTAAGATTTGGTCATGTTTATTGAAGGAAAACTCATAATTTGAATGTTTAGTTTTTATGTTTCAAATGTTAACTTTTTAAAATTCACAGTATATTTTATTTTAATCAGGTATATTGTTCCTTAAATGCCAACCCCATAACATATTTGAACCATATGAGGGACAAAAAAACAGAAAACTAAAAAAAGAACCTCTAGAATATTTTTCTGAAAAAAAAAAAAAACACAGTTCAACCCTTTTCCTCCCTTCTACTCCACCTATTCACCTTTTCTATAAAGGAGTTTTAAAGAGCTAGATTAAAATATTACTTCCAAACTGCCTATACCTAGAAAGGATGATCTGAAACTAACAAAGTAAGGTTTCGCAGCTTGCTTCCTTCTTCCCATTCCTAAAATAACGTCTGCCTACCAAAGACTAGATTGAGACTTTCATATTAATTTCAGCTGAAGCAAGTGTTATAGTTACATTACTACATATCAACAGGAAGCAATATTACTCATCCATTCCACTGAGATATCTAAGACTAGAAGACTCAACACATTTTCTCTCTTCTTAAAGGATCCTATGGGAGGAGATTAAATTTCAAAAATTCCAAAATACAGTTATGATACGGGATTTAAAAATTTAATCTCTTTGCCATTCACTTTAGTTTGAAACAGCTTGTTTATCTTCTTCCTGCTAGCACAAAATGCAGTGTAGAAATGGAAACCAGATTTCTTTATGTAGTGGATTTCATGTGGTTTCCACATTTCTCCTGGCAGTGGTTTCCCAGCAGACATTCATCTAAAAAATTCCTCCTTGAGTGATTTTTAAAATAAAACGTTATTTGTAGCATTTCGTGGCACATTCTAAGCACACTCTCAAATGGCCTCAGCATTATAGCCTTCCACATTGCAGCTTACATTTAAAGTTTTTATAATGGTAAATAAAGATGTTAAAAATGTAACCAAGGAAGGTGATTTTTAGTGGCTTTCATTCTTATTTATTTAAGAAGGAATCCCTTTTCTTTGGCTCTTTGCATTCAGGAAAATAGAAGATTGGTCAATAAGTGTCTACTGACCTGATTCCATTTCGGAAGGCATTGCAGGGCATACATAGACACTACAGGCATGGCCCCTGCCCTCAAGGAGCTTATAATTCAGTTAGAAAGATAACACATAAATACCATAACAAGTTAGACAACAATTCAAGAAGAATCAGCTATAACATAAGAAATAAAAGATAAATAAAAGGAATAGATAATAAAGTCTATATGGGTTATATAGGAACTTTGGGAGCTCTGGTGGCGTAGTGCCTAAGGCATTTGACTGCTAACCAGAAGGCTGGCGGTTCAAACCCACCAGCCACTCCTTGGAAGGAAGGCTGAGTAATCTACTTCCATAGTGATATCACCTCAGAAACCCAAAGAAGGGTCACTATTTGTCAGATCCAACTCGACGGCATGAGTTTGTTCATTGGTTTGTACATTCTGGTTGCAGAGTAGTTAAAGCATTTGGCTGCTAACCAAATGGTCAGCAGCTTGAACCCACCAGCTGTTCCACAGGACAAAGATGAGGCAGTATGCTTCTATAAATATTTATAGCCTTGGAAACCCTATGAAGCAGTTCTACCCTGTCCTCTAGGGCCACTATGAGTTGGAATTGGAATGGACAACAGCAGGTTTTTGTCTTTTATATGGGTTAAAACCAAAACACCAAACTCACTGCCACTGAGTTGATTCAACTCATAGTGACCCCTCCTTGGGTTTCCGAGGCAGTATCTCTAAGGAAGTAGACTGCCCAATCTTTATGTGGGTTAGATAGAAACATTTGCTACATAGTACTCTTTGCAGCCATGAGAAGGTTGGTTTAAAGTAAAATAGAGTCCTCAATCTAAAGTTCCATGATTCTCTGCCCTCTGTTTTGAAGACATGTTAGGTTAAAGTAAACAAACCACTGGCTTGCTCTTTTCCTCCCTGGCTGCCTAACTGTTACCATTCTAACCATCCAGACCAGGAACTTCATGACCAACAAACTACTTCAGAGGAAACAAATATCCTTCACCTTGAGAAGATAATAGGATAAAAATTGAGGGAAAAGCAGTCAACATGTACGTAAAACCACGCCAGATGTCATCTTTATGTTTGGATTCAGAACCCATTTTGGGGGTGGCAAGACAACTGGCTTCACTATGATTTATGATTCCTTGGATTATGCAAAGAAAAATGAACCCAAACACAGAGTTGCAAGGCATGGCCTGTATGAATAGAAAAAGAGTTCACAAAAACAGTCAAAGGAATACAAAACTAGAATGAAGAATGTTGGGGGACTGCAAAGACCAATGTTAGTGCCAATAAAAAAGAGTAAAGATTCTGCAGTGATTTGATCTGCAGTGATTGTGTGAATTTTCCACTGCAGATTTAATAAACTATAAAAACTTAAAAATTAAAAAAAAAACCCATGGCTCATAAAATTATTTCAAAGTTTGCATGAAAGCACAAAGGCAATTTTAATTTTGTTAGGGAGCTGTTTGCTTATTTGTTTATAAACAATTAATGTTGTTGTTATGTGCCATCGAGTTAGCCCTACTCATAGTGACCCTTCCTTGGATTTTTGAGGCGGTATCACTACAGAAGTAGATTGCCCAACCTTCCTTCCGAGGAGTGGCTGGGTTTGAACCACCAGCCTTGTGGTTAGCAGTCAAATGCCTTAGGTACTATGCTACCAGAGCTCCATACATAGGGTTAAATCCATCTGATCTGAAATCTAAAGAGAAGCAACAAAATCTTATCAAAGAGTCTCATAAATATTTTTATTGGTACCTCAATGCCCACTCCATGTTCTGAAGGAGAAAGAAGACTAATAGAAATAGGAAAAGCTATAAATAGGAAAGAAATAGGAAGACAAAGATGACCAGGAAGAATTAGTTTAGAGAGAAGAGGGAAGAAATACAGAGAATATCTCACTAAGCAGAGGAGAGGTGGAGAAGGGGAAATGACAAGTAGAAAAGAAGAGGAGAAGAAATGAATAAAAATGTTTAATAAATTTCTTTTACTGAATGAATTTTGCTCATTTGATGGAGGTGTAGTACACACATCACTGCTCTTTGACAAAATCACTAGTGTAATTAATTAATATTTTCTGCTTGTCCTCTCTTTACACATTCAGGGGCACCACAACATTCACAACGGGTAGAGATGGTGTCTGTTATAGCACTATAACTACCTGCCCCAACACAGTGGCATGAAAATTCCCCAAACTATTGTCACATGAGCTACTGCACACTGTTTCCAAAAGCATCCCAATTTATCTCCAGCATAAGCTCAGGCCTTTCAACCACCTCTGATGTAGATATTCTTCTACTATTTGACTATGAGAAAGAGCAGAGCTGAACTTGAATCATCAATACTGGTGCTCCTTCTCTTATACCTCAGTTGTATCTAAGGCAAAGCTTTCATTTAACTTCAAAGAAGTGGAATTTGTTAAAGAAATATAAAGTTTTGAAATTAAATCTACACAAATATTAAGTTAGCAAAGCTTTTTGCTCTAGGGACTGAGAGACTTTACTATAGTGTTTTCATTGTGAATTCAAAACTTCTATTTCACAGTCATACTATACACACTGATAACCAAAGGGAACTGTATCATGAAAATTATCTTACATAGTTAGAAGTTTTTAATATGTTCTTTCTAGTTTATGTCAGCATCCACAGATACAAAAAATTCACTGAAGCTCTCCAATATTGAAGGTGAAGGACACATGTATAGTGGGAATGGCAGTTTAAAGTGGGAATTGGTATGTTCTGAACACTCTCTATATACATACATAGGACAAATGCACTGAAAATGATACAGGAATGCAACAGAAGTGGTATTCACCTAAATAAGTCTGCATATTACAACATGCAATCTAATAAAATCAAACAATTATAAAATAAAGCAAGAGCTGACATTAATTCCAACTGGATCCAACCTAACCAGTATCAATATTACCAGGTGATCAGTACCAATTATTTTCTGATCTGTAGGAAAAGATGGAACTAGAAATAAGGTTGATTTACAAAACAGATAGGGCAAAATTTACCGGAAAATCAACTTCTACTACTTTTCCTGTTCTTTGTTAAAGGTTAAAAGTAATGAGGGATTCAACTTTTCAAAAATTACTCAGTTGAAATATAATACTGAAAACTTCACTGTGGTCTGAATCATGAAAAATGGGAGGGAAGTTCACTATCCTCAAACTGGCTCCACTACTGGCAGAAGACACATAGTTCTGGAAAAGTCAGAAGACTCCTCTACTACCACTTATCCTGACTCTTGTTTTCTCTTTTCAGAAACCTTGAAATTTTATTTATTGATTTATTTTCTAAAAATCCCAAATCCCATTAGTGAGCTTCTCAGTAACAACTTCAGGAGGTTCCAAAAAAGTCTGTGCACCTACTACAGTAGTTGATGTGGATACTGACCAGGTACCACCTGAGGCCACCCAAATCTTTTACAATGAGAATCAAAATCCCTTAGAACATTGTTTAAAAATCTACTAGTACTACAGTAAAACAAGCTGTTATTTTCAAAGTAATCATAATCCATTCTGGCCAATGAAATCCAAAGCTAGTTCTTTCTTGAGAAAAACTAAGGTGGAAAAGAAAGAAAGTAAATTGTATCAGAGGAAAACATTTTGTTACAAGGTGAGGAACCTCTTCTCCAAACAAAACTGAACCATTAGTATGCAGTGTGCATGTAGTTTTAAAATGTAGTCAGCAAGAGCTGAATATGTGTAGAAGTCAATCCTTTTAAAAGGGTGAATTTGCCAGATTATAAAAGTATGTTCTACTTACTAGTCCCTTGGTAACCTTCAACTGTTTCTGTAAAGCTCTGATCAAACCAAACCCAAACCCACTGCCATGGAGTCAATTCTGACTCATAGCAACCCCCACTGAGTTTCCAAGGCTGTAAATCTTTACGGAAGCAGACTGCCTCATCTTTCTTCTGCAGAGTTGCTGATGGCTTCGAACCACCAGTCTTTTCATATAGCAGCCAAATGTCTTAACCGCTAGACCACCACAGCTCCTTAAAGTTCTGACAGGTACAATAAAAAAAGCAACCTAACTGAAATATGTACACACCAACACTATTTTAGCCTTAAAACTTGAACTTTAGAAAGGGAAGATGATTGATTTTTATGTTGATAATACTCATGTAGAGATTCTGGTTTACTTAGAATCTTACTAAGTAAGATGACTTTAATCTTAGAATTATACAGGACTCTGGTAGCATAGTGCCTAAGGCACTTGACTGCTAACCAGACTGGTTAGAACCACCAGCACTCCTCGGAAGGAAGGCTGGGCAATCTACTTCCATAGTGATACCGCCTTGGAAACCCAAGGAGGGGTTGCTATGAGTCGGGGGCCGACTCGATGGCATATAACAATAGCATATATATATATATATATATATATATATATATATATATATACATACACATACACACACGCACACACACATTTTTACTTACATATACAAATTCATACATACAAATACATATTAATATATACATGTAGAAACTAATAAAAGCAAACAAATTTAAGGGACAGGAACATTATTATTGTCTTAAAGAGTTTCTCCAAAAGGATTTTAAGGCACTTGCTCCCACTCAGTGTTTTCAAACCAATCCTGTTATCTTTCTTTCAGAATCAAGTATTTCCTACGGTTTTTACTTGTTTTACACATATGTGATTTATTTAGCCAATGATATTACAGACACCTGAAGAAACTGACATACTTTTTTCCTGAAAAGTATTTGCAATTGCTTGGGTTTGGAGTTGCCTGGAGCGGGTTTTGAATCCTGGTCAGTAACTGAGTAGAACTGGCTGCCTACTCCATCCTCACAGCAGCCCCTAACCTGGCAGAAGCCTGACTCTGGGTCACACCCTGTTCTAAATTCTTCTCACACATTAGCCCATCTAATTCCCATGAAAAACTTTTACAGATGAAGAAAGTAGAGTTCAGAACTCTTAAATAATTTGTTGGAGTCATATGATAAATGTGAAAAGTAAATTGTGAAACCAGGACTCAAAGTCAGGCAGCCTAGTTCCAGAATCTTCACACTACACATTTCCTTCAGCCTCAGCTTCCTTATCTGTAAACAGGGAGAAATCTTACCTTTTAGTGTTGTTGGGTTAAATCATATCACATGTGAGAAATACTAGTACAGGGCCTCGCTTAGATTAAGTGCTCAAATAAAAAAAAAAGTACCCAAAATAAACCTTGAAAATGGAAAAGAGTACACTTTTCTTTATCTAAAGCTTTTGCACTGTAGTCCCGAGTGTCACTGAAGTTACATAATCTGATTCTGCATGGCAAATTAAAGCCATTTTTTGGTTGATTAATACTCACATAATATAAAGATACATGCTTAGTACTGATTTGCAAGTGTAAATAACCTCAACATAAATCGATTTATATGGTACCTGCTTTTCTTTGTATGTATAAGTAAAGCTAATTCCTATGGTGGCATAAATAGAAGCTTTTTAATTTGGTCTCATGTGTCCCTGGAAATTTGAATAAATTCCCTGGAGACTGAACAAAATTAAGAAGCAACTAAGGTGTCTACAATATACACAACTAAACAGATATCTGTTGGGTCAAACCCTTTTAGATGTTCATGTGATGTGCATTTACCCATTTGCATATACCAGAGGATGATGAATCCTAAAATAAAGACAATGTGGCAAGTATTACGCAAGCACAACTCTCTTCATTCAGACTTGGAGCTTCTAAAATCACCTACCACATGACTGCAGGTATTTTGGGTAAAGCTGAAGCTTCCCCCTTCACACACATATTTCTTTGTAGTCGATATGTTTTCTTACACCCATACCCACAGAAAGGATGCCTTCTTTACCCCTGAAAACAAGTGGTTTCTAGGTCTTTATGTAGCGTACATACCAATTTCTTTTTTTCTTTTTGATACCATGCATGCTCATTCCAGAGTAGCACTAGGGAAATAAAATCCTGGTGATGCCAAAAGACATCAGGAGTCACTATTCTAAAATTGTTACTAACCGTAGGACACCATGTTTCTCTTGTCCGAGGGAGCCAGTGTTCATTTTAAAGTCTGATTATACCATGGAATTCAATGGGAGTCCATAGCACATAGCATTTAGCTAATGCTCGCCAACTCTGGAGGGTGAAGCAGGCAGCTTACAGCATTCCTAGTATGCTCTCACTTAAAGTCGGCCTGAAAAGGCCAGAAACAATTTTCCCACATCTTTGCTCTGCCTTTCCCTAAAGATTTCAAGACAGTGCTTCAAATTTTAGTAGAATCATAAATCATGTATTTACCTTCATGTGACTGGTATTCAGTAGAGTCAGAGTTTTAAGGTTTGTCTGCCCGGATGTATTATGTTACTGAAATATAGAAATAGCTGCCGTCACGCCAGTGCTTAGTAAAACTCAAATACTCAACAGTGTCTTTCTCAACTGATTTAAGGAAGGAATGTTCATAAAATACATACTGCTTTTAGTTAGGGGCCAATTTCTAAATAAACAGAGTCAGCAATAGAAATTCTAGAGACAAGCAAAACAAAACATGCAATAGTAAAGGTATGTTTTAAAATCAATCCTCTCACAGTTTTTGCCTTTTGCAAGCTTTGAAATTGTACAGTCAGTTGCATTAAGTTTATGATTTATAGCTGTTCTAACTTTTTTTTTCCTAGTCATCGAAGGAAAATCTTCTAAGATATTTCCCTTTATTTTACAACTTCTGATGTTGCATCTTTGCTTAAGAAGGCATTTTGCTTGCAATGATCTGAAGGCAGCCTAAGTCAAGGGAAACGAAGAGAAAAGCTTTGTTACAATTCTCCCAGTCCTTTTGGATCCTAACAAAATAGGAAATGTTGGCGATTAGGGGACTGCATTCCCTCCAATAAAAAAAAAAAAAAATTGCTAATCCACACAACATAATGCCCAGCTGAATGAGACTATCTTCCCTAATTTGCAAATGAACTGAGGTCAACTAGATTTTTATCTCAGCTACAAACTGTAAAGAAGAAAACAGCAAGAGAGGAAACACCATAACTTGGTTAGATCCTGCTTTTCACACCAGATTGTATGACCAATAGCTACACAGGATGTTTCCAGAAGATTAAAAGGCCAAAAATAAGCAAGGAGATATGGTTGGCCCAATGTTCATATTGATTACAAAAAAGAACAGCACAATTTGATACATAGCTGTAGAATACATATATAAATGTTAAAATCACACTGTTTTCCATTTAATATTTTAAAAAAACATAACTTTTATTCTTAAATAATTACTAGATAAAGATTTGATCAGAAACCACATGTACACTATGTAGCTTTTACTCATTCTTTCAACAGTTTACTGAATATCCTATGAAATAGTATAACAAAAATGGAAAGATATTGTCCCTGCCTGCAAGTAGCTTACACTCTATTGGGAAGAAAAATCCAAATAAATGATACATTAAATAGTAAAGATAAGAATTCAATGCAAAACTGTGAGTGGACAGCAGATAATTAATTGCCAAATTAATAAGCAAAAGGTTAAAAAGGTTAGGGGTTCAAACCAAGCAGTTGCTCCATGGGAGAAAGATGAGGCAGTCTACTTCTGTAAAGGTTTACAGCCTTAGAAACCCTATAGGACAGTTCTACTCTGTCCTACAGGGTCACTATGAGTCGTAATGGATTGGATGGCAGTGGGTTTGTTTGTTTGTTTCTGGGTGGGGGGCAGAAAGGGCTAGGTTGTTAGAGGGAAAGATGATTAAACATTACTTTACATATTTTCTCTGTTGTTTGAAATTTCCCAATCCCTGTGTATTATGTAACAACAACAACAACAAAAGAATGCTATGTAAATTCTATCTGAAATATGTATATCTGGAGATCACAAAATATTCTAATTGTAAATACTAATAACCCTGTCACTTTATATATAGACAGGTTATTCCTAACTGAAGCAAGCAAGTCTCAGTCCTGGTTTCAATTTGAGAAATTCTGAAGTCAGAAATATTTGCCAAGCTTGGGAATGAATGATAATCAACTGAAGCAGTGTTTCCTCTCCATGACATTTTAAAATACAGCAAATTTAGTAGTCACCCTAAACTATCCATAGATTTGAAAAATCAGTTCAGTCAATAACTTTTTAAATAAACATATTAAGTGTTAGCTCCAGGAAGGCAAGTTTCTGTTTTGTCTTAACTGCTTTCTATAGCCCATCATACTTCAGGTATTCAATAACTTTACAGTCCTAAAGCCATTACCAAATCAATGCCAAAGACTTACCATAGAGACATGACCAACTTTTAAAACTACACTTGATCAAAGACTAACATTTCTAGCACTCTAAAAAGGAACCCTGGTGGTACAATGGTTAAGCGCTTAGCTACTATCCCAAAGGTAGGCAGTTCAAACCCTCCCAGCTACTCCATTGGTGAAAGATGTGGCAGTCTGCTTCCGTAAAGATTTACAGTTTTGGAAACCCTAAGAGCAGTTCTAAATCTGTCCTATAGGGTCATTATGTGTCAAGATAAGTGTGAGCTCTCTGAGTCTAGGAATCAGATCTTACTAATCTTTATGTAGCCAGTCCCTGGCATCGTGATTGGCAATAAATGTTGTTGTTGGGTGCCATTGAGTTAATTCTGAGTCATAGTGATCCCATGTGACAGAGCAGAAGTTTCTTAGGCTGTAGTTTTTAAGAGAGCAGATCTCCAGGTCTTTCTCCCATGGAACAGCTGGGTGAGTCTGAACCATTAACCTTTTGGTTAGCAGTCAAGAGCTTAACCGTTGTGCCATCAGGACTCCTTCCACATATGAATAGGCAAGAGTAAATAACCGTTCAACAATTTGAAGTAATTGAACCATTAACTGACTGATTTTTTGGAAGCAGATCACCAGGCCTTCTTCTAAGGCTCTTCTGGGTAGACTTGAACCTCCAACCTTTCAGTTAGCAGCCAAGCATGTTAACCATTTACACTACCCATAGGGGAAAAGAACAACCCAACTCACTGCCATTGAGTTGATCCCAACTCATAGAGATCCTCATTGGTTTTCTGAAGTGGTAAATCTTTACAGAAGTAGGTTGCCCCATCTTCCTTCCATGGAGCTGCTGGTGGGTTAGCAGTCAAATGCCTTAGACACTGCACCACCAGAGCTCCTTTTTCGGAGGAAAGATAACCCTAAAACATTGAGTCGACTTAAGTCAAAAGAGACAGGCACATCTGCTAAGGGGAACACAACCTATAGTTGTTTCTATAGAAAAAAAATCACTTCAGATATTTTAAAAGCAGTAAAGATAAGTATAAATTTAAGACCCTTGAACAACATCATAAAAATTCTACTTGATGCAGTTAGGATCATTTGAAAAAGTACATTATGGTTATTGTTATTGTGTTCCATCAAGTCGATTCTGATTCATAGTGATCCTATAGGACAGAGTATGACCCTGCAGGGTTTCCTAGGTTATAACCTTTAAAGGAGCAGATCACCAGATATTTTCTCTCAGGGAGGTGCTGGTGGGTTTGAACCATCAACCTATTAGTCAGCAGCCAAGTGCTTAACCATTGCATACTAGGGTTCCTTTTTGAGAAAGTACGTTGTTGTTGTTATATGCCGTTGAGTCGGCCCCGACTCATAGCGGCCCCTCCTTGGGTTTCCAAGGCAGTATCACTATGGAAGTAGATTGCCCAACCTTCCTTCCGAGGAGTGGCTAGTGGGTTTGAACCGCCAGCCTTCT